>NW_008350402.1:366894-400913 GCF_000622305.1 Nannospalax galili
AATAAAGATGATTAAGAAACATCTCAAAAAGTGTTCAACATCATTAGTAATTAGGGAAATGCAAATTAAAACCACCCTAAGGGGTCACCTTACCCCAATCAGACTGGCTAGGATCAAGAGAACAAATGATACCAAATGCTGGCAAGGATGTGGAGACAGGGGAATGCTCATTCACTGCTCGTGGGATTGCAAACCTGTGCAACCTCTATAGAAAACAGTGTGGAGAACTCTTAAAAAACTAAAAATGAACCCACCATATGACCCAGTCATACCACTCCTTTGCATATACCCAAAGGACTCATCCTATTGTAGACACACTTACTTGTACAACCATGTTTGTTGCTGCTCTTTTCACAATAGCTAAGAGATGGAAGCAGCCTAAGTGTCCCTCAACTGATGAGTGGTTAACAAAAATGTGGTATATTTACACAATGGAGTTCTATTCAGCAGTAAAGAAAAATGAAATAATGAAATTTGCAGGTAAATGGATGGATCTAGAAAGTGAAGTAACACAGACTCGGAAAAACAAATGACATATGTTCTCCCTCATATGTGGATCCTAGCACCAAATCTTTTTAAAGTCCAGGTCCTTTTAATAAGATGATGCTACACAGCAGTTCCTTCTGCATGAAATAACTACCATCATTATGACTGCAGCTGAGCCTGATCGCCAAACATCATCACAACTGGGCTTTTTGACAGTTGTACTCATTCATTAAAAGAGGGTCAAGCAGGGTCATTGGACCTCGCCGCATTATTGCCACATTATCCAGGCACTCTTCCCAGCCAACTGAATGTAATTTGGCCCTAATCACACATGGCCTCCTGGATTTGGGGAGGGCTAAAGTACACAATCTGGGGAAGGCTAGGAAGAGAAGGCATGACCCATGCTGGGTAAAGGCTTTCCAGTGTGCATACCCTCAGGTCATACATACACCTCAGCAACCCCTCAGTTATCTCAGTAAGTAAGCTCAATAAATTCATTGGTTCCCCAGTAAAACTTTAATCAAACATTGGCTCGGCACTAGAACCTTGAAAGGGAATAAGCATTGCTTAGCAACCCCAGGAAAGGAAGTCTCACAACAGATGGAAAATTTATTTGTTAATGCTGTTATATCTCATAATTATTAAAAAAATAAAGAAAATGAGAATGAAAAAGATGTTAAAAGGATATGGGAATGGAGATATTTTCCAAAATAGAAAAAATGGGAAAGCCTAAGCAAGTGATGAAGGTCTGTGTAGGTTTGTTATGATATACAAAGGATGAGACACAAATGCACATAATCTTAAAATGTCTGTGGTAATAGTTTAGTCAACTAGTTTAAGGAACAAAATATATTATCTGGTCAAAGTTTATCTGAGGATATTTTTTTTTTACCCAAGGCTTATCTACATAGTACATGATAGTTAAAAGTACCAGACCAGTGGAACTAACCTTATTGGATGTTTAACAGCCATAGCATTGAGGCCTATACTAATGTGGTCAGAGGGACTTAAAGGACAGTTTTTGTCCCTTGCCCTCCAAGGTTGACTAAGTTCCAGGGGACTATGGAACATCTCTCAAAATGTCCTGTAACTATGGTGAGTCACCTGTCCTCTTGTTCAAGGGGACCATGAAGACCCCATGAGATGGACTGGAACCAGTGTCCAGCCTACAAAGAGGAGGGTCAACTCAGAGGAAACATCTCATTCATGCTTCCAAGTGAAGCCAGACCTTTGATTTATTTTCACACAGATGGTACTGGTAAAAGAAAGGAGCCAGGAGCTCCTCCCAAGCCCATGTGACCCCTGAGGAACAGATCCTCAACTGACCTTAAGTGTAAAAATAAATTGATTTATTTGGGCCAACTGTTTGGTCTTAAACACCCAAAAGGAAAGTATAAGCAAAGAGTAAAGTTATCAGTGTATTTAAGCGTTCATGGAATTACACTTCCCAGACCTTAGGCTTAAATCTATATATAAAGTTATTTAGACAGTTATTTCTCATTGATGATTTTGTTCCTAACCAGAAAGTGCTGCTCAGATGTAAGACTTCAAATCTTGGTCTGCAGGTGGTCTGCCCACCTGTAGCTAAGAGAAACAACCCACTATTGTTCTAAAATGATGGATAAATTTGTTTTCTCTCCCTCTTTGAGAGCAAACTGACACTGAATCTAACCACTCCAACAGCTATCAAAACACCTGAAAGCAAATCCTGAATCCATCACACTCGAGTCCAGCCTTGGCAGACAAAAGAAAAATGAGGAGGATCCCAATAGAGGGATGTTTTTGGAAGCCCTTGTCAAGAAATTCCAAAGGACTCTCTTATGAACATTTGAAAATTGCCCTGTTCTGACTTTTTTCTAGTTCCCTGTCTAGAACTTGTAATGCTAATTACTCTTGCCTTTACTTCTCCTTCACATCTCCTATTCACCAGTCAAGGACTTTCTTTTCCCCCTACAGATAAGAGTTATGCAATTTGTGAGTCTTTTAGATAGACCCACTGAAGGGGTACTCCGATTACCTCACCCTGTGTCCCTGTTCAGCATGAAAGAAGCCAGGGCAGTCTGCTTCCCAATTACCTATTGGCAAGTTGGGTAACCTCTTCAGAGGATGGTGTAATAAGAATAGGAAGTAGGAATTGGCTAGGCAGTTAGGGTAAAAAGACCCCAAGGAAAAGTAGCCAGTTTCTTGGCTAAAACTCACAATGTCCTTGGGCCTCTTAGCAACATACTCCATTCCAAAGGCCAAAAATGTCGAAAGTATTTGGGAGCTTTCCTCTAATCCTTAAAAGATTTTAGTGTTACCTCTTCAGAGGGGGGAATGTTGGAGGGGAGGGAGTGGGCACAGATTTGATGAAAACACCTTCTATGCATGTATGAAATTCTCATTAAAGTTTTTGTAAAAGTTAAAACAATAAATTATTTTTAAAAAATAAGTAAAATTAAAAAAAATTTTTTTAAGTAACTGTCATAAAAGAGGAAAGGTCTCCTATAGAGTAAGAGAAAGTTTTGCAGATTTTATGTTTAAATGGTTTAAAGCTGGACATAGTGATTCATGACTGTAATCCTAGCAGGGAACAATGTTCAAGGCTAGCCTGGGCTTACATCGCAAGTTTCAGGCCAGCGTGGCTACAGTGTGCAAATTGGTCTCAAAAAACAAGCAATAAAAAAGAGATTTGATATCTAGAATATATAAAGAGCTCCTACAACTTGACGACAAAGACAACCCAGTTAAAAATAGACATGGACTTAATTGGTATCCCTTCAAAGAAGATCTTCAAATGGCTAATAAGAACATGGAAGATGCTCAGCACTAGTAGGCCCGAACACAAATCAGGATGAAGAGAAGCACTTCAAGCGTTGGCTAGAGTGTGGAGAAACTGGAAAGAGGCAGTACTGTGGTAAACTGTGCCAGCTCTGCACAAGCTTCCATTGCTTTCAGCCAGCATGTGACTCTGCAATCCCACCTGTAGGTGTCTACCCAAAAGAATACAAGCCAGGGGAGCTGGGAAGATGGCTCAGTGGTTAAGAGCACTGGCTGCTCTTGCAGAGGACCCAGGTTCAGGTCCCAGCACCTACATGGTGGTTAACAACTGTCTGTAACTCCAGTTCCAGGGGATCCGACGCCCTCTTCTGGCCTCCACAGGCATTGCACAACACTGGTGCACTTACATAAATGCAGGCAATACACTCATATACATAAAATAAAAATAAATATTTTAAAGAATATAAACCAAGGACTCAGACACTTGTACACCAGTGTTCACTGGAACATTATTCACAACAGACAAAAGAATGAAATCAATCTAATCATCTAGAACGGATGGATGGGTTAGCAAAATGCAGCATATCCATACAAGGGAGTATTAACCAGCTATGAAAAGGAATTAATTCTGATCCATGCTACAATATGATGACTTGAAAATATCACACTAAAGGAAAGAAACCAGACACAAAAGGAAACATATTGTATGATTTCACTTGAAAGGAGTGTCTCAATAGCCCAGTTTATAGAAATAAAATGTAGATTAGAGGATCAGGGACTAGGAGGAGGTAGAAAAAAGAAAGTGATAATTTAATGGATAGAGTGAATTCAGGGTGATGGGTCTTGTAAACTACTGCTTGTAACGACTGTTCAACACTATGAAGGTACTATCACTAGTTGTGTACTTCATATGGAAAATTTATGTTATATACTTTATATACCATGTTATGATAAAAATAAATTTTAAAATGGGGTAGAGCATCAGATAACTGTGGAGCAGAGGCTTAATAAATGTGTGGCTGGGCTCCTCTGATGGGAAGAAGAGGAGGAAAAAGATTTAAAGGAATAATGGATATTTTCTCCCTAAATTTTGAGGACATTAAGATGCAGAGATCTGTTTGATGAAACCCAAGCATAAGAAAATTGCTGAAAGGCACATCATAGTGTAGTTATTTAGAATCAGTGGTGTGAAAATGACAGGCTTTGCTCCTATGATGAGGAAAGACAAGAACTCTGGGTCTGATCATCTGTGTTCAGCACTGCTCTGGAGCATCTGTCCTGTGCAGCTGGGTGGGGAAAAGAAAATGGTGGTGCACATCTGCAAGCCTAGCACTCAGGAGGCTGAGGCAGGAGGATCATGAGTTCAAGGCCAGCCTAGGTTACGTATTGAGGCCCTGTCTCATAAAACAAACAAGCAAACAAACATAACAAAACAAGAGAAGCCACTAACTTTGAAAGAAAAAAATAAAACTATGTATCAAAAACTAACTCAAAATTCATCATAGTTCTAAATATTAAACTTGAGACTACAGGAGCTGGAGAGAGAGCTTAGCAGTAAAGAGCACTGGCTGCACTTACAGAGGACCAGGGTTTGGTTCCTAGCACCCACATGATGGCTAACAACCATCCATAACTCCAGTTCCAGGGAATCCAATGCCCTCCTGTGACCTCTGTGGGCACTGTGTGACATTGATATAGTTACATACATGCAAGCTATATATTCATTCACATAAAATAAAAATTAATTACTAATTAATTAAAAACGAGCTACATTTTTGAAAAAACAGAAGAAACTCTATAGGACCTCAGCTTAGTCAGGGTTCCTTATATGACACCATAAGCATAATCTACCAAAGAGTGAGTCTGAGTTCATCAAAACTAAAAGCATCAGCTTCTCAAAGGAGAATAAAAATGTAAGCTATTGATTGGGACAAGATATTTGTAATTCACATGCTCGCTTATGAACTTACTCCTAGAAAATAGAAAGAAATCTATTAGTTTTGTGCAGAAACAAAAAGCCAGCTTTTGAAACCAGGTAAGTCAGATGAACAGATGCTTCTGTAAAGAAGCAATGCACCAGAGCAGACACATGCTGGACAATACACTGGGCATCACTAGCGATTACCGGGAGGAAATGCTACCATACCCTGCTTAGAATGGCTACAGTCAAAGACTGAAGGATGTGGAAAAGTAGAACTTTAATCACTGATTTAGCGATCTAAAATTTTTTTTATTTTTTTATTTTATGTGTATGCGTGTATTGCCTGCATGTAGGTAAATGCACCCGTGTCATACAGTGCCCATGGAGGACAGAAGAGACTGTCGGATTCTCTGGAACTGGAGTTATGGACAGTTGTTAGCTGCCATGTGGGTGCTGGCATTCAAACCCGGGTCTTCTGCAAGAACAACCAGTGTTCTTAACCGCTGAGCCACGTCTCCAGCCAGCGATCTAAAAATTGTACAAGGTCTTTGGAAAATGGTTTGACAGTTTCTTAAAAATTGTGATTTATGCTATTATCTACAGGGTTCAGCTGTTCTGTTCATAGGCATTTATCCAAGAAAGATAGAAGAATGAACACATGCAAAGACTGTACACAAATGCTCCTGGAAGTTTTATTTGTGATAGCCAAGAAGGGGAAATAAAGTGATCTAAAAATTGTACAAGGTCTTTGGAAAATGGTTTGACAGTTTCTTAAAAATTGTGATTTATGCTATTATCTACAGGGTTCAGCTGTTCTGTTCATAGGCATTTATCCAAGAAAGATAGAAGAATGAACACATGCAAAGACTGTACACAAATGCTCCTGGAAGTTTTATTTGTGATAGCCAAGAAGGGGAAATAAATCAGGTGCCTATCAACAGGAAAATGGATAGACAAGCTTGATGTACCAATCAAGTGGAGACTCTGTAACAGAGGGGGTACTCTTCTGATACATGGTAACTATACATGAACTCAAAATAATTCTGCGGGATGAAAGAATCCCCCCCATCCCAAAACAAAAGGGCATTCTGTACGATTCCATTTGTACAAAATCCCAGACAGCTGGGTGTAGTGGCACACACCTTTAATCCCAGCACTTGGGAGGCAGAGGGAGGCTGATCTCTGTGAGTTCAAGGCCAGCCTGGTTTACATAGTGAATTCTAGGACAGCTGGGGCTACAGGGAGACCCTGTCTCAAAAAGACCAAAAAAATAAAAAAATCCTAGACAGTGCAAAATAATTGGGTCAGCAGTTGCCTGGAGATGCAACAGGGAAGAAGAGATGGAAAGGTGAAGGGAACTCCGGGGCCTTGTGATCTCGATTGTGGTGATGGCTTCATAGGTACAGACACTTTTGAAAGTTTCTCCAAGTACACACTTCTAAGAGGCCTGTAGTGCTAGATCACCATTTTGGTTTCAATTTGCATCTCCCCAAAGAGTAAAGAGCCAGGACTGGAGGCACACAGTTATAATCCCAACACCCAGGAAGCCAGGACAGGAGAATTGAGAGTACAGTCAGTTTAGGACGCATAGCAATTTCAAGGCCAGACATAGTGAGACCCGTTCTCACAACACCAAAGGTGTGCTGGTGGAACACTTCTCAGCAGACTTGGGTAAAGGCTTCCATTCAACCCCCAGCATCACACATGCACACACACACACACACACACACACACACGCACACACATACGCACACATACACACACACATGAAGACTGGGCTGGACAGAGGTTCTGGAACTATTGTACAAGAGATTATTAAACCTATGGGTCAGAATTTAGGTAAAGCACAGAGCCTGGGGAGGGATGAGGCCTCAGGCCAGTGACCAAAGAAGCACGTGTCATTCTTTGAGAAGGAGCCCCAGAAACTGCTGCCAGCAGAAGGCGACAGGCTCAGGAGGCCACCTGGCAAGGAAGTCCATGTCCTGTACGTTTGTTACTCTTTATCAAAAGGACCTCTAAGTTTAGCTGGACGAAAGCTCCCCAAACAAGCTTTAAGGTTTTGTGGGCTAGGCATTGACCTTGGGCAAGTGGCAGTCTGGGAAGAACGAGATAGCTCAGGGAGGTGACCTCAGATAAGGCCCAGAATCTTTGAGAGCAAGCATTTCTATGGCGACAATCCCAGAAGGTGAGAGGCAGCCCCAGTACCTTTGGCCCACTTCGGGACCTGCAGGGGTTGGTAGCCTTCTGAGAACAAGAACATGACCTTATTGGCTGTGGCCCCAAAGGCAATTCCATAGGACCATCGGTTACTGAAAGTTCCCACGAAGTCCAGAGGCCTGTGGACAACAGAAATAGTGCATGAGTCCAAAGGACATTGCTGCAGACCATCTTCAGAGCCGGCATCCCACCTGGAGGAGGGATTGTGGGGGAAGGGACCTCCTCACTACAACTGAGGCCTGGAGCTAAGCACAGGCCCGGGGCACTGAAGTGAGGAAGACACAGTCCTTCCCACACAGGAGCTCCAAATCCAGTGGGGACACAGCAAGGACACTGGGTGTTACGACACCAAGCAAAACAGAACAGACGCAGACAGCATGACTCAAAGACCAAAACAAGGGGCGTGTCTACACCGGCTTAGGGGAACCTGGCACCTGGACACAGCCTTTGAGAAGGCTTTTTTCCCATATCTCTGGTGAAGGTCTGGGTGTTGTTGGCTGTTCTAGTATCATGTGACTTAAGGAGTTAAAACTACACTACGGCACTTCAAATTATGCCACTCTGGCATGCGGAATATTTTGAATTAAAGATGTTTGAAAAAAGGGCCACTCAAAAAGCAGTGTAAACAAGATCAAGCTGAGCTTCAGATTGCTTCTTAAAAATAGCAGTTGAAATCTCCATGTAAAGATGCTCCCACTACAGGGAAGGCCTTTACCTGAAGGATAAGAAGTTGAAGTCAGGAGAATTCTATACAGACCCTATAAAATAATGATCATCTTCTAGATGCTTTCATTAGTTACTTTTTCACAACCTACTTTTTTTTTTTTGTCTTTTTTTGAAGCAGGGTCTCCCTGTAGCCTCAGCTGTCCTAGAACTCACTATGTAGACCAGGCTGGCCTTGAACTCACAGGGATCCACCTGCCTCTGCCTCACAAGTGCTGGGACTACAGGCGTGCACCACCACACCCAGCTCACAACCTACTTTAAAAAAAAAATTTTTTTATTTATTGTTTTTATGTGTATGAATGTAATGCCTGCATGTAGGTAGATGTAGCCATATCGTGCAATGCCCAAGGAGGTCAGAAGAGGGTGTCATATCCCATGGAACTGGGCTTACAGATGGGTGTTAGCCACCATGTGGGTGCTGGGACCACTAGGTCCTCTGCAAGAGCAACCAGTGCTCTTAACCACTGAATCATCTGTCCAGTTCCTCAAAACTTAATTTTTAAAATGCAAGTTCATTTTAAAGGGGATCTGACAGCCTCTTCTGACCTCCGTGGGCATTGCACAACACGGGTGCACTTACTTACATGCAGGCAATACATACATACACATAAAATAAAAATAATAAAATTTAAAAAATTTTTTAAAATTATTTCATGTGCCTCTTTGAGTGTGTGTATATGTATATATGTATGTATGTATGTGTGTGTGCATGTGTACACAAGCCATGGTACAAGCATGAAGGTCAGAGGACAACTTGTGGGAGTTTGTTCTTTTCTTCCACCATGTGACCCTCAGGGATTGAACTCTGGTCATCAGGCTTAGTGGCAAGCATCTTTGCCCTCTGAGCCATCTTGCCAACCTACATGTATGTTCAACTTTAACTGCATCTTTGGATCTTCAAGTCCTTATGGGGCTCTTGTTGCATGTGAAAGTCATTTTAAGGAAATTTAAATGCTTTTCTCCTACTGATCTCCTGTCAATTTAATTCTCGGACCCAGCTGAGAAATGCCACAAGGGCAGAGGTGAAATTTTGTGTTCCCTGCTCTTTCCTGGCCATGGCTGGCAGGACTGTAGTCACTGCTGGACTTTGGATGCAGCAGGCAGATGTCTGGTCTTGTTGGTTTTTTCATTTGTGACCCTGAGGCTGTGAGTCAGCTAGCTGTAGAGTGCTGCCTGCAAAGTCACTCCATGTCAATGTCCATGTCAGCGTGAATGCTACAGAAAAGCCAAGGTCACAGGGAAGCAGGAGCCCAAGCCACATGGCCAACGGGACCAAGGCAAAATGGTGCTGAGGCGCCTGGTGACATGGAGTGGCAGAAAGACAGTCAGCCTCCCTCCATCTCCAAAGACCCAGCTCCCAGAAGGCCTGTTGGCTACCATGAAATCTCCTCTGCAGCTTTATTCTTTAAAGTCCTTCTTTTCTTTCCAGTAGGTATGGGTAGATACCTGTTTCTTTCTAAGCAAATTTTGTCTAATTCAGAACAAGCTACTGTGTTTGGGAACGACTCTCCAACCAGAAAGCCCATGTGTATGGGCCTTAATGAGAACTCAGAGCCAGATGTAGTGATGTAATCCCAGCCAGCCTATCACCCCAGCACTTGGGAGGTAGAGGCAGGGGAACCAGAGGTTTAAGGACATCATCTGTTTCAGAGTGAGTTCAAGGTCACTGTGAGCAATATGAGGCTGGGTGGGGGGATGACATGGACACGACCTGACTCTGGCAACTTGGTCCTGTTGATTTCTGTCCTCCATCAGGCTCAGCTTAAGCAACATGACTTCTAAGAGGTGGTCTTGATCTCCCACCCCAGCAGGTTGTGTCAGCACCAAGTTCAAGTCCCTGTTTCAGTATAGCACTTCCATGTCACCACATGCTTGGGAAACCCTAAACTCCTCCAGACCTACAGGACCTCAGACAGAGCCCATACACAGAGGAGACTTGCAGACAGGCATTGTATCAAATCAAATTCCATCAAGATCCAACCATGGCACTTAATATGTATGTGAGACTCAGTTTCCTCATGTTTAAAATAGAGACAGGACCCCCTATTCTGTTTATCACAGAGACATTGTGGGCAGCAAATGGAGCTGTGGAATGCTGGGCACAGGAGAGGGGATGTGTTACTTTTCTGTTACTCTGATAAAATACTCTAACGAAAAGGAAGTTAGGGAGAAAGGGTTTATTTATTCTGGCTCACAGGTCCAGAAGGGCAGTCCATCATGGCAGGGGAGGCATGGAAGCAGGAGTGTGAGGCTGGTGTGGCAGACAGGAAGTCATGTCATCCTCATATAGGAAGAAGAGAGAAAGAGCAAGAAGTTCTGACAGGGTATAAAACCTCAACACCCACTCCAATGACGTACTTCCTCCAGAGAGGCTCCACTTCCCCAAACAGTGCCGCCATCTGGAGACCAGGTGTTCAAGTACATGAGCCTATGGGGGACATTTCTCATTCAAGCCACCATAGGGGGCATCATTCAAGGACAGTGAGAGAGGTCAGAGTGCCCAAGAGAACGAGGGTGTGAAGGGAGCCAGTTAAATGAGCCATGATCAGCTTAAACCTGGGAAGCTGAATGTGGTGACTGTGGAATGCCCACTTACGAGTCCCATCCCAGTCCTTTCATGACGTATGTCCAGTCTGGGGTCAAAGGATCTTTATGCATCCATGTGATAGTTCATCATAAATGTCAGCTTGATGAGGTTAAGAATCACCACGGAAGCATGCTTCTGGGTATTGCTATAAGGGTATTTCTAGAAAGGCCTAGCCAACTCACCCTGAATGTGGGTAACATCATCCCATAGACTGCCATCTTGGACTGAAGGAGAAAGTGAATGGAGATCAAACTTTCATCTCTCTCTACTTTCTGACTGCAAGATGCAATGTGACCAACTAAGTTGCACCCCGCCACCATGTTTTCCCCATGATGGACTGTACCCCTTCTCAAACTACGAACCAGAATAAACCCTTCCTTCTTTACACTGCTTCTTGCCAGGCATTTGCTTATAGCAACAAGTAACTACCACAGCCAGTTTCAGCCCTTGATCCCTAACAACATAGCTTACACCTGATGATGTGGGAGGGGCTGACTGTCCCAGAGAGGAGCATCCAGAAGGAAGGCAGCTGCTCCTCAGAGCTGGCCCTCCAGTGTCCTTGGGCATTGTTGTTAGACATCTTGCCTCCCAGTTCATCCTTAGCCTCAATCCTGATACCATCGCTTCCTCTCCCTCCCCCAGAGCCCTGGCTGAGATCCCAGGACATCCATAGCTTGGGTCTTGTAGGAATGACTT
The DNA here is from genome assembly GCF_000622305.1 of Nannospalax galili. Taxonomy (NCBI): domain Eukaryota; kingdom Metazoa; phylum Chordata; class Mammalia; order Rodentia; family Spalacidae; genus Nannospalax; species Nannospalax galili. The sequence continues at coordinate 378,288 of NW_008350402.1, forward strand.
TTATAAAATGGACATAATCTGTACTAATGACCTTTAATTAACCCCAGCAAAATCATGTGCTCTGCGTCTTGTGACCTAAGCACCTGATCTTATTTTCTTGGCAACCTCAATTTGTTGCCCCACCCAAAAAGATAATGAATGTGGGTATGCTTGGGAATTAACTATCAAAGCACTGAAAGATGGTGCACCCATCTTCACTGCAACGGCAGAGATTGGGGAAGATGTGTGACCTTGGACGAATGAGATATTCTAGAACTAGGGATGGAAAGGCTGAGTGGTCTGTTAAAATAAGGGTGGATCCAAGCTTGAACTTCCCCAATTTGAAGCAGTAGAAACCATTTTAAATAAAATCATAGGTGGGGCCTGGCTGACTCTAGGTAGTTCCAGGAGATAGATGGTTCTAAGAGATCTAGAGGAATGAGTGTCCTCCGAGTTCAGGCCCACTCTTAAAAACTACATTTAAGAGTCAGACTTTTTATAATTGTAATGTTGGCAGTGTAACACCACAGGGTCTGCTCACATTATGACACAGGAGATCAGAGAGAAAAATAAAACCAGTCTAGGTTGCAGTTCTTGTCCCCTGTTAGCTGTGTGGCCTTGGGCAAATCATTTAACCTCTGACCATGAGTTTCTCATCTGTGTGTACCATATACCAGCCTCCACATGCTTGGCAAGAAGGTTTCTGGAACTAATACAAGCAAGGCAAATGGCTCAGGACTGGCTCAGTGAAAAGTGTCATGCAATAAATGCTAACTGCACAGTGATGATGGTGATGAGGAAGAAGATAATGCCAATGATACTGATGGAGTCATGGGACAGAATAATTACAACTCAAAAAAATGCACTAAGGGGTGCAGTGGTACAGAGCTAGGAAGACCCTTGAAGCTCCCCTGGTTGGGCAGGATTGGCACACGGCTCCCAATTCCATCCCAAGAAGGGCAGCTGCTTCCAGTCACTGAGAGGAGCTTACTTCTGTCTGTTTCTTGGGGTGGCCACAGTCCCCATATGAAAAGGTTGTTCTGTTCTGAATGTAAAATATTGCCCTCAAGCTTGTGTGCTTGAACGCTTGTTCCCCAGCTAATGGTGTGGGTTGGGGAGGTTGTGGGCTTTAAGCAAGGAGGCCTGGCTTGGCTGAAATAAGGCAGTAGGGGTGGGCCTTTGAAAGTTGTAGCCCAGCCCTGATTCTTGATCCAGCCACCTTGTGAGGAGCTCCACTCTGCTTCCCCTGCCACAACCAGGCTGCTCCAGCCTCCATGCCCTCCCCCACTGTGATAGACCAAGCTCCATGAAACACTGAGGCAAAATAAACCTCCGTTCCCTTAAGTTGTGGCTGTCGGGTATTTTTGTCACAGTAATGAGAAAGTAACTTACATGGAAAGTCTTTTTTCCATGGTGGTCTGTATCTCCTTGAAAGGTTTTCTTCCTATCTGGGCAGCCCTGGACCCTGAGGTTGCAGTGACCTGGAAGCTGGCTCTGACTTCTTGAGTTTTTCAGGTAGGGGAGGTGTCTTAGTTAGCTTTTCTATCACAGTTAGCTGTGATAAAACACTGACCAAAACCAATTTGGGGAGGAAAAGTTTACTTCATCTTACTTCTCTAAGTGACAGTCTGTCACTGAGGGAAGTCAGGGCAGGAACCTGGAGGCAGGAGCTGAAGCAGACACCATGGAGGAACACTGCTTACTGGTTTGCCCCTCTGGCCTGTGCTTTGTTACACAACCCAGGACCTCCTGCCTAAGGGTGGCACCACCCACAGTGGGCTGGGGCCCTCCCACATCACTCAACAATCTACAAAATGCCTCACAGGTTTGCCAACAGCCCAGTCTGATAGAGGTAACTCCTTAATTGAGATTCCCTCTTCCCAGGTGTGCCAAGTTGACACTTGAAGCTATCCAGCACTGAAGGGAAAGGCACAGATCCTGGGAGCTACCCGTCCTTGTACTCACGTTGGCCCCAACCACACAGTCCCCCAAGCTATAGGAAATGGCCCTGATTCAACTCACATGATGACTCCAAAGTGGTTCCCCAGGAGATGGAACATGCCGTCTCTTTGCCTACGATGCCCTCGTCTTTGCAGGAAAGACAATACCAAGATGATGAAGAGCTGTGAGAAGAAAAGAGTGTTATCAGGGGCTCAGTCACCCCCAAGGATGGCCTCAGCATCCTTGAGAAGAGAATGTATGGGCAAGTGGAGTGCTTGGATCACCCTCAACACCTCAAACACCATGTAGTCCAGAGCTACTACCAGAAGGTTCTGCCCTTCACAGACATAGTTCCCATCTAACCTCTCTGGAAGGAAACCCAGCTGGCCTGTCCCTTGACCTATGAAGGCCTGTTCAGAAGAAGCCTGTGAGGTGGAGCAGCCCACCCCCCAACTCCTCTCCTCACTCTCCCCAGCCTTTACTTACTGATGGGATGAGGGAGTAATGGAGGAAGACTTCTGTGTCCACTGAGCTGGAACAGGTGACATTTAGCTGCCCAATCCTGAAAAATAGTCACAAATCAAGTTCACATTGTTGGTCACTGTGACAGCCATTGACTTCAGCCTGGAGCATTGCTATCAGGAGTTTAGCTTGTGGCCCACCAGGACCATCTGCTCTTCCTGATTTGTTTGCTCAGAGCCTGGCCTGTTCACCCATGGTGTGTCTTCCCAAGTGGATTAATCTTCTTGCATCACTTTTGCTGTCCAGCTTCCCTGGCTATTGGAACTAAGACCTCTACTTTGTGATGACACAGTCTGGGGTAGAGTTCTGTGAGGTGTTCTTTTTAAAGAAAACTAAAAAGTTCTTGACTTTTTCACATTTTAAGGACAACTGATAACCATGAAAACACTTAACTAGAGTCTTTCCCAGACCCCAGAGCCTTGGAAGGGCTAAGGGAAGGGCCAGGAAGTAAGTCTGTGGACCTGGTTTTCCATGGCCAAGGTCAAAAGCACCAGGGAGCAGCTGGGGCAGTGGGGAGGCCCTCAAACTACACACTACAAACTCTGTCCCCCAAACTACACACTACAAACTTTGTCCCCAAGGTGCAGGGCAGGGCTGGGGTCAGGGGGAGGTCTCAAGTCTGAACCGCATGGCAGCAGTTTGCAAACACTTTGCAAGTGATTCCTTCCTTTCTTGGGGTTTATCACACATAGCTTCTGCTTCCCTGACTCCAGGGCACCAACATGGCCCACCCTGTCACCTCTCTGATCTTTGTTCCTGCAGTTCCCAACTCCTGCATGCCCAGGTAGCTCCCTCCTGTCCTCCCCTCCACCCCACCCCGAGTCTGTGACTGATGTTCCCTCAGAGTCTCAGGGAAGAGTCAGGAGCATGACAGGAATTCTTGATCCCTCTCCCCGCCCCATGGTATTGTCTCACCATGAATATATATTCGGGAAGTGTTGGGGGGTGGGTGGAAGCGTCAGGCTGTCAGAAATGTGACAGAAGTATAAGTCAAACTTCAGCTCTTTGGAAGGTAAGCTGAGCCCATTTATCAGTCTTCATCCTATACAAAACCCCAGAAGTGGAAGGGAGGGACAGAGAGGACAACGGGTGCCATACTTGAAAGCAAGAAGGGCTCTGCTAGGGACACAGCATTAGAGGTTCCTGAACGATGGAGAGCATCTGGGAAAAAGAGAAAAAGCCACAGCCAGCATGACCAGACTGTAGGCACACATGGCTGCACTCCACACCTACAGCACAGCAGCGGGAACTGGGCCAGCGAGATGGCTTAGCCGTAAAGGTGCCTGCCACTAAGTCTGATGACCTGAGTTCACTCCCCAGGACCCACAAGGTGGAAGGAAAGAACTGACTCTCAAAAGTTGTCCTCTGATCTTCACATGTATACCATGATATATGCACACACACACACACCATACACAATCAATCAGTCAATCGTCATAAGAAGCAGGACAGAGTGCAACTGGAAACAGCACAGCATGGTGAAGTGGGGTCTTTCTTACACAGAGAGCAAGAAAACAGGACACTCTGTCCGGTGTCCCTCCCCTGCCGAGCAGCCAGGGACAAGGAGTTTACTGCTCCATGAGCAGAGTATGTGGGTCACACACAGAGGGGCACTGGCCACATCAGAAGCAGCGCTCTGGAGGAGCCAGGAGCCTGAAAGCCCAGCTGCTGAAGTGCCCCACTAGCAGGACACCCTCCACTGCCCACTGGCAGCAGTCACACCCCCTCCCAGCAGATGGCCACACGGAACCCTCAATCAGAGATGGGCACAGTCACCAGTGTGGGCACTGGAGGAAAGGCAACCCCAGAGAAAACCCGAGATTCAGGGAAGCCTGTTATTCCTTTACTCCTGAGGAACTCGAGGAAACACAGACCTTCTGAAAAGTAAATTCTAGAGGGAAGAGTCTGCAGGAAACATCTGAGGGACACAGAAGAGGAAAAATCAGCCTTGAGTGAAGGGATTAGCAAAACATTCTGTTAATCCTGAATGCAGGGTTTTAAGTATTATGTCTGCGTTTATTTTTTAAAAAAATACATATACTAAATATTTTTAATATGTAGTATTACATTTAGTAATGTATTAAATATATTTTTATAAAAACAAGCACAAGGGCTAGAGAGATGGCTCAGTGGTTGGGAGCACTGACTGCTCTTGCAGAGAACCTGGGTTCAATTCCCAACACCCACATGGCAGCTACGAACCGTCCTTAACTCCAGTTCCAGGGGACTCCGAAGCCCTCTTCTGAGCTCCGCTGCAATGCATGACATGGGGGGAATTCACATATGTGCAGGCACAAAAACACTTTCTACCACAAAACCATCTCTGAAAGAGTTTTAGAGAAAAATCTCAGGTAGTAAGAAAAATGAACTATGAAGGAGAAGGGCTTAAAGGCAACAGGGAACAATTAGCAAAGCATGGTTAAGTGGCTAGGTAAGTACTGCAAAATAAAAATGCTTGAACTAGCAATTAAACATCAGATGACAGGAGCAGGGCGGGGGGACAGAGAGAAGTACAAACCTGGCTGGCTGTTTTCTCGAATTTAGATGGATAATATAGAATCTTGTTTCCTTTCTTTGTGACATAATAAAAATAAACTTCTAAGTAAGTATACTGAAAATTCTCTGGTCAACTATCAGAAGAACACGAATCGACTGCAAATCAGTATATTAAGAAGTATATATGAAAGAAAATGCAGTCACTCCAACATATGACCAGGAAGCAAAAATAAAAATGGAGTCAAGAAGAGAAACACACAGACTGCGGGTCTGAAAGCTGGTAAGCAAGCTACCACCCAAGAAAACACAGATACCTTAAAAATACTTAAAATTCAAAATAGAAGTGATCAGAATTCTCATTTCTCGAAAGTAGACAAAACTGGGGTACAGGAATCCGTGCTGAGCATCACTGAGCATCCGAAGGGCAGGAGGTAATAGCTCTGCTGAGGATGCTGAGAGAGGGGACATTTAGCCTGACTGTGGGAATGAAAATCAGTGTGGCCACTGTGAGGAACAGCACAGAGAGTCCTAAAAAAAAAGAACCCCACGAGACCCAGCTACACTGCTCCTGGGCATGTATAACCAAAGAAAAGGAAAGAAGTGTGTCCTATGTTTATTGTAGAACTCGTCACCATGGCCAAGATACAGAAACAGCCTTGGTGTCCACTGATGGATGAATGAAGAAAACATGAAAAATGTGCGTGGTAGAATACTATCCAGTCATGAAAAAGAAGGAAATCCTGTCATTTGTAGTAACAGAAAGAGCCTGTAGAATGTTACGTTGAGTAAATAAGCCAGGCACAGACAGCAAATGTGCTAAACAGCTGATCTCACAGAAGTTGGGAGGCCCAGAAGATTTGGGAGGAGAGGACAGCAGGCATGGGTGCAAAGTTACAACTCCACAAGAGAGATGGTTTCTAGTTCTTTACAGCACTGAAAGGTGGCCACAGTCAACAACAACTTATTGAGTGTTTTACAATAATTAGAGGGGAGGCTTTAAAATGTTTCTAACACTGCCGGGCGTGGTGGCGCAGGCCTTTAATCCCAGTGCTCGGGAGGCAGAGGCAGGTGGATCTCTGTGAGTTCAAGGCCATCTTGGTCTACACAGTGAGTTCCAGGACAGCTGGGGCTACAGGAAGACCCTGTCTCAAAAAGATCAAAAAAAAAGCTAAAAACAAAAACATAATACAGGCTGGTTGTACAGGCCTATAATCCCACCACTTGGGAGGTGGAGGCAGGGGATCAAGAGCTCAAGGCCAGCTTTAGATACATGGGGCAGCTTTGCATTTCAAAGAAAGAAAAGCTAAAAATAAAAATAGTAACTACTTAGGTCTTAGGTAGTTGTGGAAGAAGGAGCGAAGATGAAACACTATCTGACTTTTTTACTGAGAGCTGTTGGAAGCAGCCCCCGGGTTAAACAGAAGGTTAAGACACGCCGGTGTTTTGATGCACTGGGGAGTCAGGGTGCAGACAGGTTGAAGGGCTCTGAGGATGGCTTTTGCAATGTATTTCAAGAATCTTCAAGACGTGGTAATTCTCTTTCTAGGAATTCTGCTCCCAAGAAGCATAAGTGAAAATGAAACCAGAGAAGTGCCCGAGGACACAAACTGAATCCACACATCACCCTTCTCTCTTTTGGTCTCTAAGCACTCTCCTGTTTTTACTTCATAATTTAATCTCTTCCAGTATTTTATAGGCTAGATAGCATTAGCCCCTTTTAAAAATAAGGAACCGAGGAGCTGGAGAGATGGCTCAGTGGTTAAGAGCACTGGTTGCTCTTGCAGAGGACCTGGGTTTGGTTCCCAGCACCCACACGATGGTAACACCCATCCTTAATTCCAGTTCCAGGGGAATCTGACGCCTTCTTCTGGCCTCTGTGGGTACTACGTGCACATAGTGTACTTACAAACATGCAGGCAAAACACTCATCCACATAAAATGAAAAAATAGAATTTTTTTAATGAAATAGGGAATTAAGGCCAGAAGAGCTACCCAGAGCTAGCCCTCCCCACTCACAGGCTTCCCCCGACAACAGTCAAGGTTTAAGGAAACTGTTTGGGGCTCCCAGAGTTCCCAGACTATCTCATGACTGATCCACAGTCTAGCTGGTACCTGGCACAGAGAAATTCAAGGTGATTACTGAATTCCATAGGAACCTCCCTCTAAAGGCTGGTGCCCAGAGAGGGTCAATGACCAGGGAAAGTCACCCAGCCTGGGACCATTTCAGGTCCTGTTCAGTTTGCTCACTGAGCAGGGTGCTGGCCAGCTCACAGGCAGCAAAAGGAATGGCCCCATGGTTCAGTGCAGAGAAGGGTCAGGGAAGAGCGCATAATGTGTCTCCATGGAACTCTGGGGGGCAGATCTGTGGACTCCAGCCTGGGAGTGCCAGGGTGGATGCAGAAGTTGCCGAAGCAGGCTTGTACCCAATAGGCAGGACCATCAGTCACTGTCAGGAAACACTGCATGGCAGTTGTGAAGCCCAGTGGGAACCAACTGGGCTGACCACTCTGTAGAAAGTCTCCAAATGAGGGAGAAAATGTTTCCAGTGCAGATCTGAAAACCTGTGATATTTGTAGCCATGACATTGTCTTAATGGTTCAGCAAGAAATGGGTTCCTCCCTGTGGTGGAGCAGGTGAATTCTTTGTCTTGAGTTTGTGTTACTCATTAATATAAATAAAAATGTCAACCACCATTCGTGTGGAAACCACGTCACTGACCAGCTGCAGTCCAAGACTGGCTGTAGGGACAAGGCTCAGCAAAAATCAATGGTGGCATTCTGTGACAACTGACTGACTCTGTGGAACTGAATGAAGAGTCATAAGTTCTTGCCGTCATGTGTACACTGTGTGTGGTACCTGTTATGTCAGTATGATCTCTATGAATTGATGCATAGCTACATAGCTCCTTTTGTGTAAGGAGCCGGTTACTACTCATCTCCCAGCATGCCCCTGGCAGCTGTGCCCTGGCCTTGGGCAAGGCCTAGAATGAGGGTGTCCATGTTTGAGGGGTAAATATTAACCACACATGAGCAGGAGTCGAGTTTAGAGAGAACGCTGGAGGAAGTCGGCACCCCCACACCCCCACATCCCCCACACTCCCCACCACACTCCCAACCCCACACCCATCCACACACCTTACTCCCATCATTCAGCCCTTCTTACCCCTCTGTGAAGCAGGATGGGGCCTTCTAGGGTTTTATTACAAATCAGTTGCATGTTACATACAGCGCACAGGTGCAGCTATGGCCAAGGACGTGTGTGTGTGTGTATGTGTGTGTGTGTGTGTGTGAGAGAGAGAGAGAGAGAGTGAGAATGTGTGTGCATGTATGTGTAGAGTGTATGTGAGCTTGTGTGTGAATGTATGCCTGTGTGTGTGTGTGTGTGTGTGTGTGTGTGTATGAGTGCATGTGAAAGTGGGTGTATTAGTCACTTTTCTGTTGCTGTGATAGAAACACTGACCCAAGCAATTTATAGAAGGAAGAGTTTATCTGAGCTTATTGTTCCAGGGGAATTATGGTCCATCATTGCAGGGAGGCATAGCGGCTGGAGGTGGCTGGAGGTGGCTGGAGCAGGAACAAAAGAAGCTAAGTTCTCACATCCTCACACAGGCACAGGAAGCAAGAGAGCAACTGGAGATCCTGCAAGACTTAAGCACTCTCTAAGCCCACCCCTAGTGATGTGCTTCCTCCAAGATAGCCACACCTTCTAAAACTTCCCAAAACAGTGCCATCATCTGGGGACAAAATGTTCAAATACTTGGAGCCTATGGGGGACATTTTCATTCAAACCATCACATTCCACCCCCTGGCCCCCGTAGGCTCATGACCATATAAAATGCAAAATGCATTTAGTCCAACTTTAAAAGTCCCAATAGTCATTATCAGTCTCAATATATTCAAAAGTCAACAGTCCAAATCTATTATCAGACTCAGGTAAATATCTTAATTGTAAGCCTCTATAAAATCAAAAGACAAATTACATACTTCCAATATACAGTGGGACCGAATACACATTAGCATTCCAAAAGGGAGGAATGGAAGCATAGTAAGGAAATACCGGACCAAAACAAGACTGAAAACCAGCAGGACAAACACCAAATCCAAAGTCCAACTTCTGGGACTTTGCTTCCAAAGGGTTTAGGTGGCTCAGCCTCTCTAGCTTTGCTATGTGCACCACACATCTCTCTCTTGTGCTGGTACCACTCCCTGTATACGTCTTCTTGGCAGATGCCTCACAGCTCTGGCATCACGAACTTCATTCACCAACCAGGCTTCACCTTTGCAGCTTCATGCAATGGCCTATCAGGGCCTTCTCTAGGCAGGAAAACCCCTGCAGCATACTGCTTGGCCTCAGCAGCTCTCTGAAATCTCGGAGGAAGAACTGATGACCCCTCAGTCTTGCATCTTTCATGCCTCTAAAGCCAGCACCAGGTGAAGGACACTGCCAAGTTTGACTGGAAGTTTGGGACAGACTCTACCCTGCTTTATCCATTTTAGATGCTTTTCTCTTCAATGGTCCCTGCAGCATTTTCCTTTCACAAGTTGGAGGCTTAACTGGGTGGGGTCTTGCCCTGGAGGCACTCTCTCCATTGTTTAAGTTTGAATCTCTAGGCCCCTCCTTAATCACTTTAATCTCCTTATCAATGGGATCCTCTCCATCACATGCCAGGGCTCCAACATTAGTCTTCCTAGTGCTCTTTTTCAATCCATCATGTACATACTGTATTTCTTTCTGTCCTCTTTTTCTCTGTAAGTCTGTATAATAGTCACCATGAATAGCCATGCCACCATTTCTACATTAGGCTGTCTTGAAATTTCTTCTGCCAGAGAAATTAACCCATGGCTTTTTGACTTAGCCTCAGGCAAGCTTTTTAGCTGCGGGCAGACTCCAGCCAGACTCTTTGCCAAAATATTCCAGTTGCTGCTTAAGTCCTTCTTTCCCTCTAGAACTACATTGTTCTCAGCACTACTTTCTTCCAGGCCCCTACTAGAATGGCCTGCTAAGCTCTGCTTATAGCAATCAACCACTTTTCTGGCCCAGACTTCCAAAGTCTTCCACATTTCTTCAAAACTCCACATGGTCAGGTTCTTCACAACCAACAGCCCACGCTCTGGTACCAGTTACTGTATTAGTCACTTTTCTGTTGCTGTGATAGAAACACTGACCTGAGCAATGTGTAGAAGGAAGAGTTTATTTGAGCTTACGGTTCCAGGGGAATTACAGTCCGTCATGGCAGGGAGGCATGGTGGCTGGAGGTGGGGAAGCATGGTGGCTGGAGGTGGCTGGAGCAGGAGCAGGAGAAGTGAAACTCTCACATCATCATGCAGGCACAGGAAGCAAGAGAGCAACTAGAGATCCTGCAAGGCTTAAGAACTCTCTAAGCCCACCCCCAGTGACATGCTTCCTCCAAGACAGCCACACCTAAAACTTCCCAAAACAGTGCCATCATCTGGGGACAAAATGTCCAAATACTTGGAGCCTATGGGGGCCCAGTTTGCATAATTGTGTGTAGTGTGAATGTGTAGTGTGTGTGTGTGAATGAGTATATGAGTGTCTGTATGTGTGTGATTGTGAGTAGTGTGTGAATGGGTGTTCAAGTGTGTGTGAATGTATGTATAGGAGTGTGTGTGTGTTTATGTGTGTCAGTGTGTAAGTGTGTTAGTGTGTGTGATAACTTTGCTCTACTCATAGGTTATTTTTACTTTGTTCAGCTCCTCTTTGCTCTGTCTGATTCCATTTTCTACAATCCTGGTCATAACCAAGCATTGAGATGTAGGGCATCGTGGTGCACGCCTTTAATCCCAGCACTCCAGAGGCAGAGGAAGACAGATCTCTGAGGATAAGTCTAGAGGTCCAGGCCAATTAGGGCAACACAATGAGACCCTGTCTCAAATAAATAAATAAATGGCCATGAAATTGACAGCCCGATAATGATTGCAAGCAGCTATTGGAGGGGGGCAGTGGCAAGCCTGACTGAGGAGTGCTAGGGGCTCACCCATCCCAAAGTCCTCTGACTCCACAGAATGCCCTTTGCTCAGATTCCCCACAGCCCAGAGCTTGCTGGGCTGTGTGTCTCTCCTGGGCTGGGGTCTCCTGGCTCATCTTCCTGATCCAGAGCCGCTTCCATCCCTTCCACAAAGGGATGCTGCCTACCCCCAGTCTCTCTTCAGAACTCACCACCTCTGCCCTGTGCTGTGGGTGGGCATTTTACATCTCACCTCTGACTTTCAGGTCCTGCTCTTTCCAAAACCTAGAAGCATGTTTCATTCAACCACATGCTGCTGACTGCTAACCTGTGTCTCTGACTTGAGAGAAGGTACAGCACAAATCCAAGCAAATGCTCCAGGGAAGAAAGGAAGAGAGGTGGGGAGGGAAGGGAGAGGCGCCAGCTGTGAAGCACCCTCACCCACTCCTGCTCATGGAAATCAACATTCCAGACTCTGGAATCCAAGCCTAGATGAGGCTTGTTTTTGTTTTAGGTGCGTTTTTTTTTTTTTTTTTTTTTTTTTTTTTAAAAAAAAAGAGGGAGTGACACTGAGACAGGATCTCACTATGTAGTCCAGGCTAGCCTCCAACTTGAGGTCCTTCTGCCCCAGTCTCCCGAGTTCTGGACTTACAGGCCTGTGCACCTGCACCCAGACCCCATATAGTTTGAGTGCTTCATCTGTCTCCACCCCTGGCCATGAAGCCCCATCTGGCCCTTTCCACCTCACATGCAGGCCCTATCCTTCATTGGGTGGAGGTGGGCAGGGCTGAGCATGAGACCCACCAAGCACCCACCATGTGGCTGTGAGACAGCCATGTTCTCACCAGGCCTTAGTCTTCTCTTTCTGAAAGTGGGTCTATTACCTCCTTCCCAGGGTGCTATGAGGATCTAACACAGAGAATCATATGTCTACCTCCATGCCCTGGGTTCCCCTTCCAGTTGGGCATGGTGGCTCATGCCTAGTCTCAGCACTCAGGAAGCTGAGGCAGGAGGATTGCTGGGAGTTTGAAGCCAGCTTGGGCATTATACTGCATCTGCGGCTAACCTAAGCTAGAATGAAATCTTGTCTCAATCAATCAATCAGTGAACAAACAAACAAATGAATAATAAATAAATAAATGAAAGAAAGAAAAAGGAAAAAGTTGCTCTTTTTGCTGAGCTGAAGGGGGAAACCAAGGCTGAAGTCTTCAGACCCCAGAGCACCAGGGAGCTCTTCTCCTGGGCCCTTCCTTTCAGGATCCACCTTCCTGCCCCTCCCCTCCCCTTCCCAGTGAGTCATTGTCACAGGACTGCAGTGTCCAGGGGTTCCCCTGCTCTGGGCCCCTGGCTACCCAGTGAATTACAGTCCCTCACCTTGTTAACCAACAGCCAGAGCAACAACACACGCTGGTCCTATGACCAATCCTGTACTTTCGTCCTGCCAGAAGGGTGGCCCAGAGCAGGACACCTGTTGTCCAGATGGCCCAGCTTCCCTCTTGAGGTGCCAGCCTCCTCCATCAAAGCAGCTATACCAGGAGAAGACCCCAGTGTCTCCAGACCTGCTGCTCTGTGCTGTAGCTCCCGAGGCTCAGAGACCCACAGTTCTCAGTTGATCAGTGGAGAATAGCCACTGTCACAACGACCAGTCTGTTGTCCCTGGTGGCTCCTGGGCAGATGAAAAGCTGGCCTCCCTTGAGGGCCAGCCATCCACCAAACTGAGTTTAAGGGCTATGTGCTTGTGGACAGAATTCCTCTTTATTATATCCCTGTGAGAGAGGCACTGTGCATTTCCCCATCCACAGGTGAGGAACCTGAGACTCTGAATCCTGAGCTTCTGCTGTTAAGAGAGCAAGTGAGCCAGGCTGCATGTAAGCTCTCCCCAGCTGTGAGATTCTGCTACTCTGGCCAGGGCAGGCTGAGCTCTCCTAGGAAGATGAAGGATGGCTGGGCATGCGCAAGTTTGAGAGTGACCTTGGCACTGCTGTGAGAGCTCCCAGAGACAGGTGCACTTCTCAAACAAGGAATCCATGGTGAATGATGGCAGACTGGGGAGGGAGAGGAGGAGGGTGGGTGAGGCTGGACTGGTGCTGTTGGTGACTACTGAAACCAGGATGGATGTGTGGCTCATCCCACCACTCCTCGTGTCCTGTGGTTTTGTGCCTTTCCATGTGAGAAGCTTAAGATTTTAAAGTAAAATGAACTGAAATCTACTGCGTGTTAATGCTGATGGTCAACTGATTGACTGAGACAGCTCTATTCATGAAGCACGACTTGTCATGTGTGAGGGTGTTTGTAGAGCCCTTTAGGTCAGGAGGGCACTGACCTGATGACTGAATGAATCCTAAATGGCTTCAAAGTGTAAATGGACCATTGTAAGGTGACACAGCTGTGGAGGGCTGACCTTGGCTTGAGGACCTAGGTGGCTGGGGGTATGTCTTCAGGGATGTATGTTGCCCTGGCCACTTCCTGCTGTTACTCGTTTCTTCCTGCTGGTCGCCCACACCCCTTCCAGCAGGATAGGTTGAAACCTCCAGAAAAAAAAAAAACTGAAAAAAAACCTACGAATCCAGGAGCAAAATAAATTTTTCCTCTCTTATTTGTGTTAGGTATTTTTGTCATGGCAACAAAAAAAGGTAAATAACACATCCACAAATACTGTAAGGCCTTCCCAGTCCCTTCACCCTCAGCTCTGCCTCTGAGAGCTTTCCAGAGACAGGCTCGTGACCCATTGTCTTTTTGCAACTTTCTGTGGTTTGACTCTGTTATCTTCTCTGACTGAATAAATCCAGTATAAAATAAATTTACTGTAATTTTAAAATTATGGATATGATCCTACACAAAAAATTGTATGGGATATCTAATTCTTCTTTATCCATATGGCTCTCAACTCTTTGGAGAAAGTTTCTGTGCCCAGTGAATTTCTCTATACTCTTTGAACCGTCCTTTAGCCCTTAGGCTTTTCAGACATGTTTGCCTTGTTAACGCTAATTAGACATTGAACTCTAATTAAAATCAGTGAGAAATGGACACATTTCATTTATGCTTTGATTATTTGTACAGAGTAACACACCAAATTAACATTGTATTTCAAGTTAATTAAGGTAAAGGTCATCCTCACCTCCTCTGCTGGCTTCTTGTTTGGAACATGAAACCAAGAAAAGTCTTTGGTAAAGAGAAAACAAGTACAAATCACTCCCCAGAGAGACAGCAAGGGCTGGCGCATACCATCCTGCTTCCGTCCCGCTTCTCCCAGGACCCGCTCAGTGTGCAGATCTTGCCTCATCTCCCTATCTGCTTTAAGTTTATCTCTTCTCAGAGCATGGCCAGCTTCTGGTTTATGCCTTGCTTTGGGGAAACATGGACAAGTGCTTCCGTGCATAAAAACATTCATGTATGAGTGTTTTCATGCATGGGTATTTTCATGTATGTCTGAAAAGCCCAGGAAAGGCCATCGGGAAATAAATGATGTTTGAAGAAATCAAAGGTCTGCTTTTCTATTCCCCACAATGCTGCCCGACAAGGCAATACTCATTCATATCTTTCTAGCCAATAGAGTGAATAGTAGTTAGGACGCTTACTGAGTGTTCACATGTGCTGTGTGTTGAGTGGACACTTCCAGCTATTATCTTGGTAAGCCCTTTCCATATCCTACAGCATGTTTTGGGCAGGCTAAGTAAAAGCCCAAAGTCATTCAGCTATGGGGTGGCAGAGCTGGAAGTTGAACACTTCTTGCATTTTCTAAACAGGAAACCTATTGAGGCACTCAAGGTACATTAATATATTGACAGAGATTTCACGGCCAGGATCCTTGAAGGGGAAAATGGCCCTACTCTGCTCTGACAGACACATCTGAGCAACATGCTTGGGGCTGAGCCCCTCTGAGAAAAGGCCAGGGGTGACTGTGGTGGAAAGTGGTCTGGGATGGAGGGAAAGAGCTCCTGGGGGGAAGAAACAGATACTACAAAGGTAGGGGGTATATGATGGGCCAAGTCCCTTAGGCACAGACTGCAGGGCCAGTTGCTTGCCTCCTGGGGATATTTCTGGACATTCCATGGGAGCTGTAGTCCAACTGCACAGCCAGTCCCACAGCACAGCCATCCCACCTGCTCATTCTTTGGAGTCCTCATCCCACCTGCTCATCCAGGAGTCCTCACCTCAGGAATTGGAGCTATACCCCTCAGCCCACATCACATACCCAGAGTCACTCTCCCTGACTGCCTTCTTCCCCAGTCCCTGTGGAATCCACTCATCTGAACGCACCGGCAAACCAGTCAGCCAACACCTCCACTGAGACCACATAGTAGCCTCCTACTCCATCCCAGCCTGTCCTTTGCCTGTACCAGAGGGACCTTCCCAGAAACCCACATCTGACTGCTCACAAAGGCGTGGGTTCATCTCACAGGCCTATGCCTCAGGTTCTCCCACAGGTGAGAGGCTGGTTCTCCTGGCCTCTCCAACTCCAGGTTCCCTTCCCACCTCCCCTAGAGACCCTGGGTCCTCTCTGTCTACCTGTCCTCCTTAAGTGGCACTGCCTTCTGTCTCCACCGGTCCCTCACTGGTCTTCTTTGGGACTCCTTAGCACTCTGAGCAGACTCTATGACACCAGAAGGCAGAGGAAGCTTGCTGTCTGTTTTCATTCTTGATCTGAGTTCTCAGGTCAGAGTGAGACTTCCCTCTCCCCAGTGCTCCTTGTTCCTGGTTCCTGTTCTCCTCTGAACCTCACAAAGCTGTGGTTTCATCTCACTCCTGTCAGAATGACTGTTATCAGCAAGATGGCAGAAAACAAGTGCTGATAAGGATTGAGGGGAAAGACCTTCATACACTGTTGGTGTAAATTAGCACAGCCATTGTTGGAAATGACAGGGAGCCTTCCCCCCAAATTAAAAATACAAGTACTTTATGATCTAACAACCTCATCAGTGGGTTAATAGACAAAGGAAATAAAATAGCATGTCAAGGAGACACCCTCACTCTTGTTGACTGCAATAATATTCATAATAGTTAGGATGTGGAGTCAACTTAAATGTCCAAAAATGGATGAGTGGTTAAAGAAAATTTGAGTCATCCACACAATGGAATACTATTTAACCTTCAAAAAGAAGGAAATCCTGTCATTTGAGACAACATGGATGAACCTGGAGGACATTACAAGAAGTGAAATGAGCTGAGCACAGAAGGACAAAGAGCTAATGATCTCATCCATATACGGTATCTAAAAAAGGCTGATCTCACACAAGGGGGTAGGACAGAAACCAAGAGAGGGAAGAAGGGGGGAGGATGGTGAGAGGCTGGCTACGGTTACAAAATTACAGTTAGGACGAGTACGTGCTGCCGTTCTATGACCCAGAAAGCTAACTATAGCTAACAGCCAGCTATGCGTTTCAAAACAGCTAGAAGAGGGGTTTGGAACATTTCCATCACAAAGAAATGACAAATGATTGAGGTTTGTGGTTGGATCCGTGTGCCAGACACAAGACATCAAAGTACACCCCATAAACTTGAACAATTATAGAATATCAATTAAAAGATTAAAGCTGTGGATGAGAAAGGACAGAGGGACGGATGGGAGGAGTACCGAAGCTAGAAACCACAGCGTGAAGATTAGAACTCAGGGCCCTCTAACTCTTATCTGAGCTCAGCCCACTCACTGTGCCTCTGAATTGACATGAAGGTTTCCTACCATGGTTCTTTCTTTGCATGCCTACCTGCCTGCATGTTAGCTAGTCCATGTGCTCCTCCCAAGCCTCCCTTAATTACCGAAGACAGCTGCCTTAGGACACGGTTGTTGGATTTGACCTGTCTAGGCCCAGCCTCTGACCCTCACCTCGCATTGGTGGCAAGCATCTTGCTGGGGAAGTGCTGTGCTGACACCGCCCTGGGTGGTTCTCTGGTCCTCTGGGCTCTTGGTTACGATGGCATCTGATGAGCTGGTGATCTGTCCAGTTGGCTCTGCTGATCCAAAGACTCAGCAGAGGCAAACACCCTGTCAAACATTTACCTGGGAAGGAAAGCAGGCGGCAGCCGACTTCCGGGTTTCACAACACCGCTGCCTGCTCTGCTCTGCCTCCCCTTCACACGAGGCAGGAGCCAACACTTCTTTCTGTCCTTGTTGCTTCTTCCCAGACCTGGCTGCTGTCACTTCACCCCCACAGCCACCCCAGTCATGGGCCCCGGACCTGGAGCTGTGGGGCTTTGCCCAGCAACTGTGCATCTTTGGCTAGCAGTGAAAAAATTATTACAGGTGATAAACTAGGCCTCTGCCTCCAAGCCACAAACTAGGACCATCAGCTTAGAGGTTCTCCTTGGTCACAGGCAGCTTGCTGGGGGAAGGGCCTGGGTTCTCAAGTCACATGGCAGAGCTGGCTACCTGTCCCGCAGGGCTTCCTGCTCCCAGGACAGAAAAGAAGGTTGTTACTGGGTGACTCTTCCCCACCAGGGCCATGTTCTAGCTCCCCTGGTATCTAGGAGCAAACACCTGACATGGGTTCCCGTGGGGTGTTTCCTGGAGTGCTGGGGGCCACCTCTGTGCAGCATGGCGAAGGGCTCAGTGGTCTTTACCACCTCTCCTCTCCATCTGTGGCAAGACTCTAAGGGTTCACAGGAGGGGGAATCACAAGAGTGAAGGAACCTGGGTCCTTGAATCACCACGAGGAGGAAACTGGCCCCTACATGCTGTCCTCTCACGGCCTAGCCCACCAACAAGAAAGAAAGTGGTCTTCTAACCAGTCAATGACAGGTGGTGCTGACCAGACACCAGCTCGCCTGACCCTCTCTAGCACAACCTAGAACACAAAGGACTTCCTCAGAATGGCAAGGTCCAGGTCCATTAAGAATAAGGCTTCAGATCAGTTTAATGACCTCTTTAAATGTGCCATCGCCAAAGATGGTCACATTCTAAGTGCTGGTGAGTACATGCTTTGGCAGCTGAACTCGGACCCTAACTGGCCAGTCTAAACAGCTATGGTGGAGAGGGGAGGGTCAATCTTGAGGAACAGTGAGCAGGCATCATCACTGATGCCCTAGACGGTGGTGTCACCCACCTCATCCCTCCATCCCTGCCTGGATACCCTTACCCGCTCCTTCAGTGCTCTCTTCTTGGCTTAGCCACATCCCTTTCCCGCTGTGCAGGTGAGCCTTCTGAATTTGTGGAATGCAATAGGTGCAGTGGTTCGGAGTGTAGAATTGGGAGGCAACCGGACCACTAGCTAACTGTGCTAACTAGCTAAACCACACTGTCAGCCTCTGAGCCCCACCATCTGACCTGAGATGAGATGCACCTGTGTTATGGACGCATGCTGTTGAAATGAGCTAAGACACATCAGAAGTGTAAGAAGGTGCCTGACACACAATATGCACTCATGAGCACCAGCTATTAAAAGAAACCTACTATGTGCTCAGCACTGGCTGGGATGCTGAGAATACATCACATCACAGATACTGACCAAGTCCCAGCACTCCTGATAGATCATAGTGGCTCAGAAGCTCAACACAATGTCCAGGCTACAGGTGAGACTCCACAAATGCTTGCTCTCAAAATAATGATGAAGAAAGAAAGACAAAAAAGGGAGTGAGAAGACCCAGTGCAATACTGCTCTCTTCCAGGTACCTGTGAACACGGAGGCATGCGAACACTTCCTGTGAGCCCAGCTTCCTTGGAATGGCACTTTTCCAGCATCTGTGCCCCGAGGGTCAGAGGGAAGAACCCCAATGCTCCTCAGCTAGGCCCTCAGAGAAGCCATCTCTTCTAGAAGTGCCCACTGGTAGGTTCCTGCCAGCTTGGCCAGGCTGCGAATGGATTTGTTGCTCTGCTCTTGGATGACAGTGTGACTCTCCTCACAGTTCCTCTCCTCAGACTCTTAAGAAAAGGTCATTGTTGAATTGTCACGGGCCCAGAGGATGTTGTGAAGGTGCCTAACGCAGAAACACTGAGACATTTGTTCCAAGGTACTTAAATTCTGGTAAATTTCATCTGTAGCAACAAGAACCCATTTTGATGGGCTGTGGTGCACCTGAAGTGGCCCCTTCCCTCCTCCCTGCAACCACCAAGCTTTCTCCAGTTCTCTGAACCACTCTTTGTTGAATCCGAACCTAGAACTTGACATGTGTCTAGAACATTTATTTCCACATTTGATTTCTCTTCAGAGTGCTAACCTATAGAACAAGCCTTTTTGAATACTGATTCTTCTAGTCAATGAATATATCATATACATTATATGTATGTGCTATATATACACATATACATTATATATGTATCTTTTGGACCATTCGAAGGCTCTTTCTGAATTCGCACAGGTTACTGATTTTAAAAGAGCACTGTGTATAGCAGAGCTCTACAGTAGTCCACTACATACCTCTTTCCAGGCACTAGAGGGGTGCTGCACATGCACAGAGTGAGGAGAGCCATGATGGACTCCACCTGAGCCCAATAGGATGAGTCACTGTCTTTGATCCCTGTGTTTAGGGTTCAGAGTGTAGGTGTTGCCACAGAATGAAGCTGAACGGCATATCACAAAGACTGCGCTTGTTTCCGGAGAGTTGGGAGCTTGTCACAAGATGGCCTCTATTCCATGTGGAAATACGACTTCGTTATTAAATTCAGAAACAAAAGAACTCAGATATGTGAAAGGCCTAGTGTGATTTTTTTTTTTTTCAGTTTGAGTGGTGCTGACGGCTTCCTGGGGTTGGGAATGACCTTTGACTGGGGCCTGTTGCCCCTTGAGAGAGAACGAACTGATTTATTGTTGGCTTCCAGGGAGGGGGCAGCATTTTGCAATTTTGCACCTTTACCTAGACAGAACATGGAGAGTAAGGGAGAGAGAATGACTGCACCACAGATAAACCCTATGACTGTGCCTCACGAGGACAGATGGGCGGAAGTCCTGCAAAGTCACTTCTAGAACACTAGGAGCAAGAGCCACTTAAACTAAAGGACAGAAGGACAGGAAAAAGGGCCCTGGGCCCGAGTACCCAGAAACCTGGGCTCTCACTCCTGCTCTGCCCTAAGGACTGCTATGGTTTGAATATGGCTTGGTCCCTCCAAAACTTGTGGTGAGCTTTGCCCCTGTGATGTTGTGGGATCTGGCTAATTAATGCCTTTCTCAGATTCATTTTCACTGGGTGGATCAGTTCCTATGAGACCTAGTTGTCATAAATATGTTCCCGAGTTGGGGATATAGCTCAGTTGGTAGAATGCTTACCTGGTATGCAGGAGGCCCTAGGTTCCATCCCCATTACTGCATAAACCAGACATGTTGGCTCAGGCCTGTAATCTCAACACTTGGGAAGTGGAAGCAGGAAGACCAGGAGTTCAAGGTCATCCTTGACTACTTAGTGAGTTCTGGGCTGCATGAGACCTGTCTTAAAAATTAAAAACAAAAAAGTAAAGCAGGAGCTGGAGACATGGCTCAGTGGTTAAGAGTGCTTACTGCTCTTACTGCAAATGACCTGAGTTCAGTTCCCAGCACCCGCATCAGGTAACTCACAACCACCTATAATTCCAGCTCCAGGGGATCCAAGGTTGTCTTCTGTCCTCCACAGGCACCTATACTCACATTCACATACCTACCTACCTACCTACCTACACACACACACACACACACACACACACACACAATTAAAAAATAATAAAAAGAAATAAATTGTTTAAAAAGTAAAGCTCTTAGCCAGTAAGCAGTCCTCCTCCATGATTTCTGCTTCAGTTCCTGCCTTTCAGTTCCTACACTGAGTTCCTGCGCTGGCTTCCCTTGATGATGAACTATAATCTGTAAGCTAAAATAAACTCTTTCCTTCCTAAATTTCTTTTGGTCAGTGAACTGGCTCAGCAAACCTACCTAAGGTACTGCATTTTGTTCAGAGTCATTTCATTAGCAACTTTGCTCCACACCAAAAGGAAAAGGGGAGCAACCTTAGGTCTTGGGAAATTGTCCTAGCCATGAACCATGAATGTGCTAATTCCAGACATTATACAGCTGGCTAGCCAGCTTGTTTTCGCTTCTGTAATCTGCTTGCTATCTTGGGTCACCTTGACACAGGGCATAGACCGCCCTTGTTGTCCTGTTATTGTCTGACCACCGGTAACTGCTGATTTCAGCTTTCTTACTATGCTTGTTATGGCTAGGAAGTTGACTAATTCTAAAATTACAAAGTTGATTGCCAAGTTATATGACTGTGTCACTTGTCTGTATAATGATTGGTTGTTGATTAATAGATTTAAAGTTCTATGTTGTACAAACCTGATTGGTTCACAAGTGTCCCGTTTGAATAATATTTCTGCAATCCTATAAAAACTCTGACCCAATCATCAGGGCTGCTTCTACTCCCGAGACAGACAGCCCGGCTGGTCGAAAATTAAAATTTACCTTGCTACTTTTCTTAAAGTGGTGTTGGTGATTTTTTTACGAACTCCGTCCTGTAACAGTCAGTGTTTATCAAAGCAAGAGAAAATGAACTGGGCAATGCCATAGAGAGAAGCCGACCGTTCCTTTTCTCGGCTGTGAAGTGCTACAATTTAAGTCTGTCACATGTTTGCTCAAACCATCCTCTAAGCGTTCTGCTATTGGAGATAATGATAATAAAACAGTAAAAACCTAAAAAAGAAAAAAAAAGTAAAGCTCTTGTAGAGGGCCTGGGTTTGGTTCCCAGCACCCACGTGAAGGCTAACAACGGTCCCTAACTCCAATTCCAGGAGATCTAATATCTTCTGATCTCTGTTGGCATTGTGCGACACATGTGCATTTACAAACATGCAGGTAATACCTTCATACACATAAAATAAACTTAAAAATAGAATAAATAAGGTCCCCTGGTTGTGTGGCTCTGTCACACACATCACTACCCTTTGCTCCTTTGCTTTCCACCATGAGATGAAGCTCTCCAGAGGTGGAGAAGATTCTGGCACCGTGCTCATGGACCTCCCAGGCTCCAGCGACGTGGGCCAAAATAACCTCTTGTGTTTATAAATTGTAACTACAATTATTTTCAGTTCTATTATAGCAGCAGAAAACCAAGCAACCTTGCATGTCCCTTCCCATCCTGGGCTGCCATGGAGCGAGGCGTTAGACGTGGCCTCTGAAGACTCTTCTGTCTATCTGGGCCACCTCTGAAAGTTCCCCTGACCCCCTCACGCACCCCATTGTGCCAGCAGGCTCCCAGCTCTGGGCACTCGGTGATTTTTAGAAGTTTCTTTTCTGTCCTTCCCAAGAGCTGCTTCTGCAGACTCTGGCTCTTAATCCTTAGGAAGCCAGTGTTGAGCTGAAGAAGTTATCCCAGAATTGTCCACACGGTGGCACTTTTCCACGCGACTGAAGCAGACACTGAAGCGCATCCCTGACACCAGGAAGGAAAGGTAAGTAAGTGTTCTACTTTCATTCAGTTGTTGAGATAAAACACTCTAACCAAAAGCAACTTAGGGAACTTATTTCAGCTCACAGTCCATCACTGAGGAACTCAAGGCAGGAGCCCAAGCTGGACGTTGAAGCAGTAACTGTGGAGGAATGCTGACTCAGTCTCTGGCTCCTCTTAACTAGCCTCTAGTAAAGGTAAGTAAGTGTTCTACTTTCATTCAGTTGTTGAGATAAAACACTCTAACCAAAAGCAACTTAGGGAACTTATTTCAGCTCACAGTCCATCACTGAGGAACTCAAGGCAGGAGCCCAAGCTGGACGTTGAAGCAGTAACTGTGGAGGAATGCTGACTCAGTCTCTGGCTCCTCTTAACTAGCCTCT
>NW_008350402.1:403499-407958 GCF_000622305.1 Nannospalax galili
AAAAAAACCCATCATTTTTCTCTTTTTTTTTTTTTTTTTTTTTTTTTTTTTGGCTTGTTTTTTTGATAGGGTTTCCCTAGTCCCAGCCTGCCTGGAAAGTCACTCTGTGGATCAGGTCACTATGTGAACCAGTCTGGGCTGGATCTCACAGAGATCCACCTGTCTCTGCCTTCCAAGAGCTGGGATTAAGTGTGCCACCACATCTGGCTCAGCTAGCTTTCTTATACAACCCAGGACCATCTGCCTAGGGATGGTACTGCCCATAGTGGACTGAGCCCTACTACATCAATTAATAATCGAGACAACCACCAGCAGACATGCCCACAGGCCAATCTGATCCAGGTAATTCTTCCATTGAGGCTGTCCTGTCAGATGACTGTGGGCTGTGTCAAGTTAACAATTAAAGCTGACTAGGACAGAGAGCAATTTGGCATTTTTTAAAAAGTAGTCCTTTGATTACCTAGGTGTAATAATAATAGTGTCTGTTACCACTGTCACACAGAACTGTTGCTCTGCCATGTCTCTATACATGGGACGGTTGCTGGCATGTCACTGGCAGTGTAAAGTGTGGCTAAGAAGATGGGCCGTCACAGTAAGATGTGTACATCGGTGGTTAGGAATACCTTGTCTCTTAAATCCCAGGTCTGCAGTGAAAAGTTCTCAGGTGTGACTGTGTGAATTGGGGGGGGGGTGAGACTATTTTGGGAAACTACTTAACATATAAGCTTTTTAATGCTATAGAATAGAGCTAAAATTAATGTCACTTTTTCAGAGGTGATTAGTGGACAGCCTGGTCAAATTCAAAGCCTTCTGAGGTACAGAACTTTGTAAATGGAATGATTCCATCAATAGGCAAAACCTGCCTGGATAGATAGGATGTAATTTTGGCATGGGTCTCTGTTTAATAAACACATCACTGTATATTGGTCAGAAATTTTTTGATAACAGGATATAAAGATTTTTCTTTGCGGGGAGACTTTCCTGAAAGGCCTCTGGCCCCTAGGAGGGAATATGCCAACCCTTCCCCTCCACCTGTCAAGTACCTATCTCTCAGCAGTAAAACAGGCAGGTCTGAACTTCCACAGTCCCTGGCTTGCTATTTTGCATGCTCTTGGAGGGCAGGGCAGGCAGGTAACAGTACCCTTGTGACCTCCCAGCCCTTCTTCTTTGCTGACCACCCTCCCCTGAGCTGGGCTATAGCAAAGGCTCTGCTGCCTCTACTCAGATTCCCCTCTCCATCCTTTTCCCAGGGCAACAGACACTTTGAGAGTCACTTAAGGATTAACTTTCCCAGAAAACCTTTTATTCTCCTTCCCCCAGCCCTTTCTATAGTAATACACAGAGCACTGAGACTGCTTCTGCCTCCCACAGGTCAGCTTCTTGAGCGCGCGGCGAGTGGTGTGCATGTCTCCAACCCTTGTGCCCAGAGCAGGCTCTGCATGCACTGACAGACCCCCAAAGGTTTGAAGAATGAGTGAATGAATGAACAAACATATTCGGATGTGTGCTGGAGTGAGGTGAGCTGAGACCTACACTCAACAGTGTGGACATCTGAGAATAAGGAAAATTCCCAGACTCTTCCATGGACCCTGGTCAGGACGGCCTCCACCTCTTCTGCATTAATAGTGGCAGGTTATGATTTTGAACGGACAGGCCAAGGCCTGTTCATAGGAGGCAATGCTTTCCTTATAGGAGGTGAAACTGCCTTCTGAGAAAACGAATTCTGTGTGCATGAGGCCTTCCCTTTCCGTTATCCGTGAGGAAAACAGCTGTTCTTCCTCTGAAGGGAAGGAAGTTCCAGGGGCTTGCCCTTGGCCCTGTGTCTCTTAACGACTTGTACTCTGTGTGTCACAGCACCAAGGTGAGTCCTACTTGGCTGTGGTGAAGGGCAAAAGGAGACTCACAGAATGAGGTTCCTCAGAGCCCCAGGGCCATCCGGCTTCCTTTTGAACATGTGCTCTGTGTCTAGGTTAAGTCTGAAGACTGGGTAGGAGACCGTTTCACATCCACTGTGGGACACCAGATGTGCAGTTTTCACATTAGATAGACCAGGGCTTCTTAAAGTTTTTCAACTCAAAATTCCTTTTTCCTGAGAAATTTTAACATAATTCTGGGTATGCAGGTAAATAAAATAGGTATATAAATTAAATATTTACTGATAATAAATCATAAAGAAATTTATTTTAAAGGAATTATTTGGTGTTCATACACCTTTACCATTTATTAAAGATGAAGAATAAGTGGATACTCATGAGTTTTTATTTTTACATAAATATTAAGCCTTGGCTGAATATGGAGTACTTCAGGGTATAGTCAAAGAAGACCTTCAGTGTTTCTCAGAGTTGATTGATTTTGATTTTATAATCCTCGGTGCAGAGAACACTGCTTTGCATAAATGAGTTCGAAATGGCAGAAGCATGGTTAGGACCATTTCAGAAATTGTCAGAAATTCTATCCTAATCCCAAGCCAAAATCCGGTAACAGTTTTTCTGAGACTCAAGTCAGCAACTCAAGCAGCTGCTTTTAAAATCAAGCATTTTAACACAACCCAACCCAAAGCTCTACTACTTTGGTATTCCTATGCTGAGGAGAACATTACAAGTCTTCGTTTTCCATCACGAAACCATTATGTTTCTATAAGAGCAGGAAACATGGTGTGTGCAGTAAAAGCACTGCAGTTCATTGCTTTGAATAGTCTTGAAGTTGAGCGGAGGTTCCCCAGGCAGGCTTCTTTGTCCTCATGTGGCATCATGACACATGCAGGGCAAAGTGCTTATGTTGTATGTTCAGAACCAAGGTTGCAGCCAGCAAACTCACATGATGCAACACAACTGATCGCTGCCTCAGACACTTTGGATTCATTACGCATTTGATTCTGAACATTACACATTTGATTTTGAATTAGTTCTGGTCACCATGCATTCAGAAACCCTTTACTGTTATCCAATTTTTCATTACCCCACAGTTGTTCACCGTCATACAGAGTTGTGAGCCACAGTTTAAGAAGCTGTGATACAGAGTTGGTGACATTTAGGTAGGATGGTCATCTAAGGAGTTTCTAGGGAAACTTGATGACTAGTGTTTTGTTTTCTTTTCCTGTTGCTGTGATAAAATACCCTGACAAAAGCAACTTAAGGGAGAAGTAGTTTATTTTGGCTCACAGTTCAGGGATCAGTGCATTAAGGTAGGAAAATCAAGGCAGCGGGAGCTTGAAGGAGCTGGTCAGAATCAGGAAACAGAGGATAAATGTACATGCTGCTTGGTTCCCTTTCTCCATTTACACAGTCCAGGATCCCAATCAAGGAATGGTGTCATCCACACATCAGTTAGTGTAATCAAGACAGTCCCCCACAGACATGCCCTAAGGCCCAACACCCAGGTGATTCTACTTTCTGTCAAGTTGACAATTGATACTAATCATCACAATGAATGTTGGGTAGGCATATCCTCCTAGGGAACTAGAGACAGTCACTCCTCCCACCCAATTGGTCAGTCTCAATTGCATGAGGAGCAGGGTGTAAGGACAGATACTGAGGACACTGGAATAAAAGGGGAGAGCCGCCATCTTTGCAAACCAGACACATGGACAGCTGGTGGGCAGCAGATCTTAAAACTTATCTGAGATGTAAAAACAGGGCCCATGGACTTTTGTAAGTAACCCTTTCCCAGACGTCATAAACTAGACAAAAACCCAAATAGAATTTATAGTGTCAGTGTTGTCTGTCTGATTTAGGACCCTGTGGCCCTGGGATCCCAGAGAGCATACACAGGTCTCTTGGGAGAATTTGGCGCAACAACTAGCCAGTGCTAAAGATTCCTGTGGTTCATGGAGACACTGTCTTGGTTTCTTTTCCATTGCTATGATAAAATGCCCTGACAAGGGCAACTTGGAAGGGTTTCTTTGGCCACACAGTTCAAGGTTATAGTCCACCATTGTTAGAAGTCATAGCAGCAGGAACTTGAGGTGGCAGTTGGTCATGTTTCACCCATAGTGAAGAAACAGACAACACTGGATACAGGCTCTGCTCAGCTCGCTTTCTCCACTTTATACAATCCAGGTTCCCCTACCCAGGAAATGGTCCCACCACAACTAAAGTAGGTCCTCCCGTAAGTTAACAGAATCACAATAAATCTTCACAGGTGTGCCAGGGACCCATCTCCCAAGTGATTCTACATTTTGTCAATTGACAACTAACACCAGTCATCACAGATGTCTACCCCAACCTGCTGCCTACTATGGAATATGAGCCCTGCTTGGCTTTGGTAGTTAAATGCTCACATGGCCTCTGTTATTCTGGGAACCTGGCATCCCTACAACCAAGAGCCTATCTCAATGGTAGAACCTATCTAATTGTCGTATGTGGATGACAGGGAAGAGAGAACCCAAAAAATCTCTTCAAGGATACTACACCTTTCCTTACTAGTAATGTGTGTGTGTGTGTGTGTGTGTGTGTGTGTG
>NW_008350402.1:408421-431953 GCF_000622305.1 Nannospalax galili
AAAAATTTTATTTTTTTTATTTTATGTGTATACGTGTATTGCCTGCATATAGGTAAGTGCACCCATGACCTCGTGCAGTGGCTGCAGAGGTCAGAAGAGGCTGTCAGATCCCCTGGGACTGGAGTTATGGACAGTTGTTAGCTGCCATGTGGTTGCTGGGATTCGAACCTGGGACTTCTGCAAGAACAACCAGTTTTCTTAACCACTGAGCCATCTCTCCAGCACCCCCCCAGTCTAGTTTCTACTTTTATGTCATGTATAGAATGATTTTATTTTTATTTTTTGGTCTTTTTGAGATGGCCTCCCTGTAGCCTCAGCTGGCCTGGAACTATGTATGTAGACCTGGCTATCCTTGAACTCACAGAGATCTGTCTGCCTCTGCCTTCCGAGTGCTGCGATTAAAGGCATTTGCCACCACACTTGGCAAGAATGATTTTATATATAGATATAAACATATAATCTAGGATCCACATGTAAGAGAAAGCATGTTTTGTCCGAGTCTGGCTCATTTCACTTAATATGATGATCTCCAGCTCCATCAATTTTCCCACAAATGACCTGATTTCATTCTTCTTTATGGCTGAAAAATAAAACTCCTTTGTATTTATACTGTGTTTCCTTTACCCATTCATCTGCTGATGGGCACCTTGGCTATTGTGAAGTGCTGTAGTAAACATGGATGTGCAGGTATCTGTAGTGTGCTGGCTGAGATTTTGGGGGGGGGTATTCCCCGGAGTGGTATAGCCACTAGTGACTTTCTCAATGTCACAGTGAATGTCCTCTGAGTCTCCTGGGGGAAATGTAACACATGGGCAGGTGTGCAGGTTGTTCATGATAAATCTGTTTCCACTTCCCTCTAAGCCTTTTTATTCTTCCCCTGCAATCCACAAAGGAAGTTCTGGTATGACAATATCCCTACACAGAGGTCATTACTGGGACTCAGCTGATAGGTGTAGACTGTAGAGCCACCTCCTGCTGCATGAACCAATACCAATACCTAAATCCATCAGTGCAACTCCATACAAAGCCACATGCTGTGTTCTTCCAAGTAACTCCCTTAGAATCTGTTCATGTGCACATTGCTCAGGCTTCTACAGTGGAAGGCAGCAGAACCTTACCCTTCTGGTCTAGAAGCTGTCTTCCCAGGTAAGATTTTATTTACTTATTTATATTTTATGTGTATGAGTGTTTTGCCTGCATGTATGTAAATGCACTCAAGTTGTGCAATGCCCACGGAAGCCAGAAGAGGGCATCAGATCCTCTGGAACTGGAGTTATGGATGATTGTTAACTGCCATGTAGGTGCTTGGTACCTAATCTGGGTCCTCTGCAAGAGCAGCCAGTGATAACTGCTGAGCCATCTCTCCAGTACCATCAGATTTTAGTCTTACTCTATTCAAGCATGTCTGATGCCCATTGAGACTCTTGGGGTCACAGGAGAGTTCCAGGAGCCAAAGTATCCTTTTTCAGGCAACTGCCAAAGGGACCTTTTTGCAGGGTCCTTAAGTAAAGGAAAGGGAGTCTTCCAGACATGCCAGACAAGCTGCTTCCAATGGCAGCGGAGGCCCAGAATGACCCAAAGCTCAAGCTTCCCACTTCAGAGTCACGTGGATATTCCCCTTCCAAGTCTCAGGTTCTCAGTTTCCAAACCAGTGCTCTAACTTGCACACTGGACATAGGCAAGTGTTGGGAGCTATTAATCCATTATGTACATTGAGCTGTGGCAGGCTTGCTTGTTTACTGAGTTTGTGTTTTGCACACCAGTACCTAATCTGCCAAGTCAGGAGGAATGTGTTTATATGGTGGAGCTCATAAAACAAGTATTTGACCGCTCCTTGACCCTCAGATACAGGTGGGAAAAACAGCTGTTGAAATTAATTGAGTTAAGATCTCTGATGTTCTGTATAAAAAGGCGGAGCTAAAATAAACCGGGGCTGAAGTCTCTACTGACAGTCCTCCCAAGTACCTTTTTCTCTGTCTCTTGTTTTTTCTTTCAATCCTCACTCCCCCTTTCAGGTACTGTCCGTCTTGGCCAGCTGGCACCAGCAGGCAAGATTGTGAATTACACTTAGATTGTGATTACACAACCCACATGGTTAAGTTCTATCAGTCATTTTCAATAATACTGGCTCTGCGGCTATAAAAAATACATTTCTTGTTATTTTAATAGATAATTTGAATTAATACTGAATCTTATTTCTCTGGTTGTCTGATTGTGACCCATCTTTGAGGGTTGTTTCATAGGGCCACTCCTTGTATTGGTTAGTATGTTGTTAGATACCAGACAGAACATAAGAAATTGTTAGCTAGGGAAGAGGGCGAGAGGGAGAGATTGCCTGGAAGCAGCTTCTCCTAGCAGTTCTCCCTTAAGACTGAGAGAACAAAGGAAGGTTAGAATTATTCAAATTTAGAAGCCCAGAGGAGGGGACCCTCAGTGCTGAGCCCTACACTTCTGCAGGGGCATGCAGCTCAGCTTATAGGAGTGTTATCTGGGACACTGGGAGGCTGGGTGGTCCACTCTGAGTTGGGCTGGACTCCAGCATTCCATCCATACAAGAAGCCCCAGAATCTGTGCTCAGTTATTGCTGTGTGCCAGGCCTGCTATACACCAGCACAGTAGAATCAGCCACAGGTCTAAGATTTCTGGAGTCCCCCTTCACAGCTCCTCTCTTTGTCATGCCTTGCTCCCCTAAACCTCAGTTGCCCCAATACTTAACTGACCTCTTCCATCCAGCCATACCCTTCTGACCGGCTTGGTCTACTTCTCTGCACTGTGGCCTGAAACAGATCCTGAGGGGAAAGCTGTGTCCTCCTTGTCTAAAGCAGCTCTGTCCAGTGCCTGTCCTGTTTTATTCATCTTCCCAGCAGGAAGAAAAACCCTATGTCATTCTTTTTTCAGCTGTTCAGCATCTGAATTCTCATCTTTGTAGAAGTCTGCATCTCGCCATGCTCCCTATACACAGTACTGAAGCCAGACCTGTGCTGGGGTTCATGAGGCTTCCTGCTGGAATCCATCTCTCCCTCTGCTCTGGAGAGGCCCACTAGGGGTCTGAAGAGATGGACAGGCCTCCCAGGAGCGGCCCTGATTTGGGGCTTGAGACCCAAATGCATGGTCTGTTGATGAGAAGCCTTCCCTTGCTTAAGTGCCCCAGGACAGGAACACTTGCTATTCATCTCTGGACCCATGGGAGGAATGCACCAGTGAGCACACACACCCACTCTAAGTGGGGCATGCAAAGTCTCCCCTTGTGTTTGTGCCCAGGCTATGTACAGAGTGGGCAGAAAGTTATCCCCACCCTTGCTGCTTAATCACTTCCCAGGTGCCTGGGATCTCACCACCTGCCGCAACCCCTGTCTCTATCAGGAGAATTCACCCCCACCATTTCCCATCATCCTAAGGGGGCCCCATCTGTGGCCCACAGTGTTAGTTGGCCCCCTGGGAAGCAGACCGAGAGAAAGAACTAACTCTGCTGGGCTGTGAGATTGAGGGCAATTTAAAAAAGAAATAGACAGTGCTGATCATCTTCAAAGCCTGGTATGTTTTCCCCACCCAGACACACTCAGACTTTGATGCCCCGGGCTCAGGGCTGGAGAATGAATCCTTTGCTTTAATTCTCAGGGTCGTTTTGCATACATAATGCTCTCCCTAACATTTAAAAGGAATGTAGATGGTATGTAAATGCGCCTCTGCTATTGCCTATCCCAACCTGCATAAGCACACATGAATTTCATGGTGACATCATTCTGTGACTGCTCCCTTGGTGTCTGCATAGAAAGCAGGCAAGTCCATCCTGTATACATTTGCCTTGTCGTGTCCATCCAGGTTCTCAGGACTAGTGTTTGGACTGTGGGAATAATGGTTCAGTTTGAGGAGCCTTAAGATCCCTCTCTCAACCCCTAATAGTTTGATCCCCTTCATGCTCTGTGTCAAGTCTCATTCTTGAACTCCTCTACTGCCTGGGAGTTCTCCACCTCTGCAGCAACCTATTTTTATTTCGGACAAGGACAAACCATTAGAATGTCTGTACTTACCAGGAAGGTGGTCCCTGAAAAGCAGTGTAATTCATCTCTTTTGTTTCCAAATCCTGCTTTGTTGCAAATTCTGTTTCTTTCACATCATTAAAAACGATCTTATATTACTGGCAGTATACACATTCAAATACACATATCCTTCACACAAATGTGCATTTTATAACCGCCATCTCACTAAAGAGTATATTATAATCATTCTTCCATTTCCGTTAGCCTACATCTCCTTGCTCAGTGCCTAGCTAATTCTCTATTGTTGGACAGACCATAATATACATAATCATTGCCTTTCCCTAGGCAACTAGATTGTTTCCAAGTTTTGGATATAGTGACCAACTCTGGGATGAAGTCATGCAAAGTGACTATTTTCTTAGGCATCACAGATGGGATCTAGGGTCACGTCACAGCGTGAGCAGGTTAAAAGACCATTCCAGGTAAAGACAGCAGCCTCCTGGTTGGAGATAATCCTTAGTGGGTACTTAGGGCAAGTAAAGTGCTTTCCCAGAAGTGTCCTGTTTATTCCTCACTGCTTCCCATCTCCCTTCCCCACCGGCACCTGACTATCCCTGTTCTGTGACCTAGTGTAAGATAAGAGCTGGGGTGAACCCATCCTGTGGCTCTTCTCTGCTCTGCTCACCACATTAAGTGGCCTTCACCGGGGCTCCTTTCAGGGGTAAGGAGCACAGAAGATGCAGAGAACTGAACGGTCTTCTGGCTAGGCATAGGTGCACTGACACTTGCACACCAGCACCAGGACTCCATCAGGGCGTTCTTCCCAATAACAAAAGCACAGAGCACAACTGGTTAAATAATTCTCATTTTGTGCAAATAAACACTGTGCAAAGTTGTAACAGCCAGAGCCAGTCCACGTGAACTCCCAAATACATCATCATATCTAGTCACTACGAGGTCCCTGTTACCCATACGGTGCACGGTGACTTCGTGTAGCAGTAAGAAACATGCACGCGAGCGCACAGCCTATTCAACTATGCTCCCATTGTTTGGGCAAGAAACTGGATTTCAGAGATGATAAAAGGTGGGGAAAGTAATGTGCACAGTACCTTACTGTGCATGTATGTATGTGGATGTTGTGTAAGAGGGGACAGGTCTATACAATCACCTATGCTTGTAAGGGGAGAGAAAATTCCCGAAAAGACTCAGAAAGCGCTGGCAAGTAAGAGTGGCCTCTGAGAGCTGGGCTGGGGAACTGGATTCAAACTAGGAGGGAAATCTATTTGGCTATTTGTAGAATCTGACACCTTAAACCAGATATTCAGGTTATTAAACAAAACTGGAAACAGGGAAAAATAAAACAGCACATCCTACACAACTTGTCCGCTCCAGCGGACAAGTTGCTGCTCGGACTCCTTCTGGGTGTCCCTCAGAGCCGGATCTACTGTGGAAGACCTGGTCTTGCGATGTCCCTCGGGTTCCGAGCCCCTGGAGGGTCGCAGGCTGGCCGCCCTCGCTGGTCCCGGGCCACCGGGCGCCCCGCGGTGCAGGCCCGGCCAATCAGCGGCCGCGGGGCGGGCGCGGTGGCAGCTCCGTGCGCACCAAGCAGAGCGTAGAGTAGAAGCTCCGCTGCCGTCCGGGCGAGGCCATGCCGCCGCCGCTCCCGCTGCTGCTCCTACTGCTGCCGTCGCTGGCCCCGAGCTTCGGGCTCCGCGGCGCGGGGGGACGACACCCCGAGTGCGTCCCCTGCCAGCCGGAGCGCTGCCCGGTGCCCGCGCCCTGCCCCGCGCCCTGGATCGCCGCGCGCGACGAGTGCGGCTGCTGCACGCGCTGCTTGGGCGCAGAGGGTGCGAGCTGCGGGGGACAGGAGGGCGTGCGCTGCGGCCCAGGCCTGGTGTGCGCGAGCACTTTGCGTGTGCGCGCAGCGCGGCGCGGTCTGCGGCTCCGACGGCCGCTCCTACCCCAGCGTCTGCGCGCTGCGTCTGCGCGCCCGGCTCGCGCCCCGCGCACACCCCGGCCACCTGCACAAGGCTCGTGATGGGCCCTGCGAGTTCGGTGAGTGGGTTCCACCTGGGTGGGGAAGCGGGACTCCCGTTCTCTAGAGTGTGGGACAAAGAACTTTACTGTGCAGCGGTGGACATCACCACCCCGGCCTCAGTTTCTCCTTCAGGGTCAGTATTTCGCATCTTTCCCGTGCTGGTGGAGAGTGGGGACGCCACATCCTGCTCTCTGCCAACCCAGTTTATGGAGACTCCAGCCCAGGAGCAAGCCGGAATTTGGATGCTTGCGAACTTGCTGATGTGGTTATTTTAAAAGGGGTGGGATTTTCCTTGCCAGGTGGATTGTTTGAATGGAGAGGAAGGGAAGGTGAGGGTTCCCAGGAAGCAAGAGTTCACCCGGTTCTTGAGAGTCAAGACAGAGCACCAGGATCCTGGGTGTTCAGAGAGACCCAGCCTTAGATCTTAAGGGAGTCCTATCCAGGTTAAACCTTTGAAGACTTAATCTCTGAGAAGATTATGCAACCTTGTGGGTCTCAGGTGTGCATAACTTAAAGGATCTTACTTTAAAGAAAGGAAGAAACCTTTGAAGACTTAATCTCTGAGAAGATTATGCAACCATAGAGGCCGACCTAGTATTTTGTGGGTCTCAGGTGTGCATAACTTAAAGGATCTTACTTTAAAGAAAGGAATAGAAAAAATATCAGTTACCAGGGCTTTCAGAGCTTAAGCTTCATTAACAACACTGCAGACATCTCTGGTGCCATCTACCCACTTTCTTTGTGTAATTCAACAACAACAAAAAGCAGAAATAGACCAAGACATCAGTATATAAGGATGTCTGGCAAGGATAGTCAGGTGTCATGCCTAGGTGTGGGCGTGACCTGCCTGTGACATTTTGGCGAACGGACCCTGTCTATTCTGTCTGGAAAGGACAGTGGAGAACTCAGGGAGATTAGGGTGATTAAGTCTGATAGCTGACTGGTCCCTGGACTTTGGGCTTCTGAGGAAGATTGCTGGCCTGGACTGGGAGAGCAAGTCCAGACTAAATGCCCAGGCTAATGTAATAACCTCAGCTTCAAGAAGGACACCTTTTCAGGCCTTAAGTCATATTTGGTATTGTTATTGCCCTCTCCCTCCAAATCTGCCATAGAGATGTGCTCAAATCCAGGATTCCAATGAGCTGTTGGAGATGGGGCAGGAAGTGCCTTATACAGGGAAACAAAGACCATATGTATGGGGAAAAGCCATCTTTCCTAACTGGGGCTCCCAGTGGAGGACAGCAGGTTGGAGGTACACTGGGCAGTTACTGGCTCCCCATCTGACCTTGGGCCAGGTCTGTCGCCTCTCTGGCCACAGCAGTCCTGGGAAAGCCATTGTTGAGGTCCCTTCTACTTTGCATGCTTGTTTCTGCCTTGTGACACGGAAACAGTTCCATCTTTCCTTGTAGTTCTGTCACTGGTTTTTACAATCTGCTTTCCTCAGCAGTTCATTCACAGGCAGTTCCTTTGTCTGCAGACAGGTAGCACTAACTACACATGCAGGACTCAAAAGAAATGCTGACCAGGTCGCCAGCAGCTATCCTGTGTTGATAGGCTCAGATAATTCCTTCCCGGAGTAGCTTTCTGTTTCTAGCAGAAAGACCCCTTCAAGGCATATGGAGCAAATCTGCTGTTCTGCTGAGGAGACCCAGACCCAGAGAGGACTGGGGAACTTGTCCAAGATGTCCAGGAGAGGCTGCGCATCCCATGTCCCAACTCCATGTCCAGCACTCTTTTCAGAATTGGACTTGATACTATTAAGTCGGGCAGATGGTGGTTGCTATGGTTACCAGAGTACAGACAGATGGCAGA
Source organism: Nannospalax galili (assembly GCF_000622305.1). NCBI lineage: Eukaryota > Metazoa > Chordata > Mammalia > Rodentia > Spalacidae > Nannospalax > Nannospalax galili. The sequence continues at coordinate 416,252 of NW_008350402.1, forward strand.
TGGAAACCCCACACCCCTAATTCACTGAAAATTACCAAATGACAAGTAAATGTGACAGCCCCTCCACTCTGATCTATGGACTCTGAGGTCCACCCTGGGCCTTGGGAATAAAGAGGTCCTTGGAGCCAAAGGGAACAATTCAGAAACTGATTTCCACGACCTTCATTACTGACAGGCATCAGGGATCCTGAACTCAGCTGTCCTTCCTGCCAGTGTTAGTGTCTTCCACCTTGGACCTGGTGCTGTCTCCCTGTCACCTTCTGTCCTCACAGACTTGTGTGGTCCTTTCCCTTGTGTCCCAGTGAGGCATGGAGGTTTGGAAAGGGAGCTGTTTGCCAACGTTGATTGTACCTCATTTCAGACTGCCCTAAAGCCATCTTTAATTCAAAAGACACCGTGGGAGCACTTTTTAACAAAGCCCCAGGGGACCCTGTCTGAAGGAAAACAGCCAGAACAGAGCAGGTCTGCTTCAGTATGGTAAGAGTCACCCCTGCTCAGCTTTGGGGACTCCTTCAGCACCCAGGCACCTTGACTTTGATGCTCATAACCATTGATTAGGTTCTACCCAGTGGACGCCTATGTCCATGCAATACCTCCCTGGGACGGTGGCAAACTGTTTGGATCTTGAATGCTGCCATTCCCAGAAGCCTTTGCTCAGAAGTGCCCTATTGCCTAATATTGAGATCATCCTTTGATTCCCACACATTGAAACCCCATGTGTGAACAATTCTTGATTGTTAGACATTGCTTGTTACCTGTCTTCTTTGCAAAAAACAGAGGTCTCACTCCCTCTTAATAAAAAGGGACACTGAAACACACCAAAGGGAATTCCCTGGAGCTACCTAACGCCTCCCAGCGGAGACTGAGATGGGACTCCAGCTAGGTTGGCCTCGCTCTGCGGATCCCTGCCTCCCATTTCCAGCCTGCAGGACTTTGAGCCCCAGCAGCTTCTCTGAGCTCTTGAGATCCAGAATCTTAGAAAATTCACCTTGGTTGGAATTCCAGCTCCACTTAGAAGCCTGGGGTGCGTGTTACCAGGTAACCAGAAGAGGCTGCAAATGCCACTTTGTGAGAGGGACAAAGAGAGGGCCTGGTGCTCAAAAGCCTTTCATGAATGCCGAGGGAGGGGATTTGAAGGGAGTGGATTTGACGCACAGGCTGCAGGCAGCCAGATTAAGCTGGGCCTCCTTCCACATCCTATCGTGGCCATTAGCATAAATTATCAAGCCTGTTTGGCATGCTGGTTATTAAACTCTGCTTGTATGTGTCTTATTACAAGCAAATAGCGTCCTGGGGGATAACTTTTGCTATTCTTTCTTTCCCTGGCACCATTAACTAAAAGAAATCTCTGAGGCATTTGGGACTATCTTTTATTTAGATCAAGGACCTATTTAATGGATGGGGTAGGGAGACAAATCTCCACATGTATAATAGTAATATGTATCCTTTCATCTGTGTAGATCCACACAGCTAACACAGGCCCAGGCATTGTGTGTCCCCTCAAGCCCCCCCCATACCCCAGAGGGTGTGGAGAAGTGCTGTTCTCTTCACATGCCCAAGTTCCAATGGATGGCACCTGAATCCCCAGGTGGCTGAGTCCCACTGGTACTATTTTGTCCATCCCATGGTACTACCTCTTGTGACTGTGCACAATGGGTGACTGTGACCTGCTGCCTAGCCCTAGGATGGGTGAGGTTGTGCTATCCAGAATTTCCAAGGCTGCTTCAAGCATGCCCAGAAAGAAGGAAGCAAGAATTTGGTGAGTAAGAGCTAGAAAGGTGAACCAGATCATTGAAAAGATTGAGCTGGAGACTGGAGAGATGGCTCAGTTAAGAGCACTTACTGCTCTTGCAGAGGACCTTAGATTCGATGTCCAGCACCCACAAGGCAGCTCACAATTCTGTAACTCCAGTACCAAAGGACTCGATGCCCTCTTCTGGCCTCTCTGGGTATTGCATGCACATGGTGTATTTACAAAGTAGGCAAAGCACTCATACACATAAAATAAAAAAGACTGGCCCCCCTCCTGAAAGCTACTTTATTCTGGTCAACAGCACATGGGACAGAAAGCCCCGCTTCTTCCAGGATGATGGCAACCCTGGCAATGGTGAGACAAGAGGCTGTCTTGGGATTTTTGCAGATTCCTGCTATCTATCACCAGCCTGCAGGGCATTGAGCCACAACAGCTTCTTTGAGCTCTAGACATCCTAAGGACTGAGGGTCAAGGCCCCTGGTGCTGCCAGATGAGTCGTGTCATCAGAGACCAGCAGAAAGCGGCAAGCAGATACAGCACAGTAGTAAAGTTTGTCCTGGACATCATAAACTACTGTGTTTCTGGATCCCTTCTTAGGGCACTGTCACAGATCGAGGAGGTCTCATAACTGTTTTTCACATCAGCCCACAGGGAACAGACAGAGGGAATGTTATAGCTTGAATTGGAAATGTTTCTGGAAGACTTGTGTGTTGAAGGTTTGGTCCCCAGATCTGGCGCTTTTGGGAGGTGGGGCCTAAGTGGAGGAAGTGGATAAATCTTGTCCCAGTTCTTCCCTTGTCCAGCTCTCTGCTTCCTGGCTGCCATTAGGTGAGCAGCTTACCTTCACTGTGTCCTTCCACCATGAAGTTTCTGTCTTGCCACAGACCTAATAGGAATGGAGCCAGCCATGGATCAAAACATCTTGATATTGTTAATTAAAATAGATGTTTGATTATTTAGTTTATCTCAGGTATTAGGTCCCAAGGAAGATGTGTTCCTGCATTTATTTTAAAGAAGCAGCCGCAGGGGCTAAAGAGATGGCTCAGCAGTTAAGAGCACTGGCTGCTCTTGCTGAGGATGTAGCTTCAGTTCTCAGTACCTACATGGCAGCTAACAACCATCTGTAACTCCAGTTCCAGGGGATCTGATGCCCTCTTCTGTGGTGGAGCATACTGCTACCTCCCAAGCCAAGAAATAGAAGATACCAGAGCCCCCAAAGTCCCCTCTGAGAGCACACATCTGGTGACCTAAAGACCTCCTGCTACACCCCACCTCCTGAAGGTGCTTTCAGCTCCCAGTAATATCAGCCTGGGGACCCAGCCTGCAGCATATGGGCTTTGGGGGTCACTTATCTAACCACAGCATTACCCTCTTCCCATCTGAGACCTTGATTCATAATTTGGTACCTATGTGACCAGCCCCACTAAAAACCCTGGCACTGGGCCTCTCATGAGCTTCCCAGTTAGACAGCTTTTCACAGTTGTGTCTCTGTCCATAGCTGCACCCTGTGTGGCTCCCCCAGGAGAGGCTCTGTGGAGCTGGTGCCTCGATCCCCCACCTGACTTTCCTATCTGCTTGAGCTTGCTCTGTATCCTTGGCTGACATAGGTCATGACCATGTGGAGGGAGGGATTTTGAGGCCTCCCAGCAACCTACTGAGCCTGGAGACCCCCACGACAGTCTCTAAAGAAATGCTGTCTTATTCCGGGATGGAGCCCACCAAAATAGCAGTTGTCCCAGTTTTAAAAATAGTGTGGGATTTTATGGAATCCACGCGTGAGTCCCATCTCCCCCAAGGCCTTTTCTAAGCCTTAGTTTCCCCACCTGTAAAGTGGGGCTAAAAGCACCAAACCTTGCAGGGCGGGTGTGAGGATACAACACAGCCATCTGGGAAAAAGACAAGGTGGTGTTAGGACAAGGTTAATGTGAACTCTAGCCAGAAAGCTAGGGTGTCTTAGCCTTCCCATCATTCAAGTTGGGCTGACCCCAGGCAGCTCCCCCTGCTGGCGGCTGATAAAGTTGCTGGAAAGGAGCACTTGAGCACCGAGCAGGGATGTTAGCTGGTGGCATTGTTACTATTACTATGATTATTTTTGGTTGTGCAGAGCCGTTATGGATAGAATGTAAATTTAATGTCAAATAAATTAAAAGCAGATGATTGTGACAATGTGCGACCTGAGGAACTATTTCGAGATCACAGAATTGTGCTGTGCAGAGGTTCTAATGGTGGCTTCAGCTGTATACATTTGTCTAACTTAACTGCACACCAGAATGAGTTGTGCAGTATGCACATTTATAAATGAGTAAATAACATTGTGGAAGGTTGCTTTAACACTGAAAGCAAAGGCTCTTTTGTAACAGAAATGGTATTTCTTGCTGTGAAATCAGTGCAAAGACAGCCATCTCTAGACAGTCTTTCTTAATTGTAGTTATTGAAAAAGAAGGAGAGGGAGATGCGAAGAGAGCTGAGAGGTAATGTGATTTACTAGTTTATTCATTTAGGGCTGAAAGGGGGTGATGAAATCTCATTTAAAATTTATGACTTTACATGAATGAAAGTGAAACACGTTGATGGAGCGTCCCTCAGGAATCCATCGAGGGCCCTGGAACAGGCAGCTGAGACTGGCTTGTGGGTGGAAGAGGCTTCCCATGCACCCGTGTGACTGAGGACCTGCTGGCAGGAGGATGTGAATACATTAGCCTCTCTTTGTTGTGGTGGTTGGGGCTCCTGCCAGACGCTGAGTGTGTGGGTCTGTGGCTGCGGGCAATGTTAGAGGTCTAGGAGCTCTGTTCACTGGGGATACTGGCTGCTCTCCTGCATAGGGAATGGTCCTTTGGAGGGTAGTCATGTGGGCAAAGCTGAAGGAGTGGCTGACCCAGGAGGGGTGGGTGGCCTGGCATGGGGAAGGCAGTCTCCACATTCAACTCACTGCAAGGCCATTGTCCCCAGGGCTCCAGAGGGCTGTCCTAGGATCATTAGATGGTGATTACGGAGGAAAGTGGCGGAGGAAAGTGGCGGCTCCAGTGAGGACAGGTTCTTACCCTTCAAGTGCTGAACTCTTCAGGTAGTGAGTTCTCCATCTCTGGAGGTGTGCAGGTAGCATGCCATGTGCTCAGGCACTGATGTCAAGCTCTGCTTCTCACTGTCTGGAGGGCCTGTACCACTCTCCTTTCTGTACTCTTGCATTTCTGGACCATACAGTGTGATCACCCCATCCCTCACTAGTGTCCCTTCCTTCATTCTCCTATTTTATTGCAGCATTTCAGTAGACAAAGGCCCTTCCATGCAGTCCTTGGTTTGCTGGCCCTGGAATGATGGGATTGCTCTGTTGTGTGTTGTGTCTTTCTTCATCTAATCATCTGTCTACCACACCTGCCCCTGACTCCCATTCTCATATCATGTCACTATAGTTATGGCCTTCTCCTTCCATCTCCTTTCATGGGAGGCAGGGATCTTCTCCCCATGTCACAGGGGAAGAGACCTGAGCTGACAGTCTTTCCCTGGCCAGGCCTCCACCTTGTACCTTGCCAGACAATGCAGCTGAACACCAAGGTGGCTGGGCTTGCCATCTGGAACAGGTAGAGACCATGAAGTAGCTGTGACGAAGGTGGTGAAAGAGGTGCAGACCCCTGGTTTAGGTTGAGATTGTGTAGCTAGGCCTGTAGGATGAGTAAGGTATCCTCCCTGTGGAGCTGAGACATGGGCAAGAGTGGTATATTCTATGCACAGGGAAGGCTGGGCATTGAGGAGCCACTGGATGGGGCTTGATGGCCAAGGATGCTGGGCTTGATTCAAGCCGAGCAGATCCCAGGCATAGAAGGAAGCAGAGTATGGGAGGTGAGCTAGGAGGCTCTAACCTGTGCTGCAGATTCTTAGGTCCTCTTTAAAAAGCTCCAACCTTCCTTTCCTTTGAAACTTCTACACATAGAAGCAGAAAAGCCACCTGTCAGAGCCTCTGCCTTTGATGACTTAACACCACCCTCTAGGATAGGACTTCTTAAACTTTTTCTATGTAGCACCTGAGAAATTCTTATGTATCCCTGGCTATAAAATTGGTATAGAAATCAGGCCAGGCATGGTGGCTCACACCTTTAGTCTCAGCACTCAGGAGGCAGAGGCAGGCGGATCTCTGTGAGTTCAAGGCCAGCTGGGGCTGCAGGGAGACCCCCACCTCAAAAAGATCTTTAAAAAATGGTATAGAAATCAAGCATTTAACTGAAAATAAATCATAAAGAAATTTATTTTAAAACAGTTTTTTGGTATACAAATAATTTTACCATTCATTAAAAATTTGCCTCCTAATGAGATGCATGTGTTTGTTTATTTTTACATAAAGAATTAAATCTCGGCTGTATATTCAATACTTGGACATGGAGCTTCTTCAACATTTTTTCATAGTTGATTGATATTTTGATTTTATAATTCCTTCCTATATTACAATGTGGTAGAAGTGGACTGGGGATGTAGCTTAGTTGGTAGAGTGCTTACCTAGCATGCACAAAGCCCTGGGTCTGATCCTTAGCATCACATAAACTGGACATGGTGTACCACATCTGTAATCCCAGCACTCAGGAGGTAGAGGCAGGAGAATCAGGAGTTCAAGGCCATTCTTGGCTATGTAGAAAGTTTGAGGCCAGCTTGGGCTAAGGAGACCCTGTCTAAAAAGGAAAAGTGTTTGTTTTCTATAATTAAATTGTATTTCTGTAAGAGCAGGAAACTTTGCATGTACAACAAACACACTGAAGGTCATAACACACAGTTGTCTTGAGGCATCAATTACTGGGTGTGTCAGGCAGTGTCATTACCGTCGTGTGGCATGATGGCGTATGCGGTGTAAAGTTCAAGACCAAGACTGCACTGAAGTTTCACGATGCAGTGTGGGTGAACACACCAGAATCACCTCAGATTCGGTCCTTAAATTAAATTTTTGTTATTGAAATTTTGGGGGGGACCCTCCACCCCTGTATTCAGTTATGGGACTCACAGTTTAAGTAACTGGATTCTCAAGGCTGGCAAGATGGCTCAGCAGTTAAGAGCTCTTGCTGCTCTTACAGAGGACCTGGGTTTGGTTCCCAGCACCCACATGGCAGCTAACAACCACCTGTAACTCCAGTTCCAGGGGATCTTACATCCTCTTCTGGCCTCCGTGGTGTATTTACGTACATTCAGGCAAAACATTTGTATACGTAAAAAATTTTTTTAAAGAGTGAAAAAGAAAAACTGGGTTCTAGGATACTGCCATGTGTCCTATAGCTGAGCTATAAGCAGATGGCAGCTGGGGTCCTGGGGGTTGTGGGGCCCAGGGAGAGAGTGTGATGTGACCTGAGTTTGCCACTGACCGTGTCACATTTCCCCTCTGGCAGTTAAACAAAGGCAGCCTTCAAGATCCCAGGCCCAGGAGTGTGCTCCCTTGAAGGAACCCCCTCTTTTCCAGCAGGGCTCCCAACGGACCCTCTGAGGCCAGGGTTGGGCTCCTGACCTGCTGGGGTAAAGGGTATGTTCCTTTGTTTTCTCCCAGCTCCTGTGGTTGTCGTGCCACCTCGGGATATTCACAATGTCACTGGGGCGCAGGTGTACCTGTCCTGTGAGGTGAGGGCTGTGCCCACCCCAGTCATCACGTGGAGGAAGGTAATTTTCTCCAAGAACTTGTGCATGGATGTATTTATGTGTGTGTATGGGCACATGTGTTTGTGTGTATGGGGGGGGAGAGAGAGAGAGAAAGGAGAGAGAGAAGAGAGAGGAGAGAGACCTGTGGGTGATAAACATTTTTTTCTGTAGGCATGTTTGTATATCTTTATATGTAGACCAAAGGGTTAGACAAAGATTTCTTAAGCATCAGTCCCCTGCCTCAATTCTGTCACTGCAGAGCTCTCTAAAGGGGGTGCTTTGCATTCCTTCCCATGCCATTTGTTCCTTTGGCTACTTAGGTGTCCAGAAAATTCTTTTAGTAAGAACAACAGCTGCTGGGTCATTAGAGCCTGCTAATGGAGCAAAGCTGTAGATAGACTTGGCTGGTGGCAGTAGACTCAGTCATGTTTCAAACAGTGAAGGCCAATTTTTGAGAGACTGGCAAAGGTCACAAGCTTTGTTGGCTCCTTGTCCCCAACAACTGTGGTTCCCAACTATTGCTTCCCTGCACCCTTTGGCAAAGTTGGCATCTTTGCTGTCCGGCAGGGGGTGCTGTCTGTACAGGCACAGGTTTAAAAGACCGACTCATTTGCATAGGAATGAGAGGCCCTTGGGTTTCAGCCTGAAGTCCTGGGAGGATGCAGATGGCCAGAGGTCTATGGGGTCATCCTTACCGGGTAACACATTTTCTAAACTGCTCCTGTTCTCTCTGCCCTGCATAGGTCACACACTCTTCTGAGGGCACCCAGGTGTCAGAGGAGTTGCCTGGAGACCATGTCAATATAGCCATCCAGGTGCGCGGGGGCCCTTCTGACCACGAGGCCACTACCTGGATTTTGGTGAGTGTTTCAGGTTATTGGATGTTATTGACTGAGCCTTATGAATCACACTTTATCTCTCTATGACATGTTATACTTTTCAGAGCTGTTCCCCATTCTTTTCTTTTGTCTGTGCTGGGGATTGAACCCAGAGCCTCATGTATGCTAGGCAAATGTTCTACCAGTGAGCTATAGCCCCACTCATTTTTAAAAAATTTTTATTAGGAGATCTGGGGGTAGTGGTACATCTTTAATCCCAGCACTCAGGAAGCAGAGGCAGGCAGATCTCTGTGAGCTTTAGGCAAGCCTGGTCTACATAGCAAGTTCCAAGGCAGCTGGGACTACAGGGAGACTGTCTCAAAAAAAAAAAATTTTTTTTTTAAATTTTGAGACAAGATCTTGCTAAGTTGCTCAGGCTGGCCTCAAACTCATCATCCTGTTTCCTTAGTCTCCTGAGTAGCTGATGTGTGTCACTAGGACCAGCTTGTTGCTATCCACTGGACCCTCTGGAAGTAGGTAGAGCAGGCCAGATAGGTCCCTAGAGCATAAATCTTCTGTTGCAGTGACCTCCAAAAGACACCCAAATGCCCAGCAGCTGTAGTAAGGCTGCTCCATCGCATGGAGGGTTAAGGTTGCCTAACAGCTGGCTTTAAGAAAGGTGTACTCAGGTAGACTCACATGTAAGTCACAGGCTGTTAGTAAAAGCCAGACAGCTTACAATAAAGGGTAGGAATGCAAAGAGATCACTAAAGGAAGAGCCACAACAGGGAGCAGGCCCTTCAAGAGGGTCCCTGGCAAGGCAGTTTTGCTATGTGCCTGTCTTCTGGGCAGGAAGAGAAAGGGAGATGCCTGTGAGATTCTGAAAGGAGCACACAGAGCTGGAGAGATTGCTCAGTGGTTAAGAACACTGGCTGCTCTTGCAGAGGACCCAGGTTTGGTTCCCAGCACCCACGTAACAGCCTAATTGTCTATAACTCCAGTTCTAAGAGATCTGATGCCCTCTTCTGGCCTCCACAGGCATTGTACAACATGGATGCACTTACATACGTACAGGCAAAACACTCAAACACGAAATAAAAATAAATAATTTTTTAAAGGAGCATTCATACAGATCTATCATTATGAATTGGAAAAGGGCTGGGTTGTGGCTCAGTTGGTAGAGTGTTTGCTTAGTATGCATGAAGTCCTGGGTTCAAGTTCTAGTACTGCATAAACCAGGTATGATGGCACAAATCTGTAATCCTAGCATTTGGGAGATGAAAGATCAGGAGTTCAAGGTTTTCTTCAGTTACACAGTGAGTTCAAGACCCTGCCTGGAAAAAAAAATGAATAAGGAAGGAAGTCATTTTTGTGTGCCGTGTGTGCTGTGTGTGCCGTGTGTAATGGTGTAAACTTGCCTATTGTATTTCTAGATCAATCCCCTGAGAAAGGAAGATGAGGGAGTGTACCATTGTCATGCAGCCAATGTCATTGGAGAGGCCCAGTCCCACAGCACAGTGACAGTCCTTGATCTGAACAGATACAAAAGCCCCCGCTCCCCAGCTCCAGCTGGCCTCCTGTGATGAGCACGGTACGTGCTGTGTTTCTCCCCCTTGGCGTAGGACATCTGAGGCGGTTTATTAGATGGGCTGTGAGAAAGAAGAGGAAGATGTAAGTCGGGGAACCTGGGGGAAAAGCAGAGAGTGGGACTGTATGAAGGATGAAGCTGGAAGCTATGCCGAGTCTCCCAGAATGCAAAGTCAGGAGTTGTAAACATGGTGTCCACAAGCTGAAAAAGCCAGTCATGATGTTAGTTTCCAAGGCAGGTGGTCTATTTCCTCTGGGTTGCAGACAGTGTCACTGTGACCTCTACTGGAAACATCCCTGCAGGGAGCCCTGTGCTTGTCTGTGGGCAGTTCTGCATCCCCAGGCCCTGCCCAGGCCATCCTTAGTGCTGCTTAGCAACACACCTGGGAAGGGGAGGGCAGATCTCTCTGCCTGTCTCCTGGCCAGGCAGACCTTAGTTGTTCTGGTCACAGAAGTGACAGCTGGATTGCATCTGTCCCAACCCATGGGTGACTGGGAACTTGGGAAATGAATCACTTTCTAAGCTAGCTTTGTCTGTCAAATAACCTCAAAACCTCACTGGCTCACAGCCACAGAAGGTTGATCTCTTGTTCATATCCGAGTTGCTGCTGTGGATCAGTTCAACTGTCTTCTCATTTGGGACCCAGCTGGAACATGGTGAAGACCAGGTCCATTCTTATGACAAAAGGGATGAGTAAGAGAGTGAGCCCAGCACACAGTCTCATTTAAAGTTTCTGCTCAGATATGATGTCATGTGTGCTGATGGCTCATTGGCCACAGTAAGTCACACAGCTATGCTAGGTGATAGAGTGGGCAACACACACACTCTACCAACTACAACTTAAGGGCAGGGAGGTGTGATCCCCTCACAGGCTTGGGAGTTGTCATCACCAAGGCTGACCAGCAAGGTCTAACAGAGCAGGAAAAATTAGAAATAAGTCTGATGAACTTTCTTAAAAAGCAGGAGGGTTTTGTTGTGGTTTTAATCCCATGATGTTTTTGGCTGATTCTGTTAGGGGAATACAGGGAAAATGACAGATAACATTGCTTTGGTATGAGGAACGCAATGTTGGGGAGTCAGGGAGGGTGGGGGATTGTGACAGGAGGAACAGTTTAGCGCTGGGCAAATCAAAGGAAAGAGGTTGCTGAAGAAGTAGCGCTGGAGTTGAAGGACAGGTGTCTGTGAGTAGAAGTAGGGAGAGAAACACAAAAGTGCAAACGCGTGAAATAGGAATTCATCAGAGAGTTAGGAAGCCAGGTCTTAAAGCTATCTTCCTGATACTTGACGTTTTTGTAATTTACAGATACATGATACATGTTATTATGTACATATTTTGTAAAGTTTATAATACATGTTTTACATATTGTCATAAGATACATCCAGGTCTTGAGTTCCCTTGACAGCGTGCAAGATTGGCTGGCTCCTACTTGCATGCCTCTAGGAATACAAAGCTTACCATCACCAGACAACCATATTGGGGTTGAGACGTTCTTTCTTATAAGCTGAAGTCGATGTCTCTGGAATATTGACCTTTGATCATAAATCAAAGATCTTCTTTGCTTTTCTAGGACCCTCTACCCTCTCTGGCTGAGGAGAGACTTTGAATGGCAGTATCATTTCCTCCACCTCCATTAAAACATGGTTCATCACAGTAGAACAAGCTTCTGTTCCCTAATGCCTCCCTCTTTTTTTTCCCAGGACACATTGGTCACAAAATGAAGGAAAAATGAAGGAATTTTGCTTTATGAAGACTTGGAGAAACTGTGTTTGTAGAAGATTCCCTTTTGTATGTTTTTTTAAGAATGGAATGCAAACTAGATTTGCACAGAGAAGTAGTTTTTAGCAGCGCAAACCTTGAAGACAGACATGCATGTAACTTTTTTGTACTTTTGGAATGAATCGTTCTATAACAATTTTTTTTTTAACTGTTCCCTCCCAGGGAAGGTCTCATACTGTATGTTTATAATTCTAAAGGGCTCAAAACAAGGCATGTGCTGACCAGCTCTTGACTTCATGTGTCTGTGATTGATTAGTGAGTATTGTGACTTTGTGTGAGTTATAGAAGGAGGAAAGAGGGTCCCTGTTTTCATCTCCTGAGTGACTGATACAGGTGCCCTTCCCCGTCTTTGGGCCTTGGTTTACACCTGCGATGGTAGCATTTGGACTAGATATTACTGGTGTCCCCTGTAGTCCTGTCCTCCGAGTGAGAAGGCCCTAGAGAAGTGTGACCCTGGTATTCTTTTAAAGTCATTACTGTATGGCAGTTGTGGACAGCTGGGGTGGTTCTTCTGCTCCTGTTTTTCCCGTTTTAAGGAGATTTAGTTCTGGATGGGTCACTTTGACTCCGGGGCCCCTTGACTGGACTTTTGGGGGCCAACCTGTGCACTTGTTAGCCCAGTGTCCTCTCAGCAGGTGGGCACTGGAGATCTTACTCCTGAACATCACATTGGAGAGAACAGAGCAGGTGTCATCTGATGGCTGTGGAATTGTACTGTAGTGGTACATGTGACCTTGCCCAAGCAGAAGCTTTTTTCCCTCCTTATGAGGAAAAGGAGAATATTGACTCTCTGCTCTGAAAAGCAGAACTCCAGGTGATCATAGCTTCCCAACATCAGAACTGTAATTCCCTCACTGTGAACAAGCCTTGGAGTTCATCTGCCCTTGAGGGTAGGCAGGGCAGCAATTTCTGCCCTCTCCAACCCCTAACATGAAGAAGTCAGGTCTGGGCTCAAGGAACAGACTCCCTGCCACGTCTGAAGGCCTCCGAGCAGGACAGAACTCGGCCACCTCCCTGGCTTACTTTCCCCAGGATGCTGCTGCTTGGGTGACCTTGAGCCAGGGAGAGCATTGCTGCCCAGGCTCCCAGGCTCTTGCCAAGCCTCATCTCAGTCTCTGGCCACTCTCTTGCCTCTCACATTGGTTATCATGCTTTGAAGTCCTTGTCAGAACTGAATTTTCTGCCTTTAATCTTGGCCAATCCACACCTGAGAGGCTGGCCCTGGTATATTACACAGCAGAGAGAGTTCAACCTGGGAGTCTGAAAACGTGGCATCCAGTTTCGTGTCCACGGCTGGCTTGCTGAGGTAGCCCTAGGCAAGTCCCTTTCACCTTGTGGGATACCATGTTCTCATGGGAATAGAAAGTGAATGAACCTAGAGGAGAAGTCTCAAACCTTAAAACCCTTCTCTGAATAAAATCAGAAATGAAATTGGAAGCTTCTTTCTGCTGTCGGGTTGGGACTGCCAGGGGACCTGCTCATATCCACACCTGACTTGACCCTTCCCGTCCATCTCATCTCCCCTTATCATGATTATCATGATTATTTCTATGCCTGTGAGTCTGCTGTTAACTCCCTGTGAATCGAGTGGGTAGGAGGTGACTTGCTCAGATGCTTGGTGAAGGAGTGAAGATAAGTGACTGTGGAGAACATCATGGAAGGCCGGCACAGAGTCCTTGGTCACCTCGGATCTGCATGGATTGCAGACCTAGAGCCGAAGGTGACTGGAGCCCTCTGTGGAAGTGCTGTCATGACTGTGTGGAACTAGCTTTTGCAACATGCTTAACAGTGACATAAACATTCATGCCATGTTGTCTGAAATTTTCACCAGTATCAAAGAGTGGATCAACAGGATTGTTCATCCTCGTGGTTTTTCACTCTGGAATCCTGAGGGCCCATTCCAAGACTAAGAACAGGTGCAGGCGGCTGCCACCACTCAGGAGCATGATAACCCTCCTACCAACCAACCCTGTTTTTAGATACTGTAACCCCTTTACCCTAAAAATAAATGCTTTTAAGGATGGTCTTCTTGGTCTCTTTGCCCTGGGAATGCTGGCTGCTTCAGGTGGGGGCGGGGTCCAGCTCCCACTCACCTGTTATCTGTCATCCTGTATGCATCTTGCCTATTTTTTCTGCTTGTATCAGCTATTTCCATCCAGCCCTCCCTGCTCTCCCCTCTGGCCTATAGTTACTTCCTTGCCTGGTTGCCACTCGTAGTATTTAGCCAGCCCTAATCTTACACCACTGCTGGCCTGAACCTTCCGAGCCTGCTAAACTTGTGCGTCTTCCTGTTTAGAGTCTAGGGATGCATTCACTCATCTCCCAAGGACAGAGTGAGGAAAGAGACTGAGTGCCAGAAGACTGCAGGTCGCTAGGTGGAGAGGATGTGTGCCAGGTGCCGGCCAGCTGTGGGGTGAAAGCCTTCCCAAGGCTGGGCTACCAGCTACATGATAGAAATTTGGAGAGAAAGAGAAAACATCCACATAATTGTCATGATAATCTTCTGTTTCATTTCTTTTGCTATTGTTGTTGATGCTTACTATGCCCAATCTATAAACTCAATTTTATGTATAGAAAAAAATAGCATATAGGGGCTGGGAGATAATAAAATGGTTACCTGCACAAACCTGAGGGCCTGAGTTTGAACCCCACATAAAAATGCTGGGCATGGTGGCTCAAGCCTGTAATTCCAGCACTGGGAGGCAGAGATAGGTGAATCCCTGGAACTTGTGGTCTAACTAGTTTAGCCTAATCAGCAAGCTCCAGGCCAATGAGAGACCAAGTCTCAAAAAATAAGGTAGACAGCTTCTGAGGATTGGCCTTTGAGGCTGTTCTATGGCTTCACACGTGTGTGTACCTGCACTCGTATGTTTACCCACACATATACAAACATAAAAAGCAAAACATATGAGTTAGTATTATACATAGGTTCAGGTGTCTGAAAAGCCCTGGAATGTACCTCCAAATGTAGTGGAGTCAGGGGGACTACAGTGATTCTGAGGCCAGTATTCAACCCCAAAGGGTTTTTGTGGGGTCTCTCCCTCCCCTCGTGGGTCATTGGCCACCGGTCCATGAGGACAAAGGGAGCAGAAGCAACGAATGGGGTCAGGATGGCCAGAGAGCACTGACGGAAGAAAGCCCTTCCGGGGAGGCAGGTTCAGTGATGCAAACAGCTCCAGACTCAGTGAAACAGCTCAGTGGGGGTTAGGGAAAATATAGTGTGGAGGCAGTAGCCAAAGCCTCAGGTGATGGGTGCTCATAGTATGCTTTATTTACATGTGGCAGTGGGCTCCTATCATCCGACTATCGGGCAATGCCTGGTTATCATATAGGAAAAACCTGGGTGTAGTTTTTACTCCAGGTAACTATGCCAAAGGTCATGTTCCAAATAAGGTCAGGCATCCGTGCTTGGTGACACTCTCCAGGTAAGTTAGGCAGAGAGCAGGAGACCCCCTGCTGAGAAGGGGAGTCCTTCCATACAGCGCCCAGCCCCTTAGAGCTATCCGGATGTGGAGGACTACAACCCTAGCAGCAGGTCCCCAGCAGCTCCCCCCGTTTTGTTTGTAGAAGTGTCATCACAAGCTTTAAGAGCCAACTCATTTCGGGAGAATCCAAAGTTTGATAATTGACCATGACCTGCTTCGTAGTAATTTTTGCAGTGGTAGTAATTTGTCAGTGAAGAAATTGTATGAAACAGGGAGCAAGCATCAAAATAACATAATTGGGGGCTATTGATATTGTAACATTTTCCCTCTGAAGAGGTAACTCCAAAATCTTTTTGGGATAAGAGCTCACAAATACTTTTAACGTTTTTGGCCTTTGGGATAGAGTACTTTGCTAAAAGGCCCAAGGGCATTTAGACTTTTAGCCAAGAAAGAAACTGGCTACTTTTCTTTGGGGTCTTTTTACCCTAGCTGCCTAGCCAATTTCTATCACCTATTTTTATAATATCACCCTCTGAAGAGGCTTACACAAATTGCCAATAGGGAATTGGGACGCAGACAGCTCTAGCTTCTTTCATGCTGAACAGGGACGCAGGGTGAGGCAACTGGGGTATCCCCTTCAGTGGGTCTATCTAAAAGACTCCCAAATTACATATCTCTTAACTGTAGGGAGAAAAGAAAGGTTTTTGGTGCCTGGGAGATGTGAAAGAAAAGTA
>NW_008350402.1:432774-433693 GCF_000622305.1 Nannospalax galili
AACAAAAAATTGTCCCTTTAAGTCCCTCTGACCAGATTAGTATAGGCCTCAAAGTCTGGCTATTAAACACCCAAGAAGGTTAGTTGCACCAATCTGGTACTTTTTATTACCATGTATTATGTAGGTAGAGCTTGGGCAAACCCAAACATTTTTAAATAAACCTTAATGAGAAATCCTTAAACTAGCTGACTAAGCTATGAGCTTAGAAATTTTAAGATCTTTTTTCATGCTTGATAAATCATAACAAACCTACATAGACCTCCATCATTTGCTTAGGCTTTCTCATTTTTAACAAAATACTTCCATTCCTGTATCCTTCTAACATCTTTTATTTACCATTTTCTTTTTTAATAACCATGAGACATAAAATTAACAAATAAACTTTCCATCTGTTGTGAGAATTCTTTTCTGGGGATATTAAGCAATGTTTTTCCCCATTTTTGATTGTAGTACTAAACCAATGTTTGATTACATTAAAGCTTTTTTTTGGGGGGGGACCAACAAATTTATTGAGCTTATAGGGATGACTGAGGGGTTGCTGGGGTATATGAGTGACCTGAGAGTATTTACACTGGAAAGTCTTAACCCAGCATGGATCAAGCCCTTTCTTCCTAGCCTTTCTCAGATAATATACTATGGTTCTCCCCAAACCCAGGAGACAATGTATGATTAGGGCCAAATTACATACAGTTGGTTGGGAAGAGCAGCTGGATACTCAGGTGAGGGTCCAATGACCCTGTTTACCCCTCCTTCTTTAATTAGATACTTAAGTCCATAAGCCCAGTTGTGATGATCCTTTGTTAGTGGACACAGCTGAAATCATGGAGATGGTAGTTTGACTCAGAAGAACGTATTGTGTAGCATCATGTTATTAAAAAGGATATGGAATCTAAATTATATATATATGTAATAATGTATT
>NW_008350402.1:433831-434482 GCF_000622305.1 Nannospalax galili
ACAAATCTATAAATAAATTTACGAAGCAATTAATATTTTCTCACACACACATATATATAGAGAGATGAATAATTATCTTAAATATATTATTATATTGTATAAACTTTGAGATGTCCTTGTAAGCCTTGAAGTGGGCTTTAAATAATCAAGTCTTCTTTAAAGGTTTAGAGATGTTTTATACAGACTTGGAACATGTTTATTTTATATAAAACACATCTAAACATAAAGATAAATTGCACCCTGGAGCAGAAGCATTCATTCCTTAAAAGTTAATTTATATTTTTAATAGGAACCATGTTGTAATTTAACAATTTTAGTTTACAAGAGAACTTACAAGTCAATTTGATATCTACTAAATTATTAAATTTTATTAGTTTTATTAGTATTAAACATAAATCCATTCATAACAGTTTCACTTAATAAATACTGTGGTTAGACACAATGTCACAAACCAGTTTTAAAACCAAGACCTATTACCATGACGAATTTTTTGATCAGATGTATATGAAAGAAACTCTTAAAAGCCAGCAGTACTTTACATATATATTCATATATATGCATATATTTTACATTAGTCTGTGTTAGTGATCAAATAATCCCAGGACAAGTCAGCCTTCGGGTTGCAACAGCAAGAGGTTTATTTAGTACACA
>NW_008350402.1:437578-439555 GCF_000622305.1 Nannospalax galili
GCTCAGCCGGTATCCCAAGTAGGTTACCTCTTTCTGGCAGAGCTGGGCCTTCTTTGCTGAGGCTCTGTATCCCATCTGTCCCAATTCTTGTAAAAGAGCCTCCGTACCTGCTAGGCACTTCTCCTGTGTCTCTGCCGCCAGCAAGATGTCATCTACATATTGTAACAGAATCAGGTGGGGGTGGAGGGTTTTGAAGGCAGTCAGATCTTGGTGCAGGGCCTCATCAAAGAGGGTGGGGCTGTTCTTAAACCCCTGTGGCAGCCGTGTCCAAGTAAGCTGTCTGGAAATCCCCAGGTTGGAGTCCTTCCATTCAAAGGCAAACAAGGGCTGACTCTGGTGGTGCAGCTTTAGACAGAAGAAGGCATCTTTCAGGTCCAATACAGTGTACCAAGTATGGCTAGGAGACAAGGTGCTCAGCAAGTTATAAGGATTCGGGACCGTGGGGTGGATATCTTCTACCCGCTTGTTGATTTCCCTTAAATCTTGTACTGGTCTGTAATCCCCGCTCCCAGGTTTCTTAACAGGCAGCAGAGGAGTATTCCAGGCTGACCAGCAGGGGACTAATATTCCTTGTTCTAGCAGTCTTTTAATATGTGGTCTAATTCCTTGGTGGGCTTCAGCCGTCATAGGATATTGCTTAACAGCCACCGGTGCCGCGGTGGCTTTCAGTTCAATAATTAGGGGTGGCTGATGTATGGCCAGCCCCATTCCCCCTGTCTCCGCCCAAGCGTCTGGGTACTTGGCCAGCCACTGATCTATGCCTGTTTGGACAGGATGGGGATCATGATGCAGTCTATATTCATCTTCTAGTTTAAGGGTGAGCACTTGTATAGGTGCCCCTTTAGAATCAGTAATCTTGGCTCCCTTATTTTCAAAATAGATGTGTGCTCCAAGCTTGGTTAAAAGGTCCCGTCCTAGCAGGGGGTAGGGGCAGTCTGGTACATGCAGGAAGGTATGAGTCACCGTTCCTGAAGCCAGCTGAACCTCCCTGTTTGTAGTCCAGTGGTAGCGCTTGGCTCCAGTGGCTCCTTCTACCCGTATTGTTTTCTTGCTAAGTGGGCCAGTCGTCTGGGTGAGGACAGAATGTTGCGCCCCAGTATCTACCATGAAGGTGACTGACTTTCCCCCCACACGAAGAGTTACCCTGGGCTCAGGTGGGGGTTCCTGGCCCCGACCTCCCTAATCGAGGTTAAGGATTTCAGCTTCTTCTTCCCTCTGTTTTTTCTTTTTCTTGGTACAGTCCTTTATCCAGTGTCCTTTTTCCTTGCAATAGGCACACTGGTCTTTCTCTAGTCGGACACGCCCTCTATCTCCCTTCTTTTCTACTCTGCCCTCATCTTCCTTTCTTACTACTGTGGCCAGGATTCTGCTTAATTCTTTATTTCGCTTCCTATCTCTCATTGCCTCTCTATCTTCTGCCTCTCTTTTCTGTCTTTCTTCTCTTTCTTCTGGCGTCTCTCTCTTGTTAAAAATTCTCTCTGCCTCCCTCAAGAGGTCTCTAAGACCTTGCCCCTGCAAATTTTCTATTCTCTGGAGCTTACTCCTGATATCAGGGGCTGATTGCCATATGAAAGACATCGAAACACTCACTTCTTGGTCGGGGCTATCCGGGTCGAAGGGAGTGTACCTGCGATATGCCTCTTTAAGTCTTTCTAGAAACACAGTGGGTGGCTCGTCGGTTCCTTGCATTACTGATCTTACCTTGGCCAAATTGGTGGGGCATCTTCCTGCCCCTTGGAGGCCCGCTACAAGCACCTGGCGATAAAGACGTAGGTGTTCCCTACCTTCAGCCGTGTTGAAATCCCAAGCAGGTCTGGTGAAGGGAAAGGCAGCCTCGATCTCGTTTGGCGGTTGGGTTGGTCTCCCGTCTGCCCCCGGGACATGCTTTCGGGCTTCCAGAATGACTCTCTGCTTTTCCTCCGTAGTTAGGAGGACCTGCAGGAGCTGTTGGCAATCGTCCCACGTGGGTTGGTGGGG
>NW_008350402.1:440961-453795 GCF_000622305.1 Nannospalax galili
GTCCTGTTTTTCTGATAAGCTAGTTTCTCAATGCTTGACCTCTTGTCAGGCATTCCTATCAGGTGGCCTCATGGCGCCTAGGTTTTTTCAACTATAGACAGTAATACCCTCTGTTGTAGTAGTTTACACCTTAGCTGTTTTTATTTGTATAGTGCATTTACTCTTAGGCTGTTTTGTAGCCTAGACTTGCATCAGAAGTGGGAGGGCTGATCCCATCTCCAGAGTTAGCGTCTTAGTGAGCTCAAACAGCACGTGACAATTTACCAATATAGTTAGTACAAAAAGGCATTTGTTCTTCTTTAGCCTAAAAGTTTTAAAAAATTTTTAAAATTGTTTATTTATATATTATTTTTAAACTAAGGCAAGGCTGTTAACTCGCATGGTGAATTTCTTTGAAGAGGGCTGTCAGTCTGGATTGGAAAAAACATGTTGGTAGTAGCTTGGGGGCAGAAAAGGCTAAAAGGAGAAAAGGGCGAGCCCTGCATCTGCGGACGCACATAGCGACACAGCGGCATCCCGAGGTGTGCGCCCCTGGAAGGGGGTTGGAAAGGCTATGACCAGCGCTGTGCATGTGCGCCCTCAGTGTGAGCCAGCGACCATCCGGGTGCACGGCATGAAGTCATGTCCCCTAAGGGGAAGCCTGCTGGGGCATGGAGGACTACAGGAGAAAGACTCCACGTGGGGTCATCCTCTGATGAGCCCCTTCCCCAAGAAAAAGTTTACGAAAAAAAAAATGGCTTTTAAAATCTTTTTTCTTTTTGTATGGTGCAAGCCGCCTTAAATTCTTTAAGTGCTCTGCGGCCACCTGAGGTTTGAATCCTTTATTTTTTGTTTTTGGGGCACTTGGAGCTGAAGTGCCCTTTTGTCCTGAGGCTAGTTAATTTATATTCTCATCTAACTGGTTTAGCTTGAGCTTGAGCACCCCGGGGGCGAGATAACAAAACAGATTAAGGAAATTTGTTATTTTAGAAGTTGACTTCAAAGCTTGTATAAAAATCCCTTAGAATTTTGGGGATTTTGTTTCTAGGGGTATTGTTCAAGATAGAAAAGGAAAGGGGGGTGAAACACTGATTCCTAAGGGAACATGCCTGGGATCAAACCTCAGGGAATTCCACGGAGTCCACAGCGCAAGCCTGCATTAGAAAGATGTATAGATAGGGGGAGTCTTGTCTACACCCATGCTGGCAGTCAGGGTCTGTTAAGAGGGCTAAGAGCCTTTGGCTAACATCAGGGGGTAGCCCTGATCAGAGAGCCTCAATTGCTCCTTTGTCTTTAACAGTCCCATGCAAAGACTTGGACCGAAAATAAAAGGAGGAAAAAGAAGAGAGACTGCCCATCCTCAAGGGTGGGACGGCTTAAGGCAAAGCTGCTGCTACCCTCTTGAAGAGAGGGGATACTCACAAACTCTGTGCGTTCCAGGAGCCTCACGTTTGGGCGCCAGCTATGGGGTCTCTCCCTCTCCTCGTGGGTCCGTTGGCCACCAGTCCATGAAGACAAAGGGAGCAGAAGCGACGAACGGGGTCAGGACGGCCAGTGAGCACTGACGGAAGAAAGCCCTTCTGGGGAGGCAGGTTCAGTGATACAAACAGCTCTAGACTCAGTTAAACAGCTTTGTTTATTCAGTGGGGGTTAGGGAAAATAGTGTGGAGGCAGTAGCCAATGCTTTAGCCGATAGGTGTTTATAGTATGCTTTATTTACATGTTGGCAGTAGGTTCCTATCATCTGACTATCGGGCAATGCCTAATTATCATATAGAAAAAAACTGGGGGTAGTTTTTACTCCAGGTAACTATGCCAAAGGTCATGTTCCAAATAAGGTCAGGCATCCGTACTTGGTAGCACTTTCCAGGTAAGTCAGGCAGAGAGCAGGAGGCCCCCCGCTGAGAAGGGGAGTCCTTCCATATAGCGCCAAGCCCCTTAGAGCTATCCAGACATGGAGGACTACAACCCTAGCAACAGGGTTCCCCAACAGGTTTTTATCTTAAACTATGAAAGGGCTGGTTTATAGTAAGGTGGATATTTTTCCTTCAGGTTTTTCGGTGAAATGAATTCCAATGTCTTTAGAAAATATTTCTGTCCCCTCCCCACAGAAATGGAGGATGTAGGCCAGATGAATCAAAACCAGCAAGTCAAGTGATAGTGAACAGTCTCCACTAATGAATTTCCTCATTCCCAGCCTTCGCCAGGGCCTCAGGAACGTTAAATCAGAGAATAGTTATTATGTGATATTTTAATTAATTAAGGCTAACCACATTGCTCTGGTGTCTACAACTTAATGAATTCAGGACGTGGAGCCCAGAGCTATGTTTGCCTACACTGGCTCAGTGAGCTGACTTCTGCCTGTGAGCACTGCCTCAATGGCCTCCAGGGCTGAGATGTGCTTGGTCTTCACAGTTAAGAGTTCCCATGGTGCCCATCATTGTGGTCATCATATATGGGGGCTGAGTGAAGGCTCGACACAAATCCTACACCCTGGTATAAGGGACTTGAGCAGCTTCTGATTGACTATCCACAGGGGACCGGGAATCAGTGTCCTGTGGATACTGGGGGATGACTGTGTTGCATGTACTTTGCTTATGTGTCCCTCCTCTGTCAGTCAGGCTATATATGATTTTTGTTTGGTTCTCTGCTGTATCCCCAGTATCTAGCACAATTCCTGGTACACAGTGAACACCTAATAAAATGTGAATAAATGAATAGACAAACTCATCACTTCTCCCTCAACCTGCTCTTCCCTCAAGGTTCCCATTTTGTTTTTTCCTAAGACAGATTCTCTTGTAGCCTAGGACGACCTCAAACTTGATATATAGCCATCTTCCTGCCTCCACCTACAGAGTGCTTGAACTACAGGTATGTGATTTTTATGTAGTAATGGGGCTCAAACCAGGGTTTCATGAATGCTAGGCAAGCACTCTACCAGCTGAACTATATCCTCAACCCTGAGACTCCTTTTCACAGAGTAACTTTGACTCTCTTCTTAGGCCAATCTGTTACCTTAGCTGGCTTTATGGCTGGCCAGAATCTCCTACCACTGTACACCTTGTTCAAGCTAGCGTCATGGTGGGCAGAGCAGCAGTATTCTACAAGGTCTACCCCCAGTCAGTCAGCCACATGGAGGCAGAGCTGCCTTTGGAATTTGAATGTGAGCCTATCCCTTTAAGACTCAAGGCTTGCTACTGGGGACACAGTGTGAGCTTCCTTGCAGGGTAGAGAGTAGAATGCTCCAGCCCTTTCCTACTTCTCCAGCCTGGCAGTTGGTCTTGTCACATCCTTCCCATCCAGCGGGATCCTGTGTCCTATTCCCACTGGACCTTGCCCTGGTGCTGAACAGAGTGTGGCTGGAAGAGAAAAGGAGGGACCCCCAGGTTGGAGTTCTGGCTCTGCTTAGCTGCTTAGCAGATGCTTAGCTGCATCCCCAGGGCTCCATACTTACAGAATGAGGAATTACCATTCTAAGCCCTCAAGGGTGAATGGGAGCTTTAGATGAGGTGGTACCTTGTGGGCACTTAATATATTCCTTTCCTTGGGTGACCTTGTGGCCTCTGCACATCTACTTGTCAACTTGCCTGCCTGTAATTGTCTGCCTGAAGACACTGAGCTCCTGCTAGGCAGAGACTGTCTCATTCAGTTCTCTTTCCTCAGCAATCCACTTACAGCCAGGACCCCTCCCCCTCCCCCCGTTAAACCAATGAATGATCTGAGCAAATCAATAAATGTGGGGACCACCAGAGGTCAATCTTGTCCAAAATGGTGCTAACCCAACTGAAAGTTCCTCTGGGCCTCAGATCTGATCGGGGAACAAGTATGACTAAACAGCACGGAACAGGGTCCACTAGACTTATAGAGCATGCGGTGGGTTGGGGTCTACCTGCTTGGGTTTAGAGGCTTGATTAGATGGGCTCCTTGGTGTACCACCTCTTTGGCCCCTAGGGCATGCTCCTGGAAAACTGGCTTTAAAAGCTGCTTATTAAACCTCTCAGGGCAGTTAGGAACACTTCCTGCTCCTCCGGAGGACCCAAGTTCAGTTCCTATCACCCACATTAGGAAGCTTACAACCTCCTGTAGTTCCAGGGGATCTGATGCCCTCTCTGGCCTCTGTGGTTACCTGTACATACAAGGCACACACACATACACATAAATAAAAAAATAGATAGAGAACAATAAACCTCTACTTCCATTTGTTTGCTGAAAAAATAAAAGACAAATCAACTATCTGTGTTACAGGATTTTGTCACATGTCAAGGTGCCTGACATGATGCCTGACCAAGCATGAGCATTGCAAAAGTTTGTGGGAAGGGTGGATGCCTAGGTTATCCCCAAAGTACAGCATACAGCTCATGCTTGTGGACCCCAAGATTCAAGGATGATGCCGAGGGACACCTCCCTAGCTTGCAAGCCAGCATTGAGAGCCATGGTAACAGGAGAGGGGTGAGCCTTAAGGACTGAGCAGATGAAGAGCCTGACAAAGTCTTCAGTCTCAGAATATCAGGGCTTGAAATATGGGACTTTGAGGATTGTCTTTTCCCAATCCCATCTCACAGAGGGATACCTGCTACAAAGTTACTGTCTGGTTTAGACGTACTAAGAATCTAATTTTAAAAGGATCTGTTAAAATATTGTGATTTGAAGCCAGGCATAGTGGCATACACCTGTAGTCCCAGCACTTGGGAAGCAGAAGCAGGTGGATCTCTGTGAGTTCCAGGCCAGCTGGGGCTACAGGAAGACCCTGTTTCAAAAAAATAAATTGTAATTTGAGATATTTACCCACTCCTATCTCCCCAGTCTGTGTGTCCAAAAATAGTTTTCTTGTTTCTGACACCAAACACTTGAGAAGAATCAACTTAAGGGAAAAAGGATTTGTTCTGGCTCACAGTTTGAGGGGATACAGTCTATCATGGCAGGAAAGGCAGGGCAGGTGGGAGTGTGCAGTGGCTGGTTACACTTTCTCAGAAAGAAGAGATGGATAATAATGCTCATTAGGGCTTTTTCATTTTTCGTTTTTTATTTAATCTAGATGCCCAGGCCATGGAATGGTACCAACTATGTGTACAGCAGGTCTTCTATCCTTGTCAAACATCTTTCAGATTTACC
Organism: Nannospalax galili; assembly: GCF_000622305.1. Taxonomy (NCBI): domain Eukaryota; kingdom Metazoa; phylum Chordata; class Mammalia; order Rodentia; family Spalacidae; genus Nannospalax; species Nannospalax galili. The sequence goes on from NW_008350402.1 coordinate 446,053, forward strand.
TCTTAGGCAATCCAAGCTGACAAGGAAGATTAACCATCCCAGTAAGAAATGAGAACTGTGAGGCAGGGGTTGGGGTGCCAAAGCCCCTAAGAGAACTGCATGGAGGGCAAACTCTGGTAGAGAGTCAGGGTCATGTCAGCCTTAGAGAAGTGGTGGAGGAAGGGGATTCTAGGAAGGGAGATGAGGAACCCAAACAAACTCACAACCCTCAGGAAGAAGCTTCAGGCCAAACCCAAGTTAAGATAATGAACAAGGGCTGAGGATGTTCCTCAATTAGTAGAGTGCTTGCCTGGCATGCACAAGACCCTGGGTTCAATCCTCAGCACCATATAAAGCTGACTGTGGTTCTAGCACTCACAAGTAGAGGAGGATCAGAAGTTCAAAGTCATCTTTGGCTACATAATGAGTTGAAGCCAGCATGGGCTATGAGAGACTTAGCCTAAAAACAACCCCCGCCCCCCAAAAAAACCTCAAAAGCAAGATAATGAATAAAATCATTGATGCTGGGATGGTGAAGAGATGACCAGGGTAGAGCACTCACCAGAGGGAGCAGACTTAAACTTAGAGTGATTTGTATGGGCTAGGATCTAGAACAATAACAAGGAGACAGGCCCGGCATCTGCCTCTGACCTGACCTGACAGGCTTGGATTTGCCTTGACTACCATCACTTGGGGAATGAAAACAGCAAGAGAAACAGTAAACACAGTGAACTCTAAGGGTCAACACTAGAAACCTTCTGGTACTGGGCTAGGTTTGTGGTCTGTGGAGGTTTGGCAGAGGTTGGGAGGGTACCAGTGGAAGTACCTAAATGATGTAGACTTGTTTGGGGTGAGAATGATAGGGTGTCTCCATAGGTCTTTGCACTTTATCAGCCAAGAGGAAACAAAAATAAGCACAGAAATGTTGAATGCAAGGGGTTAAATCACACCTGAGTCCCATCTTGCCCTGAGACTGTAGACTACTCAGCAGCAAGAAAATATTGAGACAGATTTGCAAATAGAATGCTGCACTTATTTTAATTTTAAAATGAAATTAATTCACATATCATAATTAAGTGTTCAATTCAGTGGAAAATTAGTACATTTGCAAACTGGTTCAGATATATCCAATTCCAAAACATTTTCGAAACCTCCCCAAGAAGAGCCCCATATACATAAACCATTCCCCATTCCCCGACCCCGTAGCCCCTTCTATGAATATGCCTTGTCTGGACAACGTGTGGCTGGCTTCTTTTACTTAACACGCTGTTTCTGAGGCTCATTCATGTTGTGCTTGTGCCCATATTTCATTCCTTCTTATAGCTGAAGAAGCAGTGGCTTTTAATGGGCCTTCTGGAAACTCCTAAGGTCTCTTGAAGAAATCTGAAGGAAGTGAGGCCAGGACTGGGGAAGAGGTGGGCAGAGGTCGGCCTGCCACCATTTCTGCTTTAACTAGAACAGATCTGGTTGAATCATTTTATTTGCTCAAGTTCCTTCTAACAGTTCGTTTGGAACTCTGTCTAAAATCAAGGTTTGCCATTCACTGGCTGGACAGTTGTGGAACTGCAGGACTGGACTGGGCCTTCAGGGTGGCTGTGCTCAGGAGTTCTTCTCAGGAACCTTGATGGTGACTGTTTTCACCTCCGTGTAGGCTCTAAGCCCATCCTCCCCCAGCTCCCTCCCATTGCCAGATTCCTTAAAGCCTCCGAATGGAGTATGGCAGGTAACAATGTTGTAGGTGTTTACCCACACCGTCCCGGCTTGCAGGGCCTGGGTGAAGTACAAGGCCTTGTCCAGGTCTCGAGTGAACACAGCAGCAGCCAGGCCATACCTGGTGTTGTTGGCCCTCTCAATCACCTCCTCGATCTTCTTGAACTTGAACAGGGGCTGCACAGGCCCGAAGATCTCCTCCTTGGCAATCCTCATGTCATCCTGCACACCCCCAAAAACTGTGGGCTTGATGAAGAAGCCACACTCCCCAAAACGCTCCCCACCGCACAGAAGTTTTGCCCCCTCCTTTTGGCCAAGCTGGATGTAGCCCAGGATGCGTTCGAACTGCTCTTTGTCCACCTGGGGCCCCTGTTGGGTGTCCAACTCAAAGGGGTTCCCCACTTTTCTCTGCTTGGCTTTCTCCACAGTTCTCTCAAGAAACTCATCATAGATAGATTCTTCCACAAAGGTCCGGGAGCCTGCACAGCAGCACTGGCCCATGTTGAAGAAAAGGGCTTCGTGACACTGGTCCACAGCATGACCCATGTCTGCATCTGCCAGCACAATGCTGGGGCTCTTCCCACCCAGCTCCAGGGTGACTCTCTTGAGGTTAGAATCACCAGCAGCCTTCTGGATCAGGTGGCCCACCTCAGTGGAGCCTGTGAAGGCGACTTTATCCACATCCATATGCTGGGCGATCGCTGCTCCTGCTGTGGGGCCATAGCCTGTGATGATATTCACCACCCCTGGGGGAAAGCCCGCCTCCTTGATGAGGGAGGCCAAGTATAAGGCAGAGAGTGGGGTCTGCTCTGCCACCTTCATGACCACGGTATTGCCTGTGGCAAGGGCTGGGGCAAGCTTCCAGCCTTGCATGACCAATGGGAAGTTCCAGGGGATTATCTGGCCACAGACGCCCACGGGCTCATGCCTGGTGAAACAAAAATGCTTACCATCCATTGGGATGGTCTTACCATGCCACTTGTCAGCCCAGCCAGCAAAGTAACGGTACACCTTGATCACCTCATCCAGGTCCAAGGCATAAGACTCCTGGAAAGGCTTCCCGTTATCCAAGGTCTCCAGCGAGGCCAAGTATACACGATCCCGCTCCACGAGGTCAGCCAAGCGGTTCAGCAGCCAGCCTCGCTCAGAGGCATCCATCCGGCGCCATGGGGACCCCAGGCTGAAGGCCTCCCGGGCTGCTTTCACGGCCAGGTCCACATCTGCCCGGTCACCTTCAGCCACATGTCCGATGACCTCACCCGTGGTAGGGTTCACTGTGGGGAAGGTCTTTTTGCTGACCGCATCTCGCCACTCATTGTTAATGAACAGCTGACTATAACGGATGTCTGGGTTCAGAATGGGGCTTGGGAGAGAGGCTGCTGTGGAATACAAGGCTGTCCTGCCCATCAGGGAAAGCAGCCGGGGCACCAGGAAGCAATGCATGCTGACAATCCTGCAGGAGGGCAAAAAGAAACAAGATAAACAGGTGGGAGGAGGCAGAGGCTGCTCAGAGCCTGGCGACTCACACATTCTAACACAAAGGGTGCTTCTTCCAAAAACTTCAATGATCAGGGGTCCAAGGGCCTGAAGAACTCTCTAGTCCAACCATCATGCCCCCTCTCCTCTGGCTCACTCCCTCACCTCTTCTGAGTCTCTGTCAAATGTCACCTCCTCAGCAAGGCCCTCCTTGGTCCTCCTGAGACAGGGGAATAAAGTGGAGAGAGGGGCATCAAGATTATTAACATGAAAGAAGTCAGTGGGCAGAAAGACTAGAAATGGCTCCCCACCAGGGCTACAAGTAAGGGCCAGAGCTTGAGCAAGAAAATCTACAATGTGTGAAAGGCAGGTGTTATGCAAATGACTCCTAAAGGGTCATGACTCTCTCCTCAGGGCCTTTGAGCCTCAGACCTTTCCCAGCTTATTGGCCTACATCAACACTCTGGAGTATTCTTGATAAGGAGAAGTTAATATTTTTATAACTCTAGATTCCTTTATAATCTTCTTTTAAGCTAAGACTATTTTGGATTTCCTTTATTTTCCTTACTAGGTAGATACCTTGAAATGTAACCCTGGGATGCTTAACTATGTTTTATTGCTTCTGTGATGTTTTCTATTCGCTATGTCTATTGACAAAAGTGTGAAACTAAGAGAATGGAAAGTTCACCAAATGGGTTAATCAATTAAACCACCTGGTCCAATTAATTCAAGAAAAGTTGATCAACATTTCAAATATCTCAACTTCTGCCTGTGATAATTGTTTTTGTAAACTGCAATAACCTTCTGGTTGAATTAGCCTGGCCTAGCTATAGATCAAAAGGCAGCAGATGTCCTGCCCCACACCTTGTATATCTACTTTGTAAGCTATGATGACTGAGTGAACTCAGGAAGGAATTTTCCTGAGATAACATGGCCCATCATGAAAAGAAACACAGGGCCCAGGTGTCAGCCATAAAATGATGCTGTAAAAATGTCTATTTAATCCCTAACTGTACTTCTGTTGGAGGTCCAGAAAATCTTGAAGCCTTTGCTAATTCTGGGACCTCATGCATGAGAAGAGAATCAACAAGCTTTCTGACTGCCTTCTGTGTAGAGGCTTGGTCGGTTAACTGTTTAAAGAAATTTTTCCACAACATTCTCTTTTTTAAAAAATGTATTTGTTTATTCATATTTATATTTTATATGTTTTCTCTGCATGTATGTAAGCGCACTCGTGTTTTGCAATGTCTGCAGAGACCAGAAGAGGGCATTGGATTCCCTGAAATTGGCATTTCAGATGGTTGCTAAACACCATGTGCGTGCTGGGAACTGAACCTGGGTCCTCTGCAAGAGCAGCCAATTGCTCTTAACCACTGAGCCATCTTGCTAGCCCCATGTTCTCTTCTTAAATAAACTGTCTCTACCACTATGGGTGGGACTCTGGCCCAATTTTTTGCTCTGGTATACAAGAACCTGGAAGTCTCAGCGGGTACCCTCCACACTCTGCCTATAACACTCCTTTATAACACTGCAAGTTTCCCCACCCCAACTCTATCTCCTGCACCTTGCTTTATTGAGGCAAGAGAACAGGGTGGAAAGTGGGGTCCAGAAGCCCTTGTGCAAAGCCTTATAAAATTAGCATATGGAAAAAAATAGTTGGCAGAGAAGAAGACTGGAACCCTCCTCCCACCACCGAGGCCAATGAAAACTGGCTGGTGCCACTGGTAAACATACTCTTGGATAAAAACTTAAGATGCTAAAGACATGCCATGCATTAAGTTGTATGTAGTTAGAGCATTTGAAGAGAAAGCCCACAATATACAAATAAGACAAAAAGCCCTGGCTATGTGACATGAAGCCCCATCATTTGTGAACATGGGACATTTGAGCTGCTGAGCTTTTTCTCAGCTCCAGCCTGCTTCCTCCCCCTTAGAAACATACTATCCCCTTAACTATCTGCTTTCGCTGCAATTTTGTATCTCCACTCAATTCTTTGTTCAAGGACACAAGTACCTGGAATTAGGGCTGGGGATGTAGCTCAGTTGACAGGGTGCTTGCCAAGATTGCACAAAGTCCTGGGTTCAATCACCTCAGGGGCATAAACCAGATATGATCAGACACACTTGTAATCCCAGCACTCAAGAGGTGGAGGAAGCAGAAGGATCTAGAGTTTGCCCTCGGCTACAAAGCAAGTTTGAGGACAGACTCTGATACATGAGAGACCCTGTCTCCAAAAACAAAACACTGGAAAACTTCTGGAAGTGCCCTCTGAACCCTGAAATCATTATTTCTCCGTTTCGCATACCAAGCACTGTTTTCACATGCGTGTGTGTTTATTGTTGCCCTCCAGTAAGTATGCGCTCCACCAGGGCAAGGGGCTTGGGTTGCTGTGGTTCCATCCACTGCTAGAGTTACAGGGACCCTGAGGGAAGACTCAAGAGTCAGGAAGTCCCCTTCTGAGAATGGCAGTACCCTAGAGCATTGGCACCAGGAGTGGGACCCCCTCTCAAGAGACACCAACAGTTCTGGTAACATATCACAGCTAAACCTACATATGCACATCTTATCTCCTGGCTTTTGTTTCACCTTCTCTGTAAAATTTTAGCAGTGCTACAGACAAGTCCATGGGAAACTTTCTCTCTTGGACTCTGGCCAAACCTGTAAATAAGCCCTTTCAAGCTGGGTATGGTGGCTCACTCGTATAATCCAGCACTTCAGAGGGAGAGGCAGGAGGACTGAGGGGGCTCAGACCAGTCTGGTTCTGAGAGAGACCCTCTCTCCTCAAAGCAAACTAAAGAAAGCCTTCTCCCTTTACTAATTCTAGTGTCTCCACTTTCTTTTGGTTTGGCAGCAGGCTGCGGGCCTCAGATTCCAGTCTCTGGTTATGCTAGGTCTCCTGAGCCTATAATTATGCCTGGGGCGTAGCAGCTGCTCAATGGATACACTGAGTGATAAACTAAGGGAATGTGGGAGTTTCCACAAACACCACTGGGGAACACAGTTCTACTGAGGAAGGAACTGACCTAAAACCTGAGTAGAAACCAAGGGACTTGGTGCCTCAGTTCTCTCACATGTGGAAGCCCATGAGGTAGTGTTGATTGGGGTCTTGGGTCTTCATGTCCTTCACATGTGGAACTCCATGGGGTGTGTTGATTGGGGACTCCTGGTCCACCTCCTCTGGGCACCAGAAACCTCTAGGCCTCAGAAACCAACCTGGCACAGCTCTTAAGTACGGTAGGGAGAGGCTCATCTTTCTAGGGTGCAAGTCAGGCAGCTGCTGAGAAGGGTCTGTTTATTCTCAACTGCGACCCTGAAAACAGTGGAGACTTCATCAAAAACAACTGCTATAAAATTTAAGTAAATGACCGTTAAGCAGAGTTTAAAGTTTCTAGATTAGCTGACGCAGTTAATCTCTGGCTAGGACTGGAATCACTCGGCCTTCTGTGTCTCCCAAGAGTCTTGCTCCACCCAACAGCAAATAGAATTGCACCTGCTTTCTCCTGCTGTGCCCCCAGCACTTTGTGCCCTCCCCATTGAGCTGAGAAAGGAACAAAGAACTCATTCAGAAGAGCAGGGCTCCAGCCAGGTCCCACAGTAATCAATGCTGACCAGGAAAAAGCCCTCTCCTTGGACACCTGAGCCACGACACCTGGACCTGTCAGGGACACCCAGGTTCCCTGCTGGGCCTGCAACCCTGCAACCAAGAGGCCTGATCCCAAGGGGAGGTGTAGGAAAGTGTGGTTAGAGGAGCTAGGCAGGCAGGAGGCTGGTCACAGGCAGAGTGGCAAACTGCTCTTAGGCCACACCAAGGCAGTGGCCACTCTGGAGCCTCAGTGGAGCCACACCACTGTCTCCACTTTGCAGATAGGAAAATCACTAGTCACAGGTACCCCACTTTACAGTTTGCAGTTTATCTTCTCACTATAAATTCACCCGGCCTCCCTGCAATTCCCAGGTGATTAGAACAGATGTCAATGACCACTCTGAAGAAAGTTAAGAGCCAGAGAGATTCAGGGACTCACCACAAGAAAGTACAGGAGTCTCATCCTTAAATTCCCAAAGGCCTAGAATCCCGAATAATGGATGTCTTTTGACAGCCCACGGGCTACCAGTGCCCCACTGAGCGGAGGCCTGGACCTGTTCTACAGTCGGGACACCTTGGCAAAAGGAGCGCCTGTCCCAGCCTCTGCACTATCGTCACGACACAGGACCACGCAGGCAGGGATGAAGGAATCGAGCTAAGATTTCTAAGAAAGGTTTGGGAGGTCTGCGTCCTCCCGGCCCATCAGGCGCCCCCAAAGATGGATGAGAATAAGGAGGGAAAGGACGCGTGGAGGGGGTCCTGCCTTTACCGCGGGAGACGAAAGCCAGCCACGCAGAGACACAAGGGCTGCGAGGCCCGGCGCGAGAGAACACGGGCGTCAGCTACCTGCAGCGGGCTTAGGCTCCGGCCGGGGCTCAGGCTCAGGCGCAAGTCCAGGTGCGATTTAGGGTTCTCCTGGGTCTTTCCCGCGGCTGCCCTTCTGAGCCAGCCTCGGAGAAGTCAGGCAGCATCGGCCAATGAGGCTCCGCCGCCAG
>NW_008350402.1:453914-469816 GCF_000622305.1 Nannospalax galili
CCACCCCGCGCCCCCTCCCCCAGCACCGCCCCAGCCACCTCTGGTCTGGTCACTGGATAGGCAGTCACTCCACTCAAGTCTGAGATCCCAGGAACTCCCGTTTGATAAACGAAAGAGAGACGGAGAGATGGAGGGGCAAGGGTTTTCCCAGGCACACAGCCTGCCTCCATCCTGGAGAACCCGCCTTAAATGAATGATTGACAGGCCTTGCTGGTAGAACGCCCGTTCGTCAACACATTAAAGCTTTATATGACTGGGATGTTTCTGAAGATTCCAGCTCTGAGAATCATGAACAAATTAGATACACCCCCAGCCCCAGACATATGAACTACATTGTTTATTTTACACTGGCATCACTCTCCGAGTTTGAACTGAGTGTGGGTGACTGGGCTAAGGCACTGAAGGATTTGCAGAGATTGGGTATTTTAAAATAAGATGCATTTTAAAAACAATCCAAATTCAGTCAAGAGGACGGACTACATTGGAAGCTATCCCCGTGTGGAAAGGCTGTTAAGTGCAGTGAAAGTGTTAGATAGCGGGTTAGAAATCAGCAGGTTTGCAGGTCACTAGGGATGAACCCCTCCTTCATAATCAGCAGCTTGTAGACTGCAGGACTTTGATTACTGGTCAAAAGAGTGGGACCCAGGTCATACCTCTGGCCCTGAGTCAACAAATGACACTCTGACCTGCCTGGAAGGTCATTACTAGATTCCTATCTAACGCTTCAGGTTGCAGGCTGTTTGCTAAAGACGCGCGCCACACACACACACACACACACACACACACACACACACACACACACACACACCATTGTCCCCTCCCTTAAGAGTGACTCCAGATGGACTTGTCAACCGATTGGACAGGAAAACCTCCCTCAGGAAAAGCTGCCTGCTCTAAAGACTTTAGAAATAGTATGACGTCCACCTGGAGTGTAGATCAGCACTACCTGCTCATTGGCCACTGTCAACTCTGACCCCTTGGGAGTGTTCTGCTCTGCCATGGCCTCTTTGGCCATTGCCCCCTCTCCCTATTACTCTGTAAACCCTACTGCACTGTGTCTCTGCTGGATTCTTTTGATGGAGGTCACAAGGAGCAGGGAGCCTGGGGGAAGTGGAAGTGTGAGATCCTGTTGATGGAAGGAACGGGAGTATTCACTCTTTAGAACTCAGGAAACAAAGCATACCCTCTAAGTTTCTGAAATCAAGACTAGACAGGATCTGTGGAGTCCCTGGAGGCAAAGATAAACCAGTGAGGGGAAGGGACTAAGCAACAGAGGAAAAATTTCCTGGCAAAACAGAGCTGGGACTGGACTTGTGGCTCAGTGGAAGAGTGTCTACCTAGCATGTGAGACATGAGTTTGACTCCCAGTGTCAGTGGTAGTGGGGAGACACAGCCGAGCACTGCCCCCAGCAGCATAAAGAATTTACCTCCTTAGGGACTCCCACTCAGCTAAAGCCAGAGGCATAACTGTGCTGCAGAATTTCAGTGGAGATAGGGGATATGCTTTACATCTAAGTGCTGGCATTCAGAGAGAGAAAGACACATAGGAAAAGGACAGAACACATCCAAGTGTGGATGCAGGCTTCTTAAGAGAGTCTTTATAATAGCCATAGATGGATGGATGATGGATATAGATAGATAGATGATAGATGATAGATAGATGATAGATAGATAGATAGATAGATAGATAGATAGATAGATAGATAGATAGATGATAGTGATAGATGTGCTTCTGTGGTTTTCTAAGTGACATTGTTCAAAGGATATAATTTACAACAAGGTTTAAAGACCAAGCAAAGTTTCAAAATTAAGTAGTTTAAAAATTAAGTAAAGACAAGCTGGGCGTGGTGGCACATGCCTATAATCCCAGCACTTGGGAGGAGGCAGAGGCAGGAGGATCTCCGTGAGTTCAAGGCCAGCCTGGTCTACATAGGGAGTTCCAGGACAGCTGGGGGGACCCTGTCTCAAAAAAAAAAAAAAAAAAAAACAAAAAAAAAAACAAAAAGAAAGAAAAAAAATTAAGTAAAAACATATGATCTTGTCTACTTTTTTTAAATCACATCTTAATCACTTCCTGCGAATAAAATTGTAAGGTGTTTTTATGAGGGGTTTTGTTTAGACTTAAAGATGAGAAAGGAGTGTTAATACATTAAACCCAAGGCTATAAACATGCTAGCCCTGAGTCGGCAGAGTTCACTGGTTGTTTTGGACATCCTGTCTGAGGTGTCTCTAGGAACATGAGCACTATCTCCATAGGCAATCTGGGTTTTATCAGTTGAGTTGTAGAGTTTCTTGACTGTCAGCCAGCAGGAAACTAGTTCTAGGGAAGGGCTTCTCCCCTTTCCCATTATGTTCCTTTAATTTTCCCATCTTTCTGCTTGGCCTCATCCAGCACTGAGAGAAAAAAACAAAACACAAGCAAACAAACCTCCCTCCAAAACCACCACCACCACCACCAACAAACTGAACTGGCTAAGGATGGGAAGAGCTGCCTTAAAAGAGCAAATCCTCCTCATTGGAGGAGACTCAGGAGGTATAGACAGGTAGATATTTATTTGGCAGAATCTTGCAGAAGGAAATACCTAAGAAGTTTTAACTAGCCCAGTGTCTCCCGAACTGAGCTGTGAATCAGAATTGCATGAGGATATGGAATAAATCATCTCCACGGCTTACCTTCAGAGAGTCTAAGTTGTGAGGTGTAGGGGAGAGCACAGGATTGTTTTACATCTGATGTTCGGATGTACAGTCAGTCTAGGAAAGGCACTGGCATAAGTGCTCTCTGGGGATTCTATAAGTGCATCATAATTTCTCCTACGAATGCTTTGTATCTAAACTCCATTCTTCATATCTACCCCAGACACTTCAGAAACTGGCCAACATCAGAATTCACCAAAGAAGTCCTATTGTAAAAGCATTAAAAAAATTTCAAAAATAATTTTTTCCTCAAAAATGTATTAGAAGATTTAAATTTATATAGTGAGAACTAAAGGTGAAAGACTTCAAGATCAAAATTAAAATGAAACTCAATAAAAGTAGTTAAATGTGTAAAAATGTGCAAAAGCAAAACACCACAATGATTCAGTAGCATTACTAATCAGAAGAGGAAAGAGGGCAGGAAGTAGATTTGGACAGCAATTCCTAGCAGAACATAATCAGAAATCTCAGGTTTCTCGTAATGGTCAGATGGTAATCCAGTCAATCTTTCAGCCTCTAATTTGGAGATGATGGCCTCGCACTGGCTGAGGAAAAACGTGTACCAGTTTTGCAGAGGGCTGACTGTTTTTCAGGGATGTTCTGGATTCAATTTAAAAAGCAGGGAAGGGGCTGGACGGAGGGATGGCTCAGTGGTTAAGAGCTCTTGCTGCTCTTCTAGAGGACCAGAGTTTGGTTCCCAGCATCTACTTCTGTAGGCTTATAGCCGTCATTCCGGATCCAAGGGATCCAGTGCCTTCATCTGGCCTCCTCAGGCACCTGCACACACTTGACACACACACAGATACATACATATTAAAAAAAAAAAAAAAAAAGCCTGGGCCTCTGCAACAAATACTGGGTCTCAAGCCACTGTGGATGTTTGGATGAGAGGATTAATGGGAAAAGAATGAACTAACACAAACCTCAGTCAGGTCATTTCTCCAGGGAGGGTCATCCAGGGGTGTGTTTACACAGGGCTGGTGCAGGGAGAGGAACAATTTCTACTCTTCAGAGTTTTAGAGCCTTATTTGTCTAGGAAGTTACTGAAGAGTCCACCTCTGAGACTCATGAGCAGATGGGGTAGATTTCAAACAAAAGAGGCATGCGAGTTCCATCGTTTATTCCACACTGAACAAACACCATCATTCTCTGTATCAGAGTGAGTATGAACAACTGGGCTAAGATACTGAGGAGTTTGCAAGGACTGGGCATTTTAAAATAAAAAGATGCCTTTAAAAAAATCAACCCATGTATGGATATAGTCTCAACCCCTAAGTGAAACTTTTACTCTGTGCATACGACCAAAATCTGAATGCTGTCGAACAAAAGCAGCCTGGGTCTGCCATGAACTCAGTTCTCTCTGCCTGACTTCCTTCTTTAATCCTTCTGCACCCCATTTTCAAATTAAGAAAACTAAGACCCTAAAAGGGAAAGAGACTTGCCTGGGGTCACCGAGAGCTTAGTGTCCAGTTCATACTCGAAGCACAGTTGTGACACTGAGATAGAAGCAGAGCAAGTGGCAAATGTGTGGGCACTAGCAGCTATGGGTTTGCACCCAGGACTATGACAGGGGGGCTCTTAAGGAGCACCTGGACAGCAGAGAACACTGGTGATAGCCCCTCCCCATAACCAGCATTTCCAGGTTTCCTGAAAACATCCTCCTGGCCTGGACTTGCAACTCTCCCAGCAAATTCCTTGCCACCACACCCGGTTAAAATATGCTGTTTTTAAACCATTGATTGCATGATCATCTATCTGCTCAGCACCAATAGAAAACTAAGACATGGGTTCACTCACAGGCCTTGCAGACATTTGTGTTCATGGCCCTTGACCACAGGGCAGGGCAGATGGTCCACAGAATTCTGTTGTATGAACACTCTATGGTTGTGGTGGACGGCCTTTGTTTTGTTTGCCCAGCATCTCTCTTTTCTTCTGAAAACAGTCTCATTTGGGGTGAGAATTTCCCATCCTAGTACCTGCATATTCTGGGCAATTTACCAAAGCTTGCTAAATGTGTTTTCTCCTCTGCGTTTCTAATCCATTCTCCAGCAATGCCTGTAGATGGCGTCCATACCATGTTTGGAGGAGCAACAACATTCTCCAGCAATGCCCGTAGACGGTGTCCATACCATGTTTGGAGGAGCAACAGCAGAGGATGAGAGCTGACAGACAAGCAGAGGCTGAAGAGGCAGGAAAGGACCTATGCACAGGCCTTGAGATGAGAGGACTGTTAGGGTTCCAATAGCAGGCCCCCTCTCCCCAACAGGGACCTACAGACTTTGGAGCCTGGAAAAGGGAACTTAGCTGATAAGCACCTTGACCTTTGAGGTCAAGAAGGACAAACTGCTGAGAAGCAGCCTGCCTTTCCTCTGACCTCCAAAGATAAGATAAGCAGAGTTCCTCTTATCTTAAGAGGAAAAAGAAGACACTTCCACACCCTAATCCTACCTGCTTCCCCCTCCCTGATTTCTCCCCCAAACATCCCCCCCTTCCATACCCTAAAACCCCCATATGTAAAGTCCCAGCTCACAACCCATGAGCTGACATCTTTCCCTTCCCGAGGGAAAGGTGCCCTGTGCGAAATAAATCTGTGTCCCACTGAGAATTCCATCTGTGCCTCGGTGCCTTCATCCATCCGCTCGTGCTCTCCATCCGCGCCGCTTGCTCCTGCCCATTCTCTACCTATCAAGGACCTTGAAAGAAGACAGGTATGACAGAATCCAGAAGGAAAACCCCGATGGTGGTAGAGGAGATAGGGTCCAGGTCATATGGTGCTTTGGAGACAAGGCAAGAGTTTGACTCCTGGGCCATGTGCCCTGGATGAATCCATTGTGGTCCCATGCTGGAGGAGCTCAAAGGACAGTGAGAAGGCTGAGCTAAACTAAACTAATGCAATAATCCGTGAAATGCCTTGTATGAGTTCCTTTACTCATTGCTGTGACAAATTACCTGACAGAATAGCGGTGAGGTTTATTTGGGCTCATGGTTTAAGAGGATACAGTCCATCATGACTGTGAAGGCTTTTGTGGTTAGGTGTGGTTCTTTTTCCCTGCTGCAGAGTGTAAGGCTGCGGTTCATTATATCAGATGCCCGCCAGGAAGCAGAGACCCTGGGCTAGAAGTTGAGACCAGATACAACCCTCAGTTCTCCTCCAACTCTCTCCTTCCAGCTAGGCCCCATCTCCTAAAGGATCCACCAGCTCTCAAATACCGCCACCATCTGGGCATTGAGTGTCCAAACATATGAGCCTGTGGGAGACAGTTCATACTCAAATTATAACATACCATCCAGTATTGATGAACACCATGCTCTGTGTGACCAAAGGGACTCCTGAATTCCTCCCTGGACCTTTTGGGAGAAAATGGCCTACCCAGTTAGTAGAAATGACTTTTACAATATAGACATACTGTAGACAAATGACTTTTATTTAACCTTGCAACGAAAAGATTAATCTTAGCTTGTTTATAATGTAGATGAGCTCACTGAGCCTTGGGCTCCTCTGGTGACCTGGGAATTCGGCCTTAATCTCTCATGACCCTTCCTTGTCCTTGGGCCAGAACAAGTATGAATGTGAGTGTATGTTTTGCATGTCAGGCACTGCAGACAGCGCTTATCTCATTGAAAGCAAAGAGAGATAATTATCCCTTTTGTGTTGCAAACAATAGATGAGATTAACTTGATAGCATATGTTAATGGTTGTGTGTCCTGCTCTAGGTCAATAAGGGTCAAAAGAGACATAATTCTCTAATAAGATAAGGATTCATTTTTACTTCCCTATTTCATGCTAAATATTCAGTTTCATTAAAAGAAAGAGTGAGCCGGGCATGGTGGCACATGCCTTTGATCCCAGCACTCAGGAGGGAGAGGCAGGCGGATCTCTGTGAGTTCAAGGCCAGCCTGGTCTACATAGCAAGTTCCAGGACAGCTGAGGCTACAGGGAGACCCTGTCTCAAAAAAGACAAAAAAAAAAAAAAAAAAAAAAAAAGAGCGAGCCCTTGCTCCATGGCACCGTTCTGAGAGCAATTTGAAGTAACAGGTTCTCAAGCAGTTCAGGTGTTCAGGTCCCCTCTTGGCTAAATGGATGCTAAGAGTCAGGTTATCTTTATTCAAGCCTTGTCATAATGCAGCATTGCATAGTAACCATCACACATCTGAGCCATGATCAATCAGAATCTGGTCAGGCATATGCAATTTACTAGCAGTTCTCTACTGTGCTGTGTCAGTGGCCCCTGAACACAGGACAGCCTTTGGAAGAACTGGCACCTGAGCCACACCCCAGCTCTAGATCAACAAGAATCCTAATTGTTGAATCTGGTTTTCTGGTTTATGGTTAAGTTCCTCCATGGATATCACTGTGTAGCTAGGTTTGAGAACTACTGACATAAGAGAAACTCAAAAGAGTTGGGTACTTTTCTCTCATTTGGAAGAAGCATGGAGATGGGTCATCAGTTTGGGGACTCAGCTCCATCTTTACTTTGAGGGCAAAGTTTGAGAAGGGAGAGAGGGAGGATGACCTAATCCCATGTGCATTCTGGAAAGATCACTGGCTTCAGTGTGTGTCTCCCAGCCGTTTCCTAAGAGGACAAGGGGTTCCTGGTCACAGGACCAGGAGCATCAGGTGTTGAGAATTACTGGCACTGGCAACTGATGGGTGCAAGAGAATTATTCCTATTACTTCTATTTGTGGGTATGTTTAAACCTGTTCATAAAAAGTGTAAACATAAGAAAAGCTTATATTCTCAAATCAATAGAATGTATCATCCTGGTTCAGCGGCTCTCAGATAGAGCTGCCCTTTTTGGGACCGTCATGTTGCTCCTCCCATGGTGTTCCAAGTCTTTATCAAAGTCCAAGGTTAATTACTGCACAGCAATAACCAAGTGGGCAGACTTGGTGCAAAGGGCAGAAGGCTGGGTGTCAGAGCCTGGGGACTCAGAGCCTGGGCCCTGGTCCCCACTGTATCCTCTCTTCAGGTCCTTCTTTATCACTGTGAAAAGAAAGGACCATGTAGCGAACAAAAGGACAGAGGCCTGGGCCCCAGCATGCTGTAATGAAGCTGTTAACTAATGTTTATTGTTTGTCGAGCCTCAGGATCACACACCTTGGACCTTGCCCACATGCTGTTTGTGAAACCCAGGCAGTTAACTTTCCCATTCTGCTTATCAGGAGCCTTTAGGGGCCCTGGTTGAAGTACAAAGTGTTGGCAGGGCCCAGTGTATCTCATACATTTGCTGATTGAGCCAGCTTGAAATGCTGCCCCACTACTGATGACATGAGGCACAGATTGCCAAGAGACATACGAGGGTCTCTTGGATCCAGCAGAGCAGACGTCGAGGTGACGGAAGGAAGGAAAGCAGCAAGTGGCTGCTCAGGATGTCCTTGCCTTCCACTGATTCCAACTAGTACCTTCTGGTTCAGAGATATTACCTCAGCCCAGACCCTACCAGGCCCAGCACCTTCCAAATTAGCAAGCATCTGCCATGCCTGCTTCTTCCTTCCCACAGCTCCTGTTACTGCCAGGGTGCCCAGGCTGGGCCCTGTGCCAGTGCAGAGAAGCCCATTCTCAGGTGGCTCATAGATTAGGAGGCAGACAGACATGGGAACCAGCAGGTTTCTCTCCCACAGTGAGAGAAAGCCCAGTGGTGCCAAGAGAGCTGAGAATCAGGAAGTGAAACCAAACCACAGCTGGAAGCCTGGCACAGTTAGCAAGGCTCCCTAGAGGAGGGAGGCTGCAGCTGAGTCTGACCAGAGGAGGGAGGCTGCAGCTGAGTCTGACCAGAGGAGGGAGGCTGCAGCTGAGTCTGACCAGAGGAGGGAGGCTGCAGCTGAGTCTGACCAGAGGAGGGAGGCTGCAGCTGAGTCTGAAAAGCTGACTGAGGAGACAGAGCTGCAGAGCAGCCAGATAGAGGCGAGAGGGAGCTTGGCGGCTTGGAAACCAGGAGGAGCTCCTCCTGGCTGGGCAGTGGGGCACAGCAGCAGGGTGGTGACCAAAGAGAGCCTAAGATGGAACAAACAGTAAGAAGGGCAGATCACGAAGGGCCCGTGTCGTGCTGAGGTGTCTGGGTGCCCCTGGGACAGGAACAGAGGATGTGAAAGCAAAAGGGTGATTTGGTGAGATGAAGCTACTTTGCCGGGGGGGGGGGGGGGGGGGGGGGGGATGGAAATCATCTCTGAGTATCAGTACCCCGGTAACAGTAACTGACTTCAGATGGGAGCTGATGTCTTGAAATAAGTCAAAGAAGCCCAGAAGTAAGTGGTAGAGGGGCACAGCTCAATGGCTATGCCCCCATTCCAGTTTACCATGTTATCATCCCCAGCTGTGGGTACTGTCTTCATGATCCCAAACAACTACCTACCACATCCACCTACCGGCAGGACACAAGGAGAGATGGGAAAACCAAACTACAAAGCATGCCTGCCAACTGCTGCAAATGAGACATCCCCACTAATGTACGGACCAAACACGCTCACTTACATCTCATTTACAAGAACTTAATTACATGGTCCACATGGCTACAAGAAAGGTTAGAAAGTGTAGTCTTTATTTGGGGTGGCCAAAATATTAGGGCTTCCATTTCTTTTAAAAAATATTTTATGTGTATGAATGTATTGAGTGCATGTGTGTAAGTACACCTGTGTCAAGCAATGCTAGAAGAGGTCAGAAGAGGGACTGGAGTTACAGATGGTTCCTGCCATGTGGGTGCTGGGAATCAAACCTGGGTCCTCTGCAAGAGCAGCCAGTGCTCTTAACCACTGAGCCATCTCTTCAGCCCCATTGGCTTCCATTTCTGAGGTCATAGGAGCAATGAGGCGGCTCTGCCACAGACCTTCCCAACTCTGCTGTGAGGACCAGAGTTATCAGCTTCACTGATAGTGAAGAACACAGAGGCTCAGAGAGAAAATGATTAGACCAGAGGTGGTACCTCCAGAACTGCAAAACTTGGTGCTGCATGCCACAGTTAGAAGTGATAGGCAAGCTGGTGGAGACAGCTGACCTGGTGCTGAGTGTCACCTCTCCAAGTTCCCTGGTTCAATGAGTCCTCTAAGAGAAGCAGTAGCCCTAAAGGAGTCATGTGATGATGGGTCCCCTGGCCTTACAGAATCTGAGATGGATCCAAAAGCAACAAGGATCCTGGCCCAATCCAGCCATGGTAGAAATGGAGAGACTGAGGCTCAGTGTCCTAGTTACTTTCCCGTTGCCATGACAAAATACCCTGACAAAAGCAATGTAAGGAAGGAAGGGCTTATTTGGGCACACAGTTCCAGGGTACAGTCCATCATGGTGGAGAAGTCGGGGTGGCAGGAGCTTGAGGCAGCTGGTCTCATGGCATCAGGAAGCACAGGAAGATGGATGCTGATCCTCAGTTCAATGTCTCCTTTTTATTCACTCAGGCAGCAAGGGTGGATCTTCTCCTTTCCGTTAACCTAATCTAGAAAATATTTCACAGATGTGCCCAGAGATTTGTCTCAAAGGTGATTTTAAATCCCATGAAGTTGACAAGATTTTCATCACAGCCAGAATGGGAAGGACTTCCAGAGTTCTGGGGAAGACCTGGACTGAACACACCAGGTACAGCCTGATTGATCATTCCTCAGGGCTGGGTGTGGACAGTGGTTAAACAACCTTTTTAGAGAGGCAGTATCCGGTGAAGCCTCAGCGGCAGGATGGCAAAAAGAATTGTCTCAGGGTTGGAATAATGCCATGTGCTTCCCATTGAACATCGGTTCACATGGATCACAATCACAGAATATTCTTTCTCAGAACAGAATGCTGTGCATGACAGGGAAGATTGACCCTTTGAGGAGCAGTGGACATGAGGTGTGTGGGTGGAGCCTGACCACCTGGATCCAGGCTGTCTACCTTGCCATGTGCTCTATTACCTTCACGGGGAGGGGCCTGGGCTGAATTTCAGATAGGAATAAAATCTTACCCGAAGGCTGACATCAAGCTAAGTGAAAGGGAGCTGCTTGTACCCCCTTCCCCTGGTGGCCCCTGAGTGGCTAAGGGGCTCTCAGCTCCCCTTCCCTCCCAGCTCCGCCCCTGAGCTGAGGGAGCCTGGGAATGTTTAGGAGGAAGGTATTTGCAAAGTGACTCTGGGGCAGGAACCACAAAAGGTGGCCTGTACCATGTCAGGGGGTTTTCTTCACTGGGCTGGAGGACATAGTTGGACTACATTGGTCTTCCCAGGGCCAGTTTCTCTTACCATAACTTTCTAGATAGGGATCGGGGAATAGTGGTAGGTCTGGACACTCCTAGCCGTAGTTCTGCTGTTGCCGGGAGGAAGATGTTCTCTGGGAGGCAGTGCCAGACCCAGGTTTGATTCTGGAATCACTGACTCACCAGGCATCAGGCCCTGACAAATCAACCAATAGAGAGCAGACAGCCTAGTTCCCGTGTCTGTCTGTCACACTGGCCAGGCTTAGTACATTCCTTTACATGATAAGTGTAGAGGTGGCAAATGAGGGATGGGGGGGGGTGTCCCAGGGCAGGGGTTGGGAGGTCAAAGTGGAGGTGGGCATCCTAGGTCTCAGACACTAACAATTCACAGGTGCATGTGTTGCTCGAGTTCCCTCTGGGTCTCCTGTGCTATCAAGCAAACCATATAACATATCTTTATGTGCATTTATTAACTTACAAAGGATTGAGTACCCAGTGCCTAGCCTCTTGCCACAGCTCAGAGCCCACCATATCAGTCCGCGCCACGCCAATAGTCACTGCTAACATTCGCTCACACCTCTGGGGCAAGTGATCCCGCCCCAGGTCCATAAGAGTCAGGCCATTCTGTCTTTGAGCTGCTGCACAGCTGCACATTCCCCATGCCAAGCTTGTGCTACCCACGGCTCCTGGCTTCTGTCCCAAGACGAGCCAGCCCCTCAGTAGTCCACGTTCCGCGGCAGGACCTGCCCCTTGGAGGAACTAGCCAATTGGGAGACAGCATGTTTCATGGCAAGGTACCTACCTGACCATACTAAGGCTTTCTAGCTGAAAATGAGCCCTGCCTAGGCATTGGTGACTTGAGCCAAAGGAGTTCCTCAAAGGGTTGAGAAGAATCTGAGTTAACAGTGCTGTTAGGGGCCTAACACACAGAGTACAGGAAGGGGGGCCTGCCCTTGGCCAGGCAGAAAGGCTGGGCTGAGTGGGTAGAGTAGACTCTATAGCCAAGCCATGGCATCTGCAGCCTTGGAGGTGCAATTACTGCCTGCTGGGGACAGATCAACGCCTTTAATAGACATGTTTATTTAGCAGACTTCTCAGCGCCCAAAGGGAACTAGCAGATCATTCAATCTTGGTTCACAGCAGAAGGAAAATGCAAGAGGAGGGGTAAGGAGGGCTCACACAGTCCTGTAGTTGATGGAAGAGGCATCTCAGACTTCACACAACCCAAACCCATCCTGAATGACAGATGGGGGACAAGGCACTGCTGTGCTGAACAGGGCTGGGTATTCACCAACACTGTCTTACAGTGTTCCCATTCTTCACAAAGCATTTGGACAAGCTTTCAATCCTGCAAAAACTGAATTTGGCCTGGTTGCTCCCCTAATTCCTGTTCACCGGGCTCAAAATCTCTGGGGTCCCTTTACAAAGTTCTTGTGGTCAGGATTGGGTACCCAGAAGCTTCCACCTTCCCCAGGTACCTCTCTAATCACACCATCTCTGCAGGCAGCCACCACCCAGAATTCTGACGATACCATAAACTAGCTCTGCCTGGTTTTGAACTTTATAAACATGGAATTCTTTAAGTGGCTTACATCAGATGTGTTTGTGTGGTTGCTGTCACCTTCATCCCCACTGATGTACAGATTCAGTTGCTAATTTGGTGCCTATATGCACACATGTCTGTCTGTGTAGACCAGGTATTCATGCATTCAGCTTTTGGTAGAAAATATCTATCAGCCTTTCAATGGGGTTGTATCTATTTACACCCCAATAGCTGTATGTGAATGAGTTCATTGCTCCAACTCTTCCCAGGCTTAAATATTAATTGTAAGATTGTCAACACTCTTTGTGGGCCACACAAAATGCAGCTTTCCCTGCTTTCAGAATGTGGAGAGAATTCAAGCCACCAAGTAGTGGAGATGACTGTGGAACATTTGCATTGTCTCTTTTGCTGGAGAGCACCAATTGGCTCTAAACAAAAGGCTCTGACTTTTCTACCTCCACCTCCACCCTGGACTCACCCCAGGCTTGTAAGCCAGACCTTACCTCTGGATTTACCTCCCCTGGACAACACAAGGATTTGCAGAGCAGTGCCTTTAAATCACTATGGAAGAGAATCAGGGCTGTGGCTGTAAACACAATAATCCTGAGGCTCATCAGCAATAGATCTATTAAGCCAACCCCTGCCCCACTGCTAATCCTCAGCCATCCAGTGAGCACTTCACCATCAGTTGCAAAGGGCTGGAGCTCCTCCCTCCACTGGGAACTGGAAACACAGGCAAGAGCCCTGGACCCACCCTGGACTGCACAGATAACCTGTGGAAACAGAAAAGAGCCTGCCCAGCTGACTGTGCCTGTGGACACAGTGGACAGGGCTACGGACTGACATAGAGGTTCTAACTTCAGCCCAGGATGTGTTTCTGTTCCCCTGAGGCCTGAAATCTTACAAGGGGCCCCTCTGTCCCTAACCACTGTCTCAGTCTTACTCCCCTCTAGACTTAGCTGCCAGTGACCTTGAAGAGTACAGATGACCTACCCATTCCCAGTCCTATGGCTTTTCAGTGCTCACTAACTGGCAAGCCCAGGTGAATCACCCATCCTTGTCTTCATTTTCAGCATTTATGAAATGGGGCTATTGGTAGAACTTACCACTTAACATGAGGAAAGAACTTTGGAGACTGTTAGTTTCGATGTCAGAAGATTTAAGACTCATAGAGGGGAAGGAACCCGTCTATGATCATACAGCTTGTCTGTGGAAATGGTAGGAACGGAATTTAGATTTCCTAGTCCTGGCCTAGGCTCCATGTAGCTCAGGGATGGATTCTGCTGTGTTGTGCAGACTAGTCACAGGCTTCATCCCAGACCTTGAGAGGTAACTGAAGTGGGCACCAAGAAGCCCATTTCCAGCCCTGACTAAGAACTGTCCTCCTTCACTAGAGCTGACCACATGCTGGGGCACTACTTTAGTCCTCCCCAAAAGGAACCACCACTTTATAAGAAACACACTGAGAAATCTATAAGCTATAAGCTTGGAGCCCAGGTGGAGTCCACTGCTGCCAACACAGTGTCGCCTGTTTTCTGTCTGCTTCCACCGTGAACATCAGATAAGTGTGTGGGGGTCTGGGACACTATGGTGCTGGGCTTCCTTTACAAAGACAAGCAATTGTGTCCCAAATGGCCCATGCTCATTTTGCAGTGGCTCATCCTTCTGGAAGCTTCCCTCTTGCTCCAAGTGCCTTTCTCTCTGCTCTACCTGCCCTCTCTGTCACCTTCGGTAAGACCAGCCAGCCATGGTGCCAGGAACCTGGTTCTTACTCTACCTGTTTGTGTAACTGGTTTAATTTCTTCCTCTCGACCTCAGCTTCCCATTTGCAGAGTGACTCAGTGAAGCCTCCAAGGTGACCCTGACTCCCAGCTGACCACTCTGCCCTTGCTGGTATTTCTACTAGCTCCAGGCAGGGAGACCAAGCTGCAGACTAGACAGAGTGAATGGTTTGGAGCACTTCACACTAGGAGTGAATGGCTGATAACCCCGTAGCCCCACCTCTCACTATACTATCTTTAAAAACACAAACAAATGAACAGAATGTGAGTGGATCATCCTGGTGATGTTTTCTATGAACTAGAGAAAAGAAGGAAGCTACTTTGGTAGTGAGGAAGACATGAATAAGTCTATACCACAAACCTCTTCTCCACAGCCTGAGGCCAGACGTCACTGGAATCAGAGCTGAGCTCAGCGGAGCTCCACACTCACTGTGTTTGTGGCCATAGAAAGTTGTAATCTCTCTGAGCCTCAGTTTCCATGTCTGTAATAAGGAGTCACAAATCCTACCCCAGAGGTTTGTAATGTGAGCGAGATAACGCACGTGAGACACTCAGCCCAGAGGAGATACTTGATCCCGCCTCCCATTCCTTGGCTGGAGTAGGTTCTGAATGCTGGCAGTGCAGCCTGCCTGGCTGCAGAGTCCAGGGTGCCAGGCAGAGTGGCTGCAGGAAGCAGCTGGCCTCAAGAGAGTTTGGCTCAGCCCCCTGCTTTGTTTAGCTTCAATATTCAAATCCCTTTCCTATTTGAAAACCCTAGTCAGTGGGAGGCTTGCAGCAGGCAGGAAGTGTAGGGAGCTGTATCTGGGTGCTGAGAGACTGGAGACATGTGACAGCCTAGCTCTCTCTCTCTGCTGGGAGTGCATCTGTTCATTCATTCACTCATTCATTCATTTATTCACTCATCACAGCTTTCTTAATGACTGCCCTATCCCCCATTCTGCGCTCTGTGTAGGAACTGGTTAGTACAGGGCTGATATGGTCCCATCCTGCAGTGTAAGTTCTCATAGTACAGTTGGTATGGGGAAGGCTGTCCATCAACCAAAGCAAGCTATATGAAGGGGATAACATTCTCAAGATCATCATTCCAGTGGCAAGTGGGCAGGTGCCTGATGGAAGGGACAGCAGACTAAAGAGTTTTTGCCAGTTCATTCACTTAATAATTATTGCCAGGAGTGGTGGTACTTATTTGAATCCTAGCACTTGGGAGGGCGAGGCAGAAGGACCGATTTGAGTTCCAGCCCAGCCTGGGCTATATAGCAAGATCGTGTCTCAGAGCCATTAAAAGACGGTGTGGCTGAGTGGTAGTGTGCTTGTGTAGCATGCATGAAGCCCTGGGTTCAGTCCCCAGCATGGTGCAAAAAAAAATTCATGTCCACACTCTATATAGATAATAGGTTAAATGTTATATAACTATTATATATAAAATGATTACATGTTTATTATAAATATATTTATATTATATAGTACTTATTTTTAAATATTACATTCAAAGTGAAATTTTAATTTTTAATTTTTTTAAATTATATTTTGTGGGTTGAAGAGATGGTTTAGCAGTTAAGAGCGCTGGCTGCTCTTACAGAGGACCTGGGTTTGGTTCTCAGCACCCACATGGTTGTTAACAACCATCAGTAACTCCAGTTTCAAGGGATCTGGCACCCTCTTCTGGCCTCCATGGGAATTGCATGATGTGGGTGCACTTACATAGATGCAGACAAAATACTCATATAT
>NW_008350402.1:469834-525094 GCF_000622305.1 Nannospalax galili
ATATATATATAATAAAAATAAGTAAATAAATAATGTTTTTTAAAGAGCATTGGCTGCTCTTGCAGAGGACCCTAGTTAGGTTCTCAGCACTCATATGACAGCTAACAAGTGTCCATAACTCCAGTTCCAGGGGATCTAACACCCTCTTTCAACCTCCATGGGCACCAGGCATGCATGTACAGGGTGGTACTCTCATATGTGGGTGAAATACACATATAAAATAAAAATAAATAAAATCTTTTAAAAGTTTTTTGTTACAATTCCAGAGTGGGGGGGATACATGCAACAGCGCACATGTGGATGTGGTCGTCAAAGGGAGATGGTTCTCTCCTTTCACCATGTGGGTCCTGGGGATCAAACTCAGGTTGTCAGGCTTGGCAGCAAGTGCTTAACCAACTAAACCATCTTGCTGGCCCCAAATGAAATGTTTTAAAGGGAAAATTTTATATTGTATGCCTTCAACAGCACCTCTTCTGCTTTATGAACCATGAGCCCCATGTTTCCCATTTTACACTGGGCCTTGCAAGTTGTGTTGAGCCTCATGAGACCCTCAAAGCAGGAGAGCACAGAGTAGGATTATGCATGGTGGGGGCGACCCCTGCCCAGACTCAGGCTTTAGCAGACCCCCTTGTGAACCAGACCCCTAGTTTGGAGACTAGGAGGAAGAGCCTCCCACAGGAAGTATCTCAGGTCAGAGGAGAGTAACTCTTGTCAGTGTCTCTATCCCAGGATGAAGTGTGTCAGAAAGGTTTCTGAGAAGCCCGGTTCCACCTCTGTGTGGAGCCAGGCCCAGCTGAAGGGGGAAGCTCACAATACTCGGGCAGTGGTCTCAGGAGGACATGGCTGTCAGGGGCTTCTCTCTGGCAATGTGGCTGGCGTGCTTGACAGGGAGCCAGTTCCAGGAGGAAGGACAGGCCTAGACAGACAGAAGGCAGCCATTCCTATAACCCTGGGGACTCCTTTCTTCCCCCAGACCCAAGGGAGAGGAGGGTGAACCATCCCTTCATTAGCAGAGGTACTCAGGACTCCTGTTTCTCCTGGTTCTTGTCGTTTTTTTTAAGGGACCTAAACCAGGGTCCTCTGGCTCTTTCACTACTCCCTTCTTCCGCAACTCTTATCCCTCCTTTATTCTTCATTTTTCTCCATCTCCTCCTCATCCCTTTCTCCTTCCCCCTCTTCGTTCCCCTATCCCTGTCCCTCTCCTCCTCCCCCTCTCCCTGCCTCCTGTTTTCCCCTCCTTCATAGAGTTACAGAGTGAAAGCCCTGGCTAGTGTCCCAGCTCCAGTTGCCACAGGGGCTTAAAACGACCCTTGAGAAGCCTAATGTGTTAGAATCACAGGATGGGTCAGGTCAGTCAGAGCTTACAGAGCCTCTCTTCCAGGAGGGGTCAGTTTGTCAAACACTGTCTCTGGAGTTGATGTCCACAGGTGGGAGTATGCTTATAGTCCAGGGATCGGGCCTTGTTTCTAAGGAGAAGAGAGAGCTGTGAGGCTTAGGTGCCTGAGATGGGCCATTGGGAGTGAGGAGGAGGCCTGTGCAATGTCAGTGACCAGAAGTGACTCAGTCGTAGCCACGTGCCCCTTCCTGCAGGTGGAGGCCACTAGCAGACATGGCAGGCTGTGAGCCTCTAGAAAGGAGAAATATCTGGGGCAACTGCCCTCAAACCCTGGGGTATTGGTATGTTACTACATTTTGGGTTTTTCTCCTTTTTTTGAGAGGAACATTTTCTATTTTTTGTTTATTTTCAGACAGAGGTCTCACTATGTAGCTCAGGCTGGCCTGGAACTCACGGTCCTCTTGCCTCAGCCTCTGAGTGCTGGAATTACAGGTGTGCACCGCTGTCCTCAACTCACTATTGCGTTTTTTGAGGGGCCTCTATGTGTTGAATTCCGTTTGACAGGAGCTAGCTTTGTCTTACTAGAAGAAAAGGAAGGTACTATTTTTTTTTTCCCCTCCCAGATTTTCCTCATTAAAAATAAGTTATACTGGAAAGGCTAGGGATACAGCACAGTTGATAGAGTGCTTGCCTAGCACACACAAAGCCCTGGGTTTGGTTCCCAGCACTGCATAAAACCTGAAATGGTGGCACGTCTGAAATGGTGGCACTATCTCCACGTTCTAATCTCAACACTTAGAATGTGGAGATAGGAGAATCACAGGTTCAAGGTCATCTTTGGCTACATAGGAAGTTTGAGGCTAGCATGGTCTACATGAAACCCTGTCCCCCCCAAAAAAAGAAGAAAACCTCCAAAAACTAAAAAAAAAATAACTATTATTATTTTGGTGTGTTGCTTTCTAAATTTGCTATGCATATTTTTACATTGTTTAAATGTTATCAAATGAATATACCACATTTGTGTTCTTTGACATTTATGTGATTTACAATTTTTTATAGTAAGACATTCATTGTTTTGCGTCTTTGTGAATAATTATATTTTAATAATCTGTTTCATTTAAAAAATGCATAAACTTTTTCACAAATTTCTGATATCCTAGGCAAGAATTTCTATTCTTTGTTCTCTGCGTCTTCTTAGGTGAACAGTTCAGATGTGTGTGGTTAAACCAGCTGATTTCCCACTTTATCATGGATTTAATAACTTAGAAAAGGGCCAATTCTTTGGGAGAGACAAACTACCAATGCGTTCCTCAAGAAGTCGACAAGAATAGCCCTTACCTACTGAACAAGATGAATTCAAAACTGAAAACCCTCTGACAAAGGAAATCCCAGATTCTGATGGCCTCACTGCAAATTGTAATATCAAGTTATTTAAGAGAGAAATAATACCAATTCTATACACACTTTTACAGAAAATAGAAGAGGTGGAAACACTTCTCAGTCTTTCAGAAGCCTAACAATTCCCCCCTATCAAAAGCAGACAAAGACATTCCTAAAAGAAAGCTACAGTCTATGAAGTCTCATGAATATAGATGCAAGATTCCTCACGAAAACATTATCAAAACAGTGTGTGCAGAGGATTGCTCAGAACTGCCACACCAGGAAGCAGCTGGTCTGTCAAGGGGTGAATGGGCACACCCTGTGGTACACTGAAATGATGGGACGCTGCTCCCCAAGAAAAAGAAGCTATGGGTGTACAAACAGGGAGATGACTCGGATGCATTCCGGGGGATGACAGAAGACAGCCCCCGGAGACTGCCACTGCATGATTGTCTCTGTAAGACAGTCTGGAAAAGATGAAGTCATGGGAACAGAGAGCAGATAGAGACCACGGATGGGGGCAGGAGAGCTGCAGCTGCAAAGCACAGGGAATTGTTTTTATCTTTGAGCCAAGGTCTGAGCTATCAGTGGCCTCAAACTTGCTATGCAGTTGAAGATAACCTTGAACTTCCAAGTACTGGGATTACAGGTGTGCACCACCACACCAGGTTTATATAGCGCTGGGGTGGAACCCAGAGCTTAGTGCATGCTAGGCAAGCCCACTACAACTGAGCTACATCCCAGTCCTGAATTTTTTGAGGCAATAGAATAGTTCTGAGTATTGATTATGGTCTTACTAACATATGGTCACATGACTGTGTGCGAAAAGTCCAAAGAACTCTGTACCCCAAAGCTCATGTTTATCACATATTATTTTCAAATAGGTGTAAATGATGCTTCATTTTGTTATATGTAAATAATAATTCAGTTAAAAAGAATTAAAAGCTTCTATTTATGATGTTCTTTTTGGAAAAGGTATAATTGAAAAGATATAAACTAAACAGGTTATAAGGGGTAGGGCTGATTGGGACCAAAAGGCAGGGGGTAACATTCAATTTCTTGACTGTGGTGGTAGCCACAGGACCATCTATGTTCCACAGAACAGTGTGTTTAAACAATAAAGTTACTGTCTGTAAAACCTCCATATACCTGACTAAAAAGTGTTTATACCCTAGATCTCCCAGCCTGCTCTGTCTATCCTGTGTACACATTTTTCTGATGGCACGTATTGACGCATGTCAAGCTATCACCACATGCCCCACTGCTGGGCCTCAGTTTTCTCCCATGCTAAATGGAGGTTTGGTTCTTGTATTCTTGTCCTTTAATGGAGAAGAGCATGGCTTTGAAGTGTGATCATGTGAGGTTCAAAGTCAGTCTCCATGACTTCCCAACTGTGTGACACCAGCACATCATTTATCCTTACCAGAGTGTTAGTCAGGTTTCTATCACTGTCACTAGATAGTCAGGTCTATCACACTATTTGGGCTCAAAGTTTGTCCTCAGCTACTTGACCCTATTGCTTTGGGTCTATGGGGGCATAGAACATGATGGTGGAAGTCTGCTCACCTAATGAATGCCAGGAAGCAAAATGGGGAAGAAGAGGGGGGACCAGTGAGATGGTTCAGTGAATAAAGGTACCCGCCTCCATGTCTGATGACCTGAGTTCAATCCCTAGAACCCATATGGTGGAAGGCTCGAAGTGACTCCCATGACTTGTTCTCTGACCTCCACATGGATGCTGTGACATGTATGCACCCACACGTGTACAGACATATAAATAGATGTGTAAAAAAATCTTTTTTTTTTTTTTTTTTTGTCTTTTTGAGACAGGGTCTCCTTGTAGCCCCAGCTGTCCTGGAACTCACTATGTAGACCAGGCTGGCTTTGAACTCACAAAGATCCGCCTGCCTCTGCCTCCCAAGTGCTGGGATTAAAGGCGTGCGCCACCACACCCGGCAAAAAAATCTGTTTTAAAAAAGAGGAGGAAGAAGGAGCCAGAGTCACCGTATGTTTCATGTGTATACCCTCAATAACTTAATTTCCTTCCATACATCTCACCGCCTGGCTGTCACCTTTTCAATCATGACACAGGCTGGGAACCAAGCCTTTAGCACACAGGCCTTTGGGGGAATGTGCTAGATAGCTTTAGTTGTCAACTTGACACCCCTGGGTTGAGGGGGCCTCAATTAGCGAATTGCCTCCATTGGTCTGTCCTGTGGCCATGTCTGTGGGGTATTTTCTTGATTGTTGGGTGATGTGGGAGGGCTCAGCCCACTGTGGGCGGTGCCATCCCTGGGCAGGTGGTTCTGTATTGTATAAGAAAGCAGATTGGGCATGGGCCAGGGGACCAAGCCAGTAAGCAGTGTTCCTCCATGGCCTGTGCTCTAGCTCCTGCCTTCATGTTCCTGCCCTGGATTCCTACCTTGGGCTCCCTCTGTGATGAACTAGAACCAGGGAGATGTAGGCCAAATGAGGCCCTTCCTCCCCAAGTTGGTACTGGTCAGAATGTTTTGTCACAGCAATGAAGAAACAAACTAGAACAGGAAACATTCAAGATCCAAACCACAGCACTTAACTTATACAGTTATAATAACAACATTTACCTCACAGACCTGCTGAGAGGATGGAATGAGACAGGACAATGGTAGGTACAAGGTAAATATTCCATACATGGTACTCACATTGTATGCCTGACAGTGCCAATCCAAAGAGTGGGCACCTGTGGTGGCTCCCCAAGATGTCTACATCCTAATCCCCAGGTTCATGAATGTCCCCTCCATAGTGAAAGAGGCTTTGCTGATGGGCTGAAGCTGAGGATCTAGAGATGGAGAGACAATCCTGGAGTGTCAGGTGGGCCCCAGGTACTCCCAAGGGTCTTCATAAAAGGAGGAGGGAATCAGGAGGGTCAGAAACAGAGGTATGATGATAGAAGCAGAAGGTGGTGATGTTACAGTCACAATAAAGGCCCTGTTAAGAGAAAACTCCTTCTGGTCAAGAGAAGAGAATCTCTGGCCTGGGTGGAGACCTAACGTTGCAGTTGGGCCAGGTCAATCACCTGGCCTTGGAACCATCCCTAGGAAGGTGGGTTCACCTGATCCATGCTGAAGACATGGTTGGAATACTTCGTCCTTTAATGAAATAATGCACTTTTCCTTCTAGAGTCCTTGCCCATAGTGCTTATGGCCACAGACAGGCAGCTTCATAAATCTGCTCTCTTTAGTGAATTCTTCAGAAAATTGTAACCCTTCCTTTTCTTCTTTTTCCTAAGCATGTTTTCCCTAACATGTTGGGCTTCCCCAGCATTTTGGGTTTACTTATTGTTTCTGCAAAGCCTCCCTCCCCACCGTGTGGCCGCTGGTTCACCACATGCCTGACCTCTGTGCTGGATGCTCTTCCCTAGTCTATTCTCCTCCTTCAGGCCACTGCTGACATTTACAACTTGCCCTCCCCAGGAGGTTTTATTTTTATTTTTTTATTTTTTAAAGACTCTAATAAAATTGTCCTTGACTTTTTGTTTGAGAGTCTGTTCTTAAATTCTTTTATTAATGAGACTAAGAACCCCAAGAAGGGACCCCGATTTCTCCTGTATCATTGTAGGTTATCAGCCAAGGAGTCCAGGCCACATCTAGAAAGGGTAAAGACAAGGATGCACCTTCTCCCCAGAACCTCCCGACACCTCCTTTAGTGTCTTTTGTTTTGTTGCTGTTTTGTTTGAAACAGGGTCTCACTATCTAGCCCTGGCTGACCTGGAAGTCATTTGGAGGACAGGCTGACCTTTGATGTGAGGGTCCTCCTTTCTTTGACTCCTGAATGTGGGATTATAGGAGTGAGCCACCACCCATTTAGATGTGTGACTGTTCTGACCTCTAAGTTTGTGACCACGTGCATTACGAGGGCACTAGGAAATTCACACTGCATCTCCCTTGAAGGGACCCCATTTCCCAGACCAGGGGGACGTGGTATGATACATAAAGAGTAATGAGCTGGACATGCTCTTGCAATGAGAGCAACGAAGGGGACAGAGAATGCAGGGTCCATGAAATGTGTGCACTCTGAGTAAGACTACTCCTGACCATTGTGTGACCACATGCTGCTGCCTCCTTCCTGGCTGAGAGGAAGCCCAGTGACCCTGTCTCCAAACCAGAGACCAAACAAGCCCTTGACACGATGAGGCAGCTGTCTGCACTGGACTGCTGTGGAGTACTCTGTTGAGTGTGTGCTTTAGTCCAGAAGCACCCTCCCCCCACCTTTTTCTCAAGGACCACCCTGGAAACTTTGTCCTGCATGTTCGGAGAAACCCTGTTTTGAATGGGAAGTGATTTTGAGCCTGCCTTTTTTGTTTTGTTTTGTTGGGGGTGCTTTCCACCAATGTCCACTGGAGGGTGCTGTGTATATGTTTATAAGGGACTGTGAACACAAAGCTGTGCATCCTTGAAGCAGGCAAACATTTAAGCAAACATGGACAAAGACATATCCACACACATGAGCCTATATCCAGATACTGAATACATACAGACTTGCAAATATCATACATATAGAGCCCACATGCACATAATTATATGCATCTTTCTATGTCTATACACACATTAAAACAAATACAGACAAACATACATGTACATGGGAACACAGTCACACCCACAATACACATCCACAATGCATACATCCACAAATGTAGTAGGATATGTTTGGACTCACACATGCCGATCTATCCTGATATCTACACACACACACACACACACACACACACACACACACACACACACGTTATACACTGGCAGACAATCACAGCCACGTGTAACATGTCTGTCATAAATATGCCTTCAAGACACAGAGATGTGATTATGCATTAAAACACAGAGACGCACACGTCTAAACAGCAACACGTGTGTACAAGCGGGTTGGGGGGCGGCTAGCCCAGGCCTTTGTTGTTCTACTTTTGTGGAAAATGCTGTCCCTTGAGGAGACCATTAACGTTCTGTTGTTTTCTAAAGAAAACAATGGAAATGTCAACTTCTCAATCCCAGTGGAAGCTGCTTTATCCGTTAAATGTTAATGAAGGGCAGTTTAGAGGATGTAGTGAGTCTCTTAAGAGAAAAAGACTAGCCAGCCCTGACAAAGAAGAAAAACCCAAGTTACAGTTCCACAAACATCGTATTACCATATGGAAGGCTCTGAGACATTCTTAAACAGGTCTGGTTTTAAAAAAATAATTCTGAAGCAAATTCAATAGAAAAATCATGATAAGCTGAAAAACAATCGTGTAAAGTTGAAGAATGATAAATCCAAACAAGCCCTTCTTTCTTAGAAAGGGTGATAAGGAAATACGGAGCCTTTGCAAACGACTATCAGACGGCCAAGCCTGGAAATCTGCCTTTGATAAGACAAAGACATTAAAAGAAAGAAAAACATAAAAGATGGGGAGAGGGGAAAAGGGCCCATGAAAATAGCTCTTAGGACAACAGCATTGCACAGCTGAGAGGCACCAGCTGTGGGAGTACAAACACTCCTGCCACCAAGCCCCGCTGTGCAGCCCAGAGTGTGGGATGGCGGGACAGGACAGTGGACGAGCAAGTGTGGGCATGGGCAGCTTCGCCTGGACGTAAGCAGTCCATTGTTGTGTCTCATTTCACACTCCTCAGGAGACAGGGCACAGGGCCCTGGCATCTGGCTCAGGAAATACAGATCCATGTCACGCCTCTGCCACCCTCAAGTTGAGCGACACTGGCAGCTCCCTGTTCCTCCCTAGCCCTCAGTCTTCCCACATACACAATGAGGAAGCTGCCTTCTCCAACCTCTGAATTTCCTCCCCTCTCGACACTTGATCACTACAAGTTTCTATCTGCACCTCTGAGACCCCACTGTCTCCTGTGACTGGAATCATCGCAAGTGGCTCTGTTTGTGCATTTAACAAAGTGCCCGCTGCAGCCCATCGGCTCCATCCCACTGAACAATAGCTCAGGAAGAGATAAAAGGCATTCATCAGACAGCCAGGCCCAATTATCATGTCACACTGAATGAATGTATTTTAAAATCTTTTCTGACAAGAAAATGTTCCAAGTAGGTACCTTCAAATTAGCTGGAAAATCCAGAAAATTTGCTATTAGGCCTTTTTTTGAAGAATCTTTATTCCCCCCCACTGTTTCAGAGGAATTCCTTGGATATTATTAATTCCTTCTAAGAGTCTGCTCTCGTGCCTCCTGCTGGGACTGGAACACTTTTCCTGCCTGTCCCACTCCCCTGGAGCCACTGCAGAGACAAACACACCATGGCCCGGATATGAATCACCTGTCCATCAGCTTTAAGTGTCAGGTGAATTCAGTTCTGTTCTGCTTCCGCTTCCTGAGCTTCTGTTCCATGCCCATTAGCCCTGCCATAAAGTGGGGGCCACCTGACTCAGCCTTGAAGGGAGACTCTGCAAAAGGGGACAGACAGGCTTTCAAAAATATCCATGTCGGCGGGATGTCGGCGGGAGGTTGTGTAGCACAGGGAACAGCCAAATAGACTTCACTTTGAAGCCTGATTTGGCCATTTGGCTGTGTGACTTTGGGGCAGATGACTTTATTTCTGTGACTCTTGCTTTCTTCACCTCTAAAATTCAGAAGTGAGGATGGTACCCAACTCCTCAGGCTGTTGGAAGAAGGAATAGTTTCCCGGGACACATGTGGTCTCTCCCCATCTGACCATATGGTCAAGGCTTGCGTACCAGCGCTGTTTCTGGTTCTGTGGCTGAGGAGCACCCAGGTCTTCTCTGCTCACAACACACAGAAGCCTTTATTTCCACTTCCTGTTGCAGGTAGCTCCCTTTGGCTTTGGTCTCAGAGAGGAGATTTGTCTGTCCTGATGGGAAATTTCATCAAGTATACAGCTGCCAGGAACATGAGGCTACAGTATCAAGACCTAGAAAAGCGATTGATCTGGGGAGTTCGTTTCTGAATGAGAATAAAGCAGCCTGCTTGTAGGTCTTCATGGTTTTTGTTTGTCTTTGAGACAGGATCTCCTGAAGGTTGGCCTAGAACTCTCTATGGACCTAAGGGTGACCTTCAACTTCTGATTCTCCTGTTTTGCCTGCATGTGCCACCAAAACTAAGTTTAGGGAGTACTGGGGCTTGAACCCAGGGCTTCGCATGCTAGGCAAACATGCTGCCATCTAAGCCCCAGCCCCAGCTTCATGTCTTCTTGTGGTTGTGAGTTTGTGAGAAGCAGCTGGTTCACAAGGAAGTTCTCATTAACCCAGGGTAGTTCAGGGTGCGGACAGGCCTGCCAGTTCTTTTCTTCCCTGTGATGACAGGGATGGAGCCCAGGTCCTCATGTACACTAGACAAGTGCTCTACCACTAATCTGTATCCTCAGCCCATTTTGTATGCCTTATTTCAGACAGAGTCTCGGGCTGGCCTTGAATTCACTCTGTATCCCAGTCAGGCCTTTGACTTGCAATATTTTCTACCTCAGCTTCCTGAGTAATGGGAATTACAGGCCTGCTCCCCAGGTCGGGTCCAGTTCTGCTCTTACAAGTATGGAAACTGAAGCCCAGAGATGGGTAGAGCCCGTTCAAAACTAAACAGTGAGCCTTTGGGAATTGGGCCTAGAGCCCAGATATCCTGTGCCCTGGCCTCTGTCCCCTCTCTGTCTATATCACAGATCACTTCCTCCCATCTCCTCCCCTACTACCTGAACCACAGGTCTGGGCACAGGCGTATAGCTCCTTCCTGTGTCAGCTGCAGACACCCTCAGCTGTCTGAAAGTGCAATGTGCGGGCAGTGTCAGAGAGCCCATTTCCACTGTCCTGGGGTCCCCACTCTTTGGCAGAAGTTCAGTTGACATTTCTTTCACAGGATTAATCCCCAGGTCTCTGAGTCTGATCCTGTGGGATGTGATGATTCACCATCTCATGCTGGTCTTGTGGTTTGCATTGTCCAGAGAGACAAATTCAGATGCATTGAATCCCTGGGAATTCATGCTGGGCTTCCTGCCCTTCACCGTCCTCATGGGACAGCTGTGGGTGCCCATCTACTCTGTCACAGAGCCAGAAACTGATGCCGAAGGGTGTGTCTTCTGTGGCCACCCTATGGCAGAGATACTATAAATCCCTCCCTACAAGAAGAGGGACATTTACAGCAAGAACAGACCATTGTTTGTGTCTAGTTTTGCAGTCGCTAAATGATGGGGTCCATTGAGCTGTCTGCCATGCTCTGGGACAGACAGAATGCTCAGCTGCATTCTCCTCGTCGCTTAACTGATGACGGCAGCCCATGCTTTCTCCACATAACTCTTTGTTTTGCTCTGACCATGGACATGCAGAAGAAAGATCCTGGCTATTCTGTCACTGTCCTAGTACCCAGGGGCATGGAGGACAGACATCAGAACCCTGCTATGAAGACATCTCACTCTTCCAGAGCCCTGCCCACCCCAGAACAGCCAGGGGAGGCTTCAGGCAGGAAGGTAACCTCCAACTCGTGTTTTCCAAGTCTCAAAGCAGTGCCTCCAACTGGTCCGTCCAGAGTCCTGGCTGTATGGGGAACATAGAGCTCAGTATAGAGCTATAGAGTATATAGTTATGCATAGAGCTCAGTTCTCTGGTGTCTGCAGCAGGGGCAAAGTACCCAGCAAGCAAGCCCAGAGTCCCTACATCAGCAACTTCCTCAAGGTTTCTGAGCCAAAGAGAAACAGATCAGGACACATACCCACCGGGCCTCTTCAGTTCTGCTCCACATTAAGCTCCCACTGGGAGAGTGCTGTTATGAGACAAACGATTTGAGAAAGAGCTCCGTAGATGGAGACCAAGGTGTCAAGCCTGGGTCTCCAGGAGGCAGAGCCAACACAGCAGAGGGAGAAAGACAGTCCCAGGAGATCTAGGGATATGGGGAGGAGGAAAGTGTGAGACAGAGCCATGAGGAGGGTGTATTCTGATCTGGGCATTCCTTGGTGCCACTCACAGCTGGTCCTTTGGGACTATGTCCCTGAGAAGCCACTAAAGGAGTTTCACTTTTCTCCTGCTGGTCAAGGGCCGGTGGGGGGAGAACTACCCACTGCCTTCTACTGTCATTGATAGGAGCTTCATCTCCAAGCTATTAGAACCCTCATGTCTGCATCTTCCTAGCACACCTGCATTTCTAGGCCAGGACAGTGAGGGGAGATCAGGCATGCAAAGGATGACCACAAACTGCCCAAGGGAGCTCAGAGATGGCTTAAATAAGCCTCAAATGCCATTCAAAGATTCTGGATTTTGTTCTGTAAGTTCCGGGAACCTGCAGGAATTGGACAGAGAGGAGTCTGGTCAGAGGACCTTCTGGTGGCTGCATGACATCCTTATGAATCCCCATCTTTTCCTAGGAAAGCTCTCTGGGAGTGTCCAAGCCAGCTCACGGTATCTCAATGGGCTCTGTACACATCTTAATAACTCTGAACCCAATTCCTTCTCCAGCCTGTACTTTAAAATTTTGCAAAATACTGCCCAGTCTGTGGCTTTCCTGGACCCTCTGTCATCTGGGAAGTGGCAAGAGTGGGGAGGGTCACCACTGTGGCTTCCAGGAGAGGCAGTACTACGCAGGGCCCATGGAGGTGGTGGATCAGGGTGCCAGGGGCTGAGCTGGGCATCTGTTGTACAGGATCTGAGAGCCCAGGAGCAATCCAGCACAGGAACTCCCCATGAGCCTTTCAGCATCTCTCTGCCTTTCAGTGTCTCTCTCTTTCCATAAAAACCCTTCACCAGGCCTCAGGGATTTTCCTCATGGGCTCTTCCTTCCCTCTCACCTTCTTACCCACACGGGGCCAGGGACCAAGCCAGACAGGAAACCTTGGCTGCTAGGGGTGTCCATGTGCCAGGGAAGGCTGTCCAGCTGACAGGCCGTGTCTGGGCCTACTGCAGGGTCAGTCTCTTTGATTGCACCTTACTGGCCACGTGGCCGAGCCTCTCCCTACAACACTGGAGGTGTGAAAAGAGATGTACCCAGGAGGTGACAGCTTGGTATTCTGCCTCCCCATGTCTCATCTAAATAAGGTGTAAGGCTTGTGTGACTTTGGAAACTGAAGAGACTTACAAGGCTCAGAAAGTTACAGGATTTTTAAGGCTACTCTCCAATGTTATAGGAGTAAGAAAGAGTTAACAGGACAGAGGAGACGCTTATGTAGCACTACCTCAAAGTTGTGCAGGGAGCTGTGGGTAGGCAGCTTTTCCTGAGTTGTCACCCATGCTGGGGGCAGCCTTTTTGGTCACGCAGTTTCCTTAGAATCACCCGTGCTTCTGTAAGTGACCCCAATAAACTCACTGGTTTACCAATCTAGATTTGAGTGGAATCTTCTCTAGTCTGGTGTCTGGGCCCTATCTGGGGTGAGCAGACATTTGTTTACATCTCCCCTGGAGAAGTCTCACAATATGGAGGAATCTGAGTTGCTGGCCCAGTGCAAGGTCAGCAACAGCCCTGTTCCTCCAGGGCTCCCTCAGGACTTGCTACAGAATATAAAGGAGGATGATGCCTATGCACAAAGTTCCCTCCGGGTATGCAGAGATTCAATCCTGGCAGCGCCTACTGGAAGACACAGGCTCTCAAGGACCTTAGGCCCAATGGGACAAACGGATACACAAAGACGTTGATATCATCCATTTAGATAAGTGTTGGCCTCAAAGTATGCTCACAGCCAGTTTTGTCTTCCTAGGTGAGGAAGAGGCAGGATCTTAAAAGACAGGTAGCACAGGATGGGGTAGAGCATTCAGCTGATGGGAACAGTATTGGGGGGCATATTGAGGAACAATGGCAACTTTGATCTGGAATCAGCTGGAAGGTGGGAGTGTGAGAGTAGGACGGATGGAGGAGGTTGTCAAGGTAGGCTGTGTGAAAGGCGTAGACCCTGAGGAGGAGTAGCATGTGACTGCATAAGAAGTGGGAGATAACTGAGTGCATGCTGAAGGGTCTAGTCTCTGGGGCTAGAGAGATGGCTCAGAAGTTAAGAGTGTATACTGCTTTCACAGAGAACTTGAGTTTGGTTCCCAGCTACCAGTAACTCCAGCTCCAGGAGGATTCAACACCTCAGGCATCCAAGGGCACCTGCACTTTTGTGTGTGTGTGTGTTTGTGTGTATGTGTGTGTGTGTGTTTTAAATAAGGTCTAATCTCTATGAAAACTGAGTGTTGAATGAAGAACACAGAGCAGCCAGTTTGTCCAACAACCACTTAGTGACCAGCAAGTCCAGGCCCCACACCGGAGTCTGAAGGGCAGATATGTGCCAAGGTAGGAGAGAGAGGAGGGGGAATCTTACACCCAGAAGCAGGAGACCAACACCAGGGAGACTCCAGGCCAGACACAGGCTGCTCATTCCTAAACGTCTCAACCCCTGACTGTTTCAAGACAAGACCTTTGAGAGACAGCCATAGAGGCCCAGGCTGCCAGCTTCTTCTTTATCCCTCTTGTGAACACAGATGTTTTACTGCCTTGTCAAAGGGCTGCCCTGGGGAAAACTGAAATTTCAACCCCTTCAGCCTGAACACATGCTAGGTGAGGTCTCTGACTTCAATGCAAAATTGCTCTCAATCTCTTCTTTGAAAGCAGAGGAGGGCCACCACAGGCCTTGCTGCTCTGTGCAATAGGGATGGGGCTTGGACAGAAGACTGTTGTTCTCCCGTTGAAGCAGGGGTACCGAGGGAAGGCTGGGGTGCCCACGGCTGGGAACCTGACCCTTGCTGTGAGGTTAACAGCTCCAAAAAATGACAGGGAGGGCCTGAAAGAGTAAGTGACGGTGCCTCCTTCCTGTGCTGTCCTGGCACTTCAAATGTGACAGGAGGGTATGGGACACCCTGTGCCTCTCAAAAGCCCACCACTCCACCAGAGCTGAACTGCAGGGCCTGCTCTAGGCTTTAGACTTTTCTCTGCCATCAGACTCCATGCTAGGGCTGCTCCCAGAACATTCATACCTCCCAGGGACTGTGGAGTTACCCTGTTCACAGGCCAGCTTTTGTCTGGTTGAATGGCAACTTCCTGTCACATTCTAAATAATGATCCAGAAAACCCCATTCCTGGAACCTAGTAAAGAACTGCTGCTGAGGTCAATAGGCAGCTTCAGCTTGGCCTCTTGACTGCAGCTCCTGGAGAGCTGCTGGATGTGGGAGGACTGAGCATAGTGCTGATGCAGCTGGATCCCTCTAGCCCATCACTCGGTAGCTTTGGGTTGCAGGCAGGTCCTTGACCTCTCTGTGTCTGCTTTTCTCTTTAATAAAAGAGGAGGAAATAATATGGCTCCTGGGAACTGTTGCCTCAGACACAAGAAACACTCAGTTCAGTTGGGGTCCTGCCTTGGGGTCCAGCTGTGCCTCTGGACACCCTTGGCAGTATTCCTATCTCCTGAGCCTTAGACTTCCGATTTCCCAGCAGGCAGATAATACCACCCCAAGGGTGGTGAAGAAGGTGACATGAGGTCATCTGCACTGACAGCTTTGTAACTGGAAACTGTTTTACAATACAGTGCGGCTAGTATCAGACCGGTGAAGATCCTTTGAACCAGATAACTGAATTACACCAGGAGCCTATCAGCCCAGGAGCAGTGGCAGGAGTGAGGGCTTCAGGTGAGAGCTGTAGGGAGAATTTGAGAAGAAAATTAGGGTGTGGTGATAGCAGCTGATGTTATAAAAATAGTATGTGAAGGAGCTGGAGCAATGGCTCAGCCATTAAGAGTGCTTGCTGCTCTCTCTTAGAGAACCCAGGATGGGTTCTAAGCACCCTTGTCGGGCGCCTCCCAATTGCCTATAACTCCAGCTCCAAGGCCTCTTTTTGACATCTGTGGGCGCTACTGTCATGTATACATACACACACAGAGACACAGAACTAAAAATAAAAATAGTGTGTGAAGATGAATGATGTCGGGCTCTGTCCAGAGGGCGATGGGAAGTAGGTAGCTCTTTGAGTAGAAGCAAAACATGGGCAGAGATGTGAATCAGACAGAACATTCTGGTAGCCCATGTGGAGGGCAGATTGGGGAGGAGACACTCGGGCTGGGGAGACCGAGTTGTCATGAGATCCAGGCAAGGGCACCAGTGAGGTTCGAGTGACTGGGGTCTATGACTGGGGTCTATGACTGGGGTCTAGCCCACGGCACAGCTGCCACTGCCTTCCTTGCTCATCTCACACATGAGGCTTTCTGCTGAGAGCCAGGCTGAGGAGAACATTAGCCTTCGAAGAAGGGTGAGTGTCAGGAGCCCAGGACTGGTTGCATAGTCTCACCTCCAGCTCCTGAGAGGTCCAGCTTTGTCTTGGTAATGATTTCTTTTGAAGTCATCAGACAGGAAAAAAAAAAAAAAAAAAAAAAATCAGTCCATGAACAGATTTGTACTCTGCCACACTTATGGTGAGTGAATTATTTATTTTTATTTTATGTATATGAGTGTTATGCCTGCAAATGTGTAAGTGTACCTGTGTCGTGCAACACCTGAGGAGGACAGAAAAGTGCATTGAATCCCCTAGAACTGGAGTTATGGGCAGTTATTAGCTGCCATGTGGGTGCTGGGATTCAAACCCGAGTCCTCTGCAAGAGCAGTCAGTGCTCTTAACTGTTGAGCCATCTCTCTAGTCCCCAAGAGTGAATTTCTAAAAATTTTATTATCATATTATTAATTGTATTATTTTCAGGTCACGTTGTTCCATTTAAAAGGACAAGATCCTAAACATGGGAGTGTCCTTCCCCGAAACGCTCACAGCCCCTGCTGTATGCCCAAGGAAGTCCCATGGGATGTTTGAATGAGCAAGCAGCAAGATGATGTCCACAGGGCCAGGACTGACCCGGCCCCATGCTTGTCAATATATTCCCTCTGGTGTCCTCAGCCCCGGCTCTGTGACAACTGTACAGTCAATGTCTGCTTTAATGTGGTTTGGTCTCATTAACATGGACTGGATTAAGCGGCCCACATGAGCTTTTCAATTAGGAAGACAAGTTTCTGCCAGTGTTTACAAAGGGATTATGCTTAGCATGCCACTGTGCCACTAGCCTTGCCCCTTTCCTCCTTATCTCCTCCTCCTCCTCCTCCCCTCCTCCACTTGTCTTCCCCCTCCCCTCCCCTCCCCTCCCCTCCCTTCCCCTCACCTCATTTCTTCCTTCCTTCCTCTTTTTCTATCTTCCCTTTCCCTAGTTCCATGAATAAACGGATTTGTCTGTTTCTCCTTTGGGGCTATTTGGACAGAGGTGGGAACAGTGTGTTAGAATCATCTAGCCACCCTAGGGGACATCTAATCCCGCTGCTCAGCCATGTATGACTCTACTCCAGCCTGTGCTTGCATATCTCCAGCCCCCAGGAGCTCACTACAGAGCCAGCCCTGTCATTGTTAGGAGCCTCTAACCACAAGAAAGGTCTTTGAATCTGAGCTGTCATACAGCCTATACCTACACCCCCCCCCGCCCCCGCTTGCTTTCCAAAGCCACCTATGGCCAGTGGCCGCTGTCCCTTCCCCTCACCTCATTTCTTCCTTCCTCTTTTTCTATCTTCCCTTTCCCTAGTTCCATGAATAAACAGATTTGTCTGTTTCTCCTTTGGGGCTATTTGGACAGAGGCGGGAACAGTGTGTTAGAATCATCTAGCCACCCTAGGGGACATCTAATCCCGCTGCTCAGCCATGTATGACTCTACTCCAGCCTGTGCTTGCATATCTCCAGCCCCCAGGAGCTCACTACAGAGCCAGCCCTGTCATTGTTAGGAGCCTCTAACCACAAGAAAGGTCTTTGAATCTGAGCTGTCATACAGCCTATACCTACACCCCCCCCCGCCCCCGCTTGCTTTCCAAAGCCACCTATGGCCAGTGGCCGCTGCTCCATGATGGCCTTTGTGACTGAGAGAAAGGGTCCCATGCAGTGCCAGGGGGAGTCTCCCTCTGTGTTGGATGTCAGCTGCTCTCTGCCTCTCTCTTTGGCACCCAGGCACTCCTTGGGCACATGTGCTTATAGTTTCCATCACATTGTGAAGAATCTTTTGTTCTCTTTCTCCAGATTAAAAATATACCATAAACATTATTCCACATGGTATGTCCGCTCCCCAGAACAGAGCTACGCTTGGAGCGCTTCAGAGCGTGTTATGTGGCTTGCCTCCCCATCTGCCATGGAGGGGCCCTGCCCTGCTTTTCAGATATCCTCACATCCCTGATTCCACAATTTCCCCAGGAGAAACTCACATTAGCAAGACACCTGCATCATTTATCTTGATTTGGCTTCGGGGACACATTGCTAGCTGCCCTTACAAAATGTCCACACCAGGCGCCTGGCTGCCATTCCCCACCCCCGAAGGAGGGCGGCCGCCTTCCCTGGCTGTACCGCCCACACCAGGCATTCCGTCTTTTATCGTTTTTCTATTTTGCGAGACTAAAGCCATGGCAAGGTTGTCTTAATGCGATGTCTTTCACTCTCAAGTAAAGAAAAACAGAAAAGAAAACACCCCTTTCCTTCTGTTTGTCTTCCTCTGGTAGAAATTGTGGCTTTTACTAATTTACATATTGAAGTATTGATGTTTTTCTTGCGAA
Organism: Nannospalax galili; assembly: GCF_000622305.1. Classification (NCBI taxonomy): domain Eukaryota; kingdom Metazoa; phylum Chordata; class Mammalia; order Rodentia; family Spalacidae; genus Nannospalax; species Nannospalax galili. The sequence continues at coordinate 488,039 of NW_008350402.1, forward strand.
CTCCAGGGAGCCCTTAGGTCGTGAGGGTAACCTAAGACTGCTCTTTAGTCAGGCATTCTCCAGCACAATCATTTTTGTTTTTTGTTTTATTTTACTACATTTTTGTTTGTTTTGTTATTTTGAGACAGAGTCTCACTCTATAGCTCAGGCTGTCCTGAAATTCACAGTGTGGCCCAGGCTGGCCTCAAATTTGTGGCAATCCTCCTGCATCAGCCTCTCAACTGCTGGGATTATACCATGCCCACCTGATCACTTTTACTTGAATCATGTTATTCTTATTTTCTGCTCCTTGGAAGCCACCCTGAGGGTCAAGGGATGGCCCTGGGCACCGACTATCCAACTCCCACAACTGGCACCTTTGAGTTTAAAGAGAATAATAACAATGATTACACAGTGCTGTGTGCATAGTCTGCCCCTCCAAGCACACAGGACATTGTATGTCTTTCACAGGCTGGACACTGAGGCTGGGAGAGGAAGAGTGCCCCCTGAAGGTCCCCCAGATCCTCCACACATTGGGAGGCAGCAATGTCCCTGGGTCTACTGTCCTTTTCCCACAATACCGACAGCCTACAGAGCAGTAAGAAAACATCTGCTGCCAACCTCTCCAGGTTTGTGACTTCAAACTCCCCTGGCAGAGGAGGGAATTACCATATTTGGGGGCAATTTACATCAAATTACCATGCACCAGCCAACAGCTGCTGCCTGGAGCGGGAGGCGGGCTGCGTGGAGACGATCACATTTGTACACACGATAATGAAAACCCGCGTTCGGGCCTCCTCATTCTCCCATAAATATGGTCATTATGATCTTGTTGGCATTGCTTGTTGAATTCCATCTTGCAAATTGTTTCCTGGTTGCCTGGGGGAACTGACTTGGGCTCTTCTCATTCTCTAAGATATGACAGGGTCTGAGGCTCACCCAAGTTCCCTAGACTGTCCTCTGCTACAGACTGATTCTCAGGACGGTATCTGTCAAGTCCAGGAACAGGTACCAAGCCCTAGTGTGTACGTGGCAAGGGGCAGAGTTAAGAGGAGGAGAGTGGGATTAAGGAGCAGCTGCTGCCCAGCTCCTTCCTCATACAGACTGACAAGTACCAGCTTATTAGTAGAGGTAGAAGTGAGGCTGAAAGTCTAAGCTAAAAAGGACCCTATCCATCTTCTTCTCCGGGCTCTGGAGGGATTAACACGTTTCCTTTCCTCCTCCAGGGCACCTGGCAGGTAACCAAATAAGCTTCCACCATAGACTCAGTCTATTACTTTTATTTTTCCTTTTTTTCTCTTTCTCCCCTCCCCTTTCTTCCTTATGGTTTTGAGGCAGAATTTTGCTGTGTGTTCCAGGCTTGAACTTGCATCAATGCCTCTGTCTCTTGGGTACTAGGATTACAGGCATGCACTACCATGCCTAACATCACATTTTAAAATAGATTTACTTTATTTTTATTTATGTGTATATGTTTATATTTGTGTGGGGGATATACGCACACAAGTGCAGGTGCCCGTGGAGGCCAGAGAGGGCATTGGATCACCTAGAACTCCAGTTGCAGGTGGCTGTGAGCCTCCTGTAACCAAACTCAGCTCCTCCACAAGAACAGCAAGCACTTTTAACAGCTGAGCCATCCCTCCAGCCCCTGGGTGCATTTCTTAATCATAGAAAGTTTTATCGAGCTAATTGCAGAATAATAACTCTGGCGAAGGGTGTGGAGTTTTTCTACCAGTTTCCTCCAGTGGTGACATTTTCTAAAACTGTAGTTCCATAATCGCAACCAAGATACAGATCACAGTGTAACCCCAGCTCTTACTCAGATCTTGCCCATTCTTCTGGTCCTCAGTTGTGAGTATACACTGGATTCTATAGTTTCATCCTCTGTGAAGGTCTGTGTATCCAACACTAGAGTCAAGATGGTAAACATCTCCAACATCTCAAAGATTTCTGTACTACCTATTGTGGGAGCCAAATAACACCGCAACTAGCAGTCCCCAAGATATCCATGTCCTAATGGTTAGAATTTGGGGTGTGTGACCTTCTATGGCAACAGGGATGTGACAGAAGTGATTGTGAAGGGTCCTGAGATGTAGATTGTTCTGGCTTATTCGGCTGGGTTCCAATGTGATCACAAGGGTGCTCTGTGTGTGTGTGTGTGTGTGTGTGTGTGTGTGTGCAGATGTGGGTGCCTGTGCCAGAGGAGGACATCAGATGTCACTCCCCACCCTGTTCCCTTGAAGTAGGGTCCCCCATTGAACCTGCTATGCCGTCACCCAGCAAGTCCCAGGGATCCTTCTGTCTCTGCTCCCTGCGGCTCTGGGGTTATACAACCATATCTGGCTTTTTTCTTTCTTTTTTTTTTGACCCCCTCCCCCTCATATCTGGCTTTTTATGTGGGTTCTGGGTTCTAAACTCAGATCCTCATGCTTGCATAGCAACTACTCTTTACCCACTGAGCCATGTCTCCAGCCTCAATACAAGGGTAATCTAATAAGAGGGAGGCAAGGCCCAGGAAATGGGAAGGGTGATGCTGACCATAAGCGGTTAAGTGCTAAAAGGAAGGGCCACAAGCCAAGGAGTGCAGGCAGCCCCTAGAAGCCATAAGAGGAAAGGGCAGAGTTCTTCCCCAGAGCCTTCCAAAGGAATCAGCTCTGCTAACATCTTTAAAATTTTTTAATATTTATTTTTATTTTATGTGTATGAGTTTTTTGCCTGCATGTATGTAAGTGTACCCATGTTGTGCAATGCCCATGGAGGTCAGAAGAGGGCATTGGATCCCCTGGAACTGGAGTATAAATGGCTGTTAGCTGTCATGTGGGTGCTGGGATCCAAACCTGGGTCCTCTGGAAGAATAGCCAGTGCTCTGAACCCCTGAGCCATCTCTCCAACCCTTGCCAACACCTTGACCTTGGCCCAGTGACACTGATTTTGGGCTTTTGATCCCCAGAATGTGAAAGAATAAATGTGTGTTGTCTCATACCAGTGTCTGTGGGAACTCATTAGAGAAGCAACTGGAAACGAATACACCCTTTTATAAGGTTCATCCCCTGTGATGGTCTGTGTATGCACATGCCTACATCCCAGCACTCAGCCCAGCAATGGTGCCCTCCAACCCTACCATTTCCTCAGAGGTGTTACATGCCTGGAGCCATGCAGTGGGAGCCTTGCGTCCCCAGGGCTATAGAAGCCAGAGGTGACTGTGAGTCCCAGGCACAATAGGGAGAGGCTAGGGGGAGGGCACTAATTGAGAGGAAGGGAGAGGAAGAGCACTCTGGGAAGGGGACTGAGAAGGACTGATGGAAAGTGGGTACTGTGCGGAAAAGCTGTGAGATGGAAGCCACAGTGACTGTGGTTTTAATAAAGTATCCAGGGAGCTGGAGAGATGGCTCAGTGGTTAAGAGCACCAGTTGTTCTTGCAGAAGACCGGGGTTCGAGTCCCAGGACCCACATGGGGTCTAACAACCATCTGTAACTCCAGTTCCAGGGGATCCAAGCCCCTCTTCTGTCCTCTGCAGGCACTGCACAACATGGGTGCACTTACAAACATGCAGGCAATATACTCATACACATAAAATAAAAATAAATAAATAAATAAATAATTTTAATAAGGTGTCCGGGCACCTGTCATCTGCACACCACACTATGGGACCTGCATGGCCCTGCTCTGTACTCTCTGGGTCCCTACCTCTTCACCTGGGAGGTACCACTGCAGGCAGCCCTTTCATATGAGGAAGTTGAGGCATGGAGGAGTGAAGGGACTCACCCAAGGCCACCAGATTAGGAAGGGACAGAGGAATCTGTCCTGTGTTAACCTTACAAGCTGGGACAAGTGAATGGGCGGGGGTCTCTACGAGGCATGGTGTGAACTCTGAACTGCCTTGAGGGGGGTATCCTAGGAGGGGAAGGACATAGGAAGGGCCACTTCTTGGAGCAGTTTGAAGAGGAGCCAGTCCAGAAGGAGAGACTGAGGACTCAGGACAGACAGGCAGAGAGACAGACACTGAAGACCATGAGGCAGACACGGAGTTTCTGATTTACCTTAGCCAAAAGGAATACAATTAGAGCAGGTCCCCCCAGGCCAGAGGAAAGCCTGGCTCAGAGCGGGGCAGGCACTCAGGGGGCCATCTTTACCTGTAGGCCCACACTAAATTTTACAAATGATCTTGTGCCTTTTCCTGGGGCTCACTTCTAAGAAGGAGCTGGCTCTCGGTGAGGCCGGTTGTCTCTTCTTGAAGGCTGTCCCTACCCCCTCTTGGTAGATCTAAACAAACACATCAGGGACCAGAATGAGATTCATCAAAAGCCATCCCTGCTGCTGACAAGTGTCTGCCCCCACCCAACACACACACCCGTGGGAGCCTGCAATGCTCTCTGGCTCCCATCCAGTAGGGCCTTCTGGTAAGAACCCTCCTTCCTGGGCAGCACAGCCTTCTGGGTGCTCTCTTACAGGGATAGAGCTGTCAGGCGCCTCCTGGAGATTCCACAGCTCCCCTCCCCCAGGAGGTGCCTTTGTCTTTGTCTCCAGACTAGGCAGCAGCAGGAGATAGGTTTAAAAGAGGGAAATAAGGTGGTGTCCCTGCACCAGGGAGTCTAGTTCAAGGAGAGGTGGATGAAGCAGATGCCGTTGCACCTTTAATGCAAAGCTGGACCTGAGTCAGTCCAGCCTGGCAAGGCAGCTCAACGGACTGAGTTCACTGCCTCCCAAAGGGTGGTCAGAGAGGGCTTCATGGAGGAGGCAACCTTTGGGCCGTCATGGCAGGATGCTTAGATGAGGCCTTTCCTTACCAGGAAGGGGCAAAGACAATCTTTCGTGCCACCATTCCCCTGTGCAGGGGTGGAAGTGTGTGGATGGAGATGCTGAGGAAACAGGAAACTAGAGAAGGCATGGCGGCCCCAGGCTGGTCAGATGGTGGAGGTCAGATGTGCAAGGCTGACGAACGCTGAGGAATGTGTTTGGTTCCACAGGCAGTGGGAAACCACTGAAAGTCTTCAAGCAGAGTTCTGAGTTCCTCAATAAGGATGACACCCCTGGTCACTGGAGTGGCGCTTGCTCCCTGTGGCAGGGGGTGGTAGAACCCTGGAAGCATCTCGACCCAGACTGGTCCCTAAAGAGGTCTCCATTCAACAGGAAGAGAGCAGCATGTGTTTAACTGACTCTGCTGTGAAGGTGTGCAGTGCTTGGTGTCCTGGGAGAGGGACAGAGCAGTTCCTCAGGGAAGGCATCCCAGGGGCTCTTTGACCATAGGGACTAGGGGAAAATGAATGTGAGATGTGGAACAGGGCATGGAGACAGGAGTCTGTCCATGTAGACTGGAACCCAGGAGGACTAGGGAGGAGAGAAGGGGTGACTCGGGACAGGGACAGAGGATGCCCCTCAAGAAAGGCAGGCTCCAGCAGGTGCAGGAGGCCCAGGCTCTGGTGAGGGTGGGGGCGGTCATGGAGGGGCGGCTGCTGTGGGAGCAGGCAGCGGGGATGCTGCCGCAGGCAGGAGAAAAGGTGATGGAAGATTTTCATAAAGGCAGAGGCTGTGAAGGTTGTGGGGCCTTGAGAGATCACAGGCCCCTGGACACCTGCCTCACCAGGACCTCCGGCTTGCATCACTGTCTGGATCCTGATCCCTTATATTACATTTCCCAATCACCAGCCTGTAAATTCTCTTGCTGCCTGAGGCCGGGAGCCCTTGAACATAGGGCAGCTTTGATTTAAAAGCAAGACTGGCCATAAAGACGGGGTTGGTGGGGGTAGGGATGAGGTAGGAGGTTCGGGGAACTATCTAGAGAAGAGCCTGGGCCTCCCTGGAGGCAGCACTGTAATTAAAATAGGGCCATCTCTCTTCCTAAGAGCCTTTCTAGTACACAGGGAGCAGGAGCTGATCTGCCTGCCTTAGAGGCCCCAGGACCCACGCTGGCAGGAAAAAGCCAAACTCAGAGCTGCAATCCCCAGCTGGGCCAGCTCCCTACTGGGTTCAACAACAATCTCTCCCTGCTGGGAGCCAGGCCATAGGTAGTCTCCTCCCTGGCCTCTGAGTGCAGGTGTCTAAAGGTGATCTCATGACTTGCTTCTGATGGATACAGTACATTAATGAGACCAAATGCCACTTCCAGGCTGGGTTACGAAGACTCACTTCCTTATCTCTAGCCGTCTGTCTCTCTCACTGTATCCATTTGTACACTGATGAAGTAGGTTGCCACATAACAAGGAACTGGGGGCCTTCTGGTCAGCCTGTGCAGAGCTTAGGCCCTCAGCCCAATGGCACCCACAGAATTGGATCTTGCATATAGTCATGTGAATGAGACAGGCAGCTGATGCTTCCTAGTTTACCTTCAGATGAAACCACAGACCCTGGGTGGACACTTGAACTGCAAGAGACCATGGAGCAGAAGGCACAACTAAATACACCAAGTCCTTGACTCACAGACACTGGAACATTACAGATGCGTATGCTTCTATGCCAGGTTTTGAGGGCGTTTGTTATACAGCAATCACTAACTCGTGCGCCTGCTCATTTGAGTCAGTCAGTTGCTTACTCTAAGTCTCCATGTTCCCCTCTGAATAAACAGGATAATAATGCTCAGGCCAAAGCATTGAGCAAAGAGTAGAGACGAGGGGAGAAAGAAAAAGCTCTGTAATCTCTAAAGTGCTGTATACATGGGGTATGTTTTGCGGATATGGTTATTCCAGAGATGGGCTGGGGAGAACATGGCTTTTTTTGTGGCTAGGTGACAGATCTCATGGCCTTGCACAACTCAGAGAACCTCTATCCTCAGTTTTCTTATCTGTAAAATGGGGCTGTTGGAAGGAGTAAAGGAACATTCAGGTGATTTCTCAGTGTGTTGCTGGCACATGGCACCAGGGCCCTTGTGATTCCTATTGACAAAATGGCGACCTTGGCTATGATGGAGGGCAGGGCATGATGAACATGGGATGGCTAGAGTGCTCAGTGCCCTGGGAGAGGGACAGAGTGGCAGTTCAGGGAAACCAGAGCACAGCGGAAATAATACAGGGCCTAGAGCTGGGTACCTGTTGGTGCCTGGGCAGTTCCCTTCCCTTCTCCAGCTTCCATCTAAAATGAGTGCAGCCCCATCCAGTGATATCTGAGGGCACCCTGTAAGCGTGAGGGTGGTACACACAGGTAAGGGTATTCTCAGTGGTGATGGAAGGAGGCAGGGGACTGGGATATACATCCCTGAGGATCAGATATGCAGATGAGGATACTAGACAGGTGCAAGAGGAGACAGCACAGAACAGAACTGATGAACCTCAGGAGGGGGAGGGGAGGGAGTTGCTAGAGGCTATGGGGGGGGGCTGAATGCATTTAGGAGACAGCGAGTGGGGAGAGTTCAGGGTTAGGGACACATAGGAGAAGGACCCACACAGGGTGGAAGACAGGCTGAGGTAGAGCTCAGCAGGTACAATGCTTGCCTAACATGCACAAAGTCCTGGGTTTGATCTCAGCACCACAAAATGGGCATGGTGGCATATACCTGTAATTTTAGCACCTAAGACGTGGAGACAGAAGGAAGAAGCTCAAAACCATCTTTGGCTGCATAGACTAGCCTAGGATACATGAGATCCTGTCTCCAAAAAATAAAGTGAGGAGCCAGAGCTCAGCCTAAAGACAGGACTGTCTTGAGGGTCCCAGCAAGGTCTCAGTAAACTACTGGAAGGCCATGCCAAAGGGCCGGGGCAGGACCCCCTAGAATCTTAACCCTTGATGGAGAGGACCCTCCGGCATGTGGGACTGCCCCATTTGTTCCTCTTATGCCGGACTTGGGAGAGCAGGAGACCTTGAACAAGTCACTGGCCTTTGTAATCTCAGTCTTGCCTCCAGTGCAATGGGCTGCCTGCTGACTCCACTACAAGGCTGTGAGAGTCCCTGAGAAGCACTGTAATGCCCTTGACTAGATGCCACCCAAACCACCAGACACCTCACATCCGGTGACCCCACCGTGTTTCCCCTGTTTCAGCAAGCAGTCTGGTCCCCCGTCACCCTTTTCCTAAAACAACATTCTTTTCTGCTGTCTGTCTCTCCATTCCCAGCAGGGGTTTCTGATATCTGCACAGAGTATCCCCACATTCTTCAAAAGACATGTTTGGAAACAAGCAATTGCTAGAGAGATGATTCAGGCCTTGGCCTCCGATTGTGTCTGGACATAAGCAGGCCCATCTGCAGAGCCTATGCTGCCAAATTCTGTCACTTGGCTCCATATGGCCCGTTCCCCCAACCCTCCCTGCTCAGAACTGTCAGTCTGTGCCCGGCTCATTCAGTGATGGTAGATACATGAGGAATTCAATGAGGGAAATCTTGGCTCCTGCAAGTGGCATCTCTGTCCCCTTCTACCCTACCTGGACCACTTTGGGGGCAGAACCCAGGGTGGCTGGGCTTTTTGGGTCCTCTCTTTTTTCCGTTCAGCCACAGTGTAGCATCCTTGAGCTGAGGGGGACCCTGGGAGGATGTCAGCTCCTGTCTTCTAGACAGAAATAACTTCCTGAACTGTGCTCAGTTGTTCCTGGTCCAATCCTTTGTCCTAAGATACTGGGTACTCTCTTTCTTTCAACCACTTCCTTGCCCAAAGGCAGCCTGATTTGACACTGCAAGATATCAGTTCACAGCAAGCTGTGTGATCTTGGGTCCTGGGTTAACCCCATTCTCAGTGGGGACCTGTCTCATCATTCTTGCCCTTTTCATTCCCTAGGTTGGGCACTGAGGTCTAACAGGACAGCAACTGGGAAAGAATCAATTTCAGAGTGGGGTCTGCAGATATAAAGGCTGCACGATTTCTTGTCTGGGCATATCCATTTCAAAATAAAATGATGCTCACGGTCAGATTGGAAAAGCACCTTCCCAGGAGGATTTAAACTCAGGGTGGCGATTTCAGGAGCTAAGTGGGTGTCTGAGTGGTGAGGAGGGCAGGTTGGGGGACGAGGGGCTGGCTGTACTACAGAGCCCAGGCCCCAGCAGAAGGCATGAAGAAACAATAACCTCCATGCCAGCCAAACAAAACACATATGCTGCCCAGATCTGGTTCAAGGCCTGCCAGTTTATAACTGGTATAAATGCTAGGGGAGAGAGATTTGGTTATAACAAGGCTATGCATTGGCTGTAGACCTAATAGCCTCAGGAAAAAGAGTTTGGCATATGGTGATCATTCCCGGTTCAGCCTGGACTCAAAATGGCCTCTTTAATTAATTTGCTTATTCCTTCCACACAAATTCTTGTCTAAGTCTGTGCTAGGTTCTATGGCCCCAAATCTAAATCAGACACTGTCCTCCAGGAAGGAGGGGCAAAGTGACAGATGACTTCAACACATCCTTTTTTGGGTTCTGTGGAATGTCACTCAGTGCGTTAACTGGCATCCCATGAGAATAGCAATCCTGGGTCAGTTAAGCAAGGAAAACATCTTGTTGAACAAAGTTGAACGTGTTGCATTGTGTGGGACTTCTCAGAGCCTTCACTGCACTAACATGCATAGTAATTTAATGCATTACACGTTAAATTACTTCAAAGTGTTTGTGCCTGCTGGGGTCCCCAGTATACTTGGATGTTCTAATCTGTACTAGGTGCTGATGAGGGAGCAGATATGGGACCCCTTGGGGGTGTGGTTACACAAAGGATCTGACTGCATTCAAACTTGGGGACCTTCTTCCCATGAGGCCTCCCTATGAGGGTTACGCAGAAGAAGCAGGTCCCTCCAGGGTCTGCGGATGCTTCCTCCAGGGTCTGCAGGTGCTCCATCCAGGATCTGCAAGTGCTCCCTCCAGGGTCTGCAGATGCTCCCTCCAGGATCTGCAAGTGCTCCCTCCAGGGTCTGCAGATGCTCCCTCCAGGATCTGCAAGTGCTCCCTCCAGGGTCTGCAGATGCTCCCTCCAGAGTCTGCAGGTGCTCCCTCCAGGGTCTGCAGATGCTCCCTCCAGGGTCTGCAGATGCTCCTTCCAGAGTCTGCAGGTGCTCCCTCCAGGGTCTGCAGGCACTCCCTCCAGGATCTGCAGATGCTCCCTTCAGGGTTTGCTGCAAGTCATTGAGGGTGGGAATGGCTCTCAGCGTCAGTTTCATGGTCTGTGGCAGTTGGGGAGCTTGAAGGGTTTAATCTAGAGTTCCCTCATCACATTTGCATCTGAAAATACTGTGTCAGGGCAAAGGGATCCACATGGAGAACAGGAATGGAAGGACAGTCAGCATCTGGAGCAGCAGAACTATAAAAGCATCCCATGTCAGTGTTTAGTTTCAGGGTCCTGTGACCAAGGAAGGAGGAGAAATCGATTCCACATCTACGAGGGCTCCATCTCCCCTCCACAGCGTGCGAGCTTCAGACTGAAGCCTGCAGTGGCATTACCTGCTGCGTTCACAGCCAACGCTGGCTCCATTTCTATGAATAAAATTTAGAGGTTCAGGACAGATCTGAAAACCAATTGCTCCCTCTCTTCCCAGCCCTCCCCCAACTTATTGTCTGCAACTCAGGGTGTTTCTTTCCTCTCTCTCTCTCTCTGCAATATATGAAGGGAGTTCAGTTTGGGAATCAATAGCACTTTGTTCTGGAAATGCCCACCTAAAGGAGGGTGAATGGCGGTGGGTTCAAGCTTCTCTTTCCCAGAGAAGCCCAATATGAACCAAAACAAAGCCCCGACTGGCCCTGGAAACATGATTGACAGAGCTCAGCTACAAGAGCTAACTTCTAGAAACAGTCAAGATGGATTTTAAAACTGCCTCCCAGGTACCTGCTGTATCTAAGGTGTACTCCATGCTTGTCACAATGCAAAGAGAGAAAACTCTGATTTTGTGGTGAATGGAGTTATGGGAACATGAGCAGAGAGACTGTGGGTAAGTTTGCCTGGGAAGAATAGATGAGGATGGAAGGAGGAGCCAAGGCATTTAAGACAGTGTGTGGAAACCAGGGCTGTGCTCCACTCTGCCCTGGTTTTATTCTTATCCGTTAATTGCCCAAGGCCTCCATGGTCCTGGGAAATCACTGGGTTCCCCAAGGTTGAACAAGGCAAGCCTGGCTGTCATCGGTTTAGGGCCCGTCTACACTGGGTGGATCTGAGGGAGTTAGATCCAGGGGGGTGGAGGAGGGAGAAGTTTGATTTGAAGACAGAGCAGAAGGCGCCTGCTGCTGCCTGTCTTGTAGCAGAAGGGAAGGGGCCTTCCCCACAGCCGGCCAGGGGATTTCTTTCCCTCACTTTATCCTCAGTCCTTTTCTTTGGCAGCCCAGGGTATGTGGGTTTATAGGAGACACGTAAGTCAATAGTCCAGAAATAAGGAATTAGGAGGAAGATGGCTAGAAACTCCGTCCCTCACAGCCTGCAGGGCAGGCTTCAGGCCTTGGCTAGCCCTAGGGATCTGCCGTGAGATCTCAGTGCGCAGCCACAGGTTACCAGGCTGCCTGATTCAAGAGCAAGGCTTGGTGTCTCCGGCTGTTGGAGGAGGTTGTCAGTCCAGCCAAGCAAGATACAGGAAGTATTCTGGCTAAAGCTGAGGAGGCATTCTCCTGTGTTAGTGTCCTGTCTGCCTGCGGCCTGTGTGTTACAGGCAGGTTTGAGTCTGCAGAGACAACCAGCAGGGGCCTTTCCTTTTAGTTGGCTAAATGGTTGCCAATTCCATCAAAAATGGACTCAGAGCTGTCCCCAGCTTTCCCATACAAAAGACAAAGGAAGCAGGCTTTCCCTTCACATACTTAGAACATTGGGTTTACAGTGAGGAGGTCAAAGTCTCACTTAGGCCATAGCTAGGACTTCAGGACCCAGGTACAATCAGCACAAAGTAGGTCTTCGAGGCTGGTAGGAGCGATGCCACTGGAACTCCTGGTCACCTGAGCAGTCCGCCAGGCTGGAACTCCTGTTTTCCTGGTGGTTTACCTACTTTGTTTCCCATGCATTCTCCCTGAGGTATGTTACTACGGTCAGTTTTCCCATCACTGTGACACTACCTGACAGAGACCATTTAAGGGAGGAAGACTTATTTTGGCTCACAATTGCAGAGGACTTTCAATTGTCATGGTGGGACAGGCATGGAACATCATGGCCACCAGTGTGACAGCAAAGTGTGAGGCAGAGCAGTTGCTCATACTGTGGTGAACCAGGAAACAGAGAAAGCAGACCACCCGGGGTAGGTATGACCTTCAAAGACCTGCCTTTAAGTGGCCTTGTTCGCCAGCCAGGCCCTGTCTCCTAAAGTCTCCTCAGCCTCCAAAAGCAGTAGTACCACAAGCTGGGCACCAAGTGTTTATAACATAAGCCTGTCAGGGATTCATACTCAAACCATAACAGATGTTAATAGGTGCAAGACACAGAGAAAGGCAGTTTCTATAGTAAAATAAAGTGGGGGAAAAGCTATTTGGGAGAAAATTCATTATTTTTATTTTTATTTTTTATTTTTAAACATTTTATTTATTATTTTTATTTTATGTGTATGCGTGTATTGTCTGCATGTAGGTAAGTGCACCCGTGTCGTGCAATGCCCATGGAGGACAGAAGAGGCTGTTGGATTCCCTGGAACTGGAGTTACGGACAGTTGTTAGCTGCCATGTGGGTGCTGGGATTAGCTGCCATGTGGGTGCTGGGATTCGAACCTGGGTCTTCTGCAAGAACAGCCAGTGTTCTTAACCACTGAGCCATCTCTCCAGCCCCTATTTTTATTTTTCAGTTATTCCCCCAACTGTCTGGGGTGTGCAAGTCTGGTGTGCATGTGCTCGCATGTGTGTGAGCAGACGTGTATGAGTGGGGATGAATACACATGCACGTGGAGGCCTGGGGTTGATGTTAGGAGTCATCCTCCATTGCTCCTTATTCATTGACACATGATCTCTCAATCAAACCCAAAGCTCACCAATATGGCTGGTGTCACCAGTCAGCATGCTCTGGGGATCTCTTGTCTCTGACTTCTGTGGCTGGAATTGCGTGTGGGCTACTATGCCCACCAGCCATGTACATGGGTTCTGGAGCTCCTCATGGTTGGAGTGAGCGCTTTAACCACTGAGCCATCTCTTCAGCCCTCGTTTGCTTAACAGAAAGAGCCTCTTCTAAACTAAGGTATTTCGTGAATCTAAGATGGGAGATAGAAGCCTTCCCCAGACTCATGGATCATAGATCCTTTTTTTCCAGGCACCTCAGCAGACCTGGGCTTCCTGCAACACATTATTGGAAGGTCATTCTCTTCATACACCTGCCGACCTCTGTTAAGAGTTGGCATTCACCGAAGAATAGAAAAGGAGGGCATTACAGAGTGAAGCGGGGCGGGGTGTGTAGCTCAGTGGTGGGGCACTTGCCTAGCATGCACAGGCCCGGGGTTCAATCCCCAGCAGTGCCACAAAATAAATGAATAAATATACAAAAAGTTAAAGAAACAAAAAAGCTGCAGAATGAGGCTGAAGGGAGCTGGACAGGTGAACACTCCTATGCCCCCAGTTTGCGGAGAGAGTCTAGAGAGCCACAGGCTGGCCGGAGGCTCTAGGCTGTTCTAATTGCTGTTGTTTTGTGTTTCTTTGCATATTTTCTCCCCAGCCTCTTCTGTCCACACACACTCTCTATTAGCCTGAGTTGTGTAGCGCTTAAGATTACATTTGACTGCAAATGAAGACTCCACAAAAGCATCCTAAACTAGGTAAAAGTTTATTTTTATCTGTACGGAGGAGGCAGTTCAAGGCTGGTACCCAGGCTCTTTTGCTCTTGCTCCTTCCCCACATAACTTCTATTACCAAAGCCACTTCATGGTACAGAACAGCCACTGGAGCTCCAGCTATCACATCTGCATGCTAAACAATAGGAAGGAAGACAGCGGCGGGCTCTCTCCCTTTTTAGAGTTTCCACAACACTTTTGCTTATAGCTCGTAGATCCAAATTTGGACAGATGGCCATGCCTAATAGTAAGGAAGACTGGGAGTGTATCTGCTATGTGGCAACAAGCCTGTCACAGAAGTGAAGGGCCCAGTGTGAAGGGGCACAATGGGTCCTGAAGAGAATAAGCACAGTGGAGCACAGCCAGTAGTTTCCTGGTTCAAGATGGTCCAGGCTGACACATCTGAGTTCTGACTTAGGACACTTTGGTTTGCAGCTGAGGGGAAGATTCCTTTGCTTCTACAGTTGTTAAGCTGAAAGGAATCTGGAGAGATGGAAGCCCTTCTCTGTGCACTTGGCAGCATGTGGAGCAGACGTGTGCAGAGTGGGGAGAACAAAGCCAGCCAGACACAAAGGCAGGCGAGAGGCTGGAATAGCACGACAGAGGTGCCGGAGGATGGATGGGGCCCCAGTTCCCGTCAGAACGAGCCCAGCCTCACCCCTGCCCTCTACTAGATCTGTGGGCTGATAAATCCTGCTTCTGCCTTCCGCTCATTTCACTCCGGTTTCCGTTACTGCTATAATGACGCCCTGGCTACTAAAGCGATCATCTTTCACTTGTGAGAGCAGGAATCCCTATGGATCACTCTTTTGGCAAAGACAGTTTTCCTAGAACTAAAGCACAGATGAAACTTGTTGATTTCATGCATCAGGACCTTGAATGATGTGAGCGTAGTTTCAAATGTCTGTGTAGGTCTTCACAGTTTACGAAAGTTCTGCAAAAAAATGACTCCTATCTTTATATATCGCTGATATATAAATAATTATTGAGATACCAAAAAGTAAGCTTAAAGGAGGGTCATATTCCCCCTGGGATACAGATTCTATTTTCCCTGGCTTATGGATGAGGACATGGGGGCTTAATGGGATAACCAAATTCATCTCACACAACTGCTCAGTAGAGTCCCATGCACCGTGCTACGTGCTCCATGCCCAACTCTACAGAGATGAGGGCTCGTAACTCCATCAAAACTTAGAGAATATATTTTGTAGGGTGGATGGACCAAGAAATCTGGGGTGGTACTTTCATTCAGGGGCAGAGCCCACAGGGCACACTGACCATTATACTGTCTCTAAAGGCAATGGCTTGTACCATGACTCTGGCAGGTGCTGTCTGCAACTTACTCGTGACCCACACCTGCAAGTCTATAAGATGCTCTGACAAGAACCGTTGGCTCAATTGGTTAAAGGGTGTGTCCTTATGATCGGCACTGTGCCTATGTCTTTTACAAAGGGATCTGGGTCATTACAAGCTTGCTGTGTTGCCTCCAGTCACATAAGAAAGACAGCTTTCATTTGGCAAAGCCATGTAGGGAGAGTCCCTGGCTCCAGGATTCCCCTTCACAAGCAAAAACAATTAGTCTTTAAGCAAAGTTTGTTAAAGAATCTATTGAGAGGATAATTGGGTTTACAGAATTGATGGTAACCCAAAGGAACATGTTTGGAACATGAGCAGGAATCAAAGCCATTGCAGAGGGTCAGGAACAGAGGAGAACGGTTGCATCCTTGTCTGGCCATGTATGGTTACATCCTCGTCTAGCCATGTATGGAGCACTTCCATGAACAGTTCTCATCATTACACAACCCACTCTGCTGAGTCCCAGTCGGACTCCCAGGCAGGGACTTTAATTGCTTAAACCTTAATTGGCTGATAGGGGCAGGAAGGTGGGGCTCTGCTCACTTCGCGTGGGGTGGGGATGACCCGGGACTTTTACAATGATCTGTGCTGCCTACCAACCCTGCGGCATCCTTCAAAACAGTGAGCCATGTGAGGCCTATGGGATGCTGGCTTTCCAGGAAGAGGGTGTAGAATGATGGGAATCCTCCTGGCCAGGTTGGGACTGCTGGGGAATCCAGCCCATAGATTGAACCAGGCTCTAAGTCTCTGCAGTACAGCAATGGCCAATGTTGGAATACCCAGACCATATCCTCTAAGCCAATCTAATGCGTCCCCTTCATAACATGTATTTATCAGGTTTGGTCTTCCAGAGGACCCTAATACAGTACCCTTGTGCTATATTTGGAGACCAGGCAGTATGATGGCTGCAGCTTTCTTATTTGATCACTGCAAACTTGGTTCTTAAAACTGTTTATGTCAGGGGCTGGAAAGATGGCTCAGTGGTTAAGAACACTGGTTGTTCTTGCAAAAGACACAGGTTCAAATCCCAGCACCCACATGGCAGCTAACAACTGTCCATAACTCCAGTTCCCGGGGATCTGACAGCCTCTTCTGTCCTCCTCAGGCATTGCACACCACGGGTGCGCTTACCTACAATACATACACATGCATAAAATAAAAATAATAAATTAAAATTTTTTAAAAAAACTGTTTATGTCATATCTCATGAATTTGGATATATTATGTTTCAATTATATCAGGATATTTTCAAACTGTCCTTTTGAATTTCATTTCTTCCTTGACTCGCTGGCTGTGCAGAAACATACTGTTTATACTTGTGAATTTTCCAGTTTTCTTTGTTATTCTTGGTTTATTTTTGTTTAAAGAAAAGATTTATTTTATTTATAATTGTGTGTGTGTGTGTGTGTGTGTGTGTGTCTGTGTCTGTGTCTGTGCGTGGGTTTGTGCACGTGAATGCAGGTGCCTGTGGAGGCCCCTGGAGCTGCAGTTACAGGCAGTTGTGAGCTGCTCAACATGGATGCTAGGAACAGAGCTTGGGTCCTCTGGAAGAGCTGCAAGTGCTCTTAACCACTGAGCCATCTCGCCAATCCTGATTATTCCTAGTTTCATATCACTGTGATCAGAAAAGATACCTGATATAATTTCAGTCTTTTTAGTTTTGTTAACACTTATTTGAGACCTAACATGCAATCTGTCCTGAAGAATGTTTTGTGTGTGCTTGAAAGAAAATATATACCCTTCTGCTGTTGGCTAGAAAGATCTGACTGTATCTGTTGGATCCATTTATTGTCATCTGTTTTGTGATATCTGTCTGGGTGATATGTCCATTGTGTAAGTGGGGTATTGAAGTCTCTCCTATCATTGTATGCTGTGTACTTCTGTGGATATTTGCTCGGATATTAGGGGACATTATGTATTTACATTTATATCCTCTTGATGAATTAATCCTTTCATTGTTCCATAATGACCCTTTTTGTCTTGTGACTGCTTTTGACCTAAGTCTATCTTGTCTAACTTAAGAATAGCTCTCTCTGCTCTCTCCATTGCCATTTTGTACAGATTTTTTTTTTTTTTTTTTTTCAGCTCTTGGCTTTCAGGCCTTTTATGTCCTTAAAGCTAAAGTCTCTCAGGGACAGCACATAACTGGATCTTGTTTAGTTTCTGCTGCTGTTGCTATTTGTTTTTGTTTAAATTATTCAACACTCCCAGTCTTTTCATTAAAGAATTTATCCCATTTATATTTGTTGAGAGGTAAGAACTTAACTACTGACATTTTGTTAGTTGTCTGTCTTTCAGTTCCTTTGTTCTGTTTTTCCTCTCTCCATGAATGTCTTTGTGATTTGATGGTTCACTGCAGTGGTTATGCACTTTAAGCCTTGTTTTCGTTTTTCATATCTACTGCACAGTTTGTTCTTTGTGATTCCCTTTAGGTTTACATAAAATCTTAGAGTCTTGCCAGTTTTTTCTAAGCTTCCAACAACCTAATTCTAGCCCCTAATTCTATGCTTTAACTTCCCTTCCCCTCACATTTTATATTTTGATGTCACAATTCACATCTCTTACATATCACTTATCCACTAACTAATTGTTGTATCTATAGTTACTTTTGTCTTTGAACTTTTTTGCTAGAGTTAAAGTTACTTATGCCTTCCATTAGTGTTAGAGTATTTGGAACTTGGCTATATATTTACCTTTATAGAAAGTTTTATATTTTTATGTCTTCATGTTGTTAGTTAGCGTCTTTTTTTTTTTTTTTTTTTTTTTTTTTTTTTTTTTTTTTTAAAAAAAAAAAAAAAAAAAAAAAAAAAAAGAGGACGATAAATCTTTCACTGTGATATATCAAAATAAAACTCATCCATCTGCTAAAAACAAAACAGAAACAAACCAAAACTGATTAAACTGTAAGAAAAGTTAAAATAGCGTTCTTTTCAGACAAATGCTAAGGAATTCACTACTAATAAATCCTTTCTGAAAGAATTATTCTAGATATATTTTGGGGAAAAGAAGTTCAAATCCATAAAGAGTAGAATGTTGGAAACTGTGTAAGGAAAGATACAGTAAGTCTTGTTAAATCTAAACATACTTTAATCCCCAGGACTGGAAAAAAATAAGATAATAAATACAATTTTAAGAACTGGGGATGCAGCTCAAGGTCCCTAAAATATTAGGCAATAATAAGACAGCAGAGGTGTGATGAAACTGTGTTCCAATGCTGTTGCTAGACATTAGATGCTGTCAAAACAACATAGCTTTGAAAGAAGCTATCAGGGCTAGAGAGATGGTTCAGTGGTTAAGAATTCTTACTGCTCTTCCAGAGGACCTGAGTTTGGGTCCCAGCACCCATGTTGAGCAGTTCACAACTGTCTGAAAACTCCAGTTCCAGGGGATCCAACACCATCTTCTGACTTCTTTGGGCACCTGCATTCACATGCATAATCCCCCTCTACATACACATAATTTTTTAAAAAGTAAACAAAAGAAGATACAGTGGTAAACTTGATACTATCCAATAGGCAAATTAAAGAAAACCAAGAGCAATCAATAGAAACTGTACGAATCACCTCTGAATGATTGGAGGGGAAACCCATAATGAAAGAGGGTTCGCTCACAGTGACAGAAGAGGGAAAAGGCATGGAACAGTAACTCCTTAAGAAGGTGCTAGAGCTGGGCATGGTGGCACACACCTTTAGCCCCAGCACTCGGGAGGCAAAGGCAGGCAGATCTCTGTGAGTTCCAGGCTAGCTGGGGCTACAGGGAGATCCTCTCTCAAAAAGAACAACAACAAAAAAAGGAAGGCGCTAGCACTAAATTTAGCTGTATTGATAGCTGTATTGATAGGAGCAATGTATGTAAACAGACTAAAATCTCTGATGAGAGAGTAGAGAGTGTCAGGTTCAGATTCTTCTAAAACGTCCTATACATGGTCTGGAGAAATGGCTTAGTGGTTAAGCACACTGGCTGTTCTTGCACAGGACCCAGGTTTGGTTCCCATCATCGACTTGGTAGCTAACAATGGTCTATAACTAGGGGGCCCAACGCCTTTCTCTGGCCTCTGTGGGCATTGTATGCATGTGGTACACTCACATACATGCAGGCAAAGAACTCATACACATTTAATTTTTTTTTCAATTCTTTAAGTCCTGTGTAAATCTTCACCAAAAGAGAGGTGGCATAGAGCCTTAGAAAAAGCAATTGCCTGTGCTAAGAGCATGTCTAGGGATGATGGTGGCTATTGCCTAATGATAAAAGGGACAATGGAAAGGGCACATCCAAAGCCTTAGGTGCTACCAAAGTTCTAAAGTTGGGGAAAGTTGAGTGAATAGAAAGGACAAACGGATGGCTGGAGTGGCTCTAAACTGCCCCATCTAGGGGCCTCTTTCCCTTCTTCCCTACATCCCACTCTGTGTCCACTCTCTATTGTGCTCAACTCAGCAGCCACCTAAAAGCCACAGATTCCAAGAAAGGTATCCTCCCAGGTATGTTCTGATCTGAGCCTGAAATGTCCCCACAGGCTTATGTGTTTCAATAATTGGTTCCTAGCTGGTAGCACTGTTTGTGGTTGGTGGCATGGGTCTCTTTGGTGGGCTGTCAAGGTTCTGTCCACTTCTGGTGCTAGTTTAAGCTCTCTGCTTCTTTAAAAACTATATTTTGAGGCTGGAGAGATGGCTCAGGGGTTAAGAACACTGAATGGTCTTGCAGAAGACCCGGGTTTGAATCCCAGCACCCACTTGGAAGCTAACAACTGTCTGTAATGCCAGTTCCAGGGAATCCCACAGCCTCTTCTGTCCTCCGTGGGCATTGCATGACACAGGTGCACTTACCTACATGCAGGCAATGCACATACACATAAAAATATAAAAAATAATATTTTTTAAAACTATATTTTATTTAATGTGTATGAGTGTTTTACTTGCATGTGTTAGTACACCTTGTGTGCAATGCCCATGGAGGCCAGAAGAGGGGAACCAGATCCCCTGGAACTGAAGTTGCAGACAGTTGTTAGATGCCATGCTGGTGCTGGGAACTGAACCTGGGTCCTCTGCAAGGACAGGCAATGCTTTTAACGGCTGAGCCATCTCTCCAGGCCAGCTCTCTGCTTCACCAAGACTCTAGAAAACTGCTGTGAACTCCCTCCACCATGGAGAGCTACCAGCAGCCCTGTCTTCCCCTTCATGATGAACTGAGAATCCCTAAAACCAAGACCCAAAAGACACCCTCCTCCATTAAGTTATTTCTGTCAGGTGTTCTGTGACAGCAATGGAAAAAGTAGCCAATGTGCTGTGGAACCCTCCTCCTTGGCCCCCTCCCCGGGACTCCCTAGACCCCTGCTCTTTTTGCTTCTGTAAATCGCTTTGCTTGAGGGAACCAGAGGGACAAACTGCACCGTCTCCATTTTGACTGCTGATTCCTCCATTTTCGTGATGTCTCATGGTCATAGACTAGGCAAGCCCAAGCATGTCCAGGAGCCCCAGGCAGGTTTGAGGCTTCTAAGGAATAAACAGGGTCCTCTAGCCCTGAAGATAACAGTCAGCACATTCCACAGCCCTGAAGGCAGCACCCACCAATGAGAGGCCTCCAAGACTGTAACCAATCAATTCAAAAGTATGTTGGCGCGCGTGGGCTCTTTGGACCGATCAAAATATAACTCTGTCATTCCCCTCCTCCCTTTGTCTGAAACCTATGAAAAACTCCCTCCCGCTGCAATCGGGGCTCTCAGACGAACCTACCACGTTAGTTTGGTCTGAGAGTCTGAGCTTAAGCCCGAATAAAGACTCTTTGTTCTTGCATGCTCTCTGGACTCTATGGTAATTCTTGGGGATTCATTCTCTGGGCACAACATTTGGGGTCTCGTCCAGGATCCCCAAGAACCACCCTCCCCCTCCCCGCTGGACCCCAGAGTGCAGAGTCTACCTGATCCAATTGGTGAGTGTCTCTTGTCTTTGTGTCCTTCATTCCTGCGTGCTTCTGGTTTGGTTTTTGGGCCCAGTTTCAAGATTACCTGTTGGAGGTATAGGCAGACGCACTGGAAGGCCCCAGGCCGTGGGACTCGGGAGATGTCCTGGACCCACATGGTAGGGATTGGATTCCCTTGGTAGACTTGGAAGGACGGAGCAGGTCATTCCTGCCAGGAGGCGAGAGGCCATCGTCCTATTTTCAGTTTAAGGTGCCAATTAACCGTGTGTTATTTTTCTGTGTGTTTATTCTTTTTGTTGTGTTTGTGACTCTTACTATGTTGGAAGAAATGGGACAGAACCAAGTAACTCCTCTCAGCCTTTTTCAGGATCACTTCTCAGAATTCAAAGCCCAGGCTGATAGCCTGGGGTTAGGAGTAAAGAAAGGGAAGCTCTCTGTGTTTTGCAGGAGTGAATGGCCAACTTTTGGAGCCAGCTGGCCTGAAGAGGGAACATTTGACCTGCCTACCATCTACAGGATATAATTTATGGCCGTCCGGGCCACCCCGATCAGGTCCCTTACATCACTACTTGGCAGGTTATGGTGGAGGAGCCTCCAAAATGGTTAAAGCCATTCCTTCCTCATCCCCCCACTGGCCCAAAGCCGACTGTCCTCGCCCTACACGAGGATGAGTGGCAGAGAAATGAAACTAAACCCTCCGCCCCCCTCTACCCTGTCTTGCAAGGAAGCACAGGGGAAGAACTCCTGCTTGAGCCACCCCCTATCAGCCTGTCCCACAAGCAGAACCTCAGGACATTCTGGGGGAGGCAGAGGCAGCCCCACCCCAGGAGGCAGAAGGACACCCTCCCCAGACATGGAGGAGAGTCCAAAGGGGGCAGCCACAGCTGGTGACAGACTCTACTGTCCTCCCTCTCTGGGCTGTGGGGCCCCTCACTGAAGCAGAGGGCCAGCAGATGTAGTATTGGCCATTTGCAACTAGCGACCTCAACAGATGCAGTATTGGCCATTTGCAACTAGCAACCTTTACAATTGGAAGTTACAGACAGCTAAATTTTCTGAAAAGCCTCAAGGTCTAATTGATTTGCTAGAATCTGTTTTGTTCACCCACCAGCCCACTTGGGATGGTATTCAGCAGCTTTTGCAGGTCCTATTCACCACTGAAGAAAGAGACCGGATCCAGGTTGAAGCCTGCAAACTGCTCCCACCAATCAGGCCCTGATTGGTGAAGCCTTCCCCCTGCTTAGGCCGAATTGGGACTTCAATGTGGCTGAAGGTAAGGAGAGGCTCCAGGTCTACTGCCAGACTCTAATGGGGGGGTTTCTGGGTGGCCTCAAGGCGACTGATCAATTTGGCCAAGATTAGTGATGTGCAGCAAGGGAAGGCAGAATCACCCACAGCATTCCTAGAAAGGATCCTTGAGGCATTCCGTACCCGGACCCGGAAGCACCCAAGAATAAGAATGTAGTGATCCTGGCGTTCATGAACCAGTCAGCACCTGATATTAGGTGCAAACTGCAGAAATTGGGCAGACTGGCTGATAAAACCTTGCCAGAACTTCTGATGGTGGCTGAGAAAGTTTACAATCACCAAGAGAGTCCCAAAGACAAACAGGCCTGTGTCACCGCTGCTGCCAGCACCAAGCAGACCCATGACTTTGCCAAGATTCTCCTGGCCACGTCGACCAGGTCCCTGGGAGAAAGAGAATGCCAGCTGCGACGTCTATCTACTGAACAAGGTAGGAAATGCCCAGAAGGGCGACTAAAATTGCTGAGACACCAATGTGCCTATTGTAAGAAAATGGTCCATTGGAGAAAGGAATGTCCAGAAAGACCGGCCAGACAGGAGCAGGTATGTGAAGGAATACAAGTCCTGGAGCTTGGGGAATGGAGTGAATAGGGAGGACAGAGTTTGGATCCCCTCCCCGAGCCCAGGGTAACAGAGTGGAGGGGACACCCGTGAGTTTCCATGTAGATGCAGGTGCTCAACATTCAATGTTAACAGAGACCCAAGGGAAATTATCAAACAAAAAGTCCTGGGTGCAGGAAGCGACTGGCATAAACCAATATTCATGGACCACCCCGAATAAAAGTGGACCTAGGCACGGGCTGGGTGTCCCACTCCTTCCTAGTCATGCCAGATTTCCCCTACCCACTGTTAGGTAGAGACTTGCTTACCAAAATTGGAGCCCACATCCATTTTTTACCTAATGGGGCTTATTTAATGGATCAAGGGGGGCCTCCTTGTTCAAGTATTAACCCTACAGTTGGAAGATGAATTCTGCTTGCATCAGGGACTTGCTCCGCAGCTGGAAGAGGAGGTTTCTGTCTGGCTGTGGGAGTTCCCCTTGGCATGGGCCAAGACTGGGGGGATAGGACTAGCAGCCCACCGGCCTCCTGTCTGGGTAGAGCTGAAACCAGGAGCACTTCCAGCTTGGGTGAAGCAGTATCCCATGTCCCACAAAGCCAGATCAGGGATTACCCCCCACATCCAGAGGCTAAGAGACCAGGGCATCCTAGTACCCTGCAGGTCTGCATGGAATACACCTCTCCTTCCAGTAAAGAAGCCAAACTCAAATGATTACCAGCGAAACTCAAATGATTACCAGCCAGTACAGGACCTGAGAGAAGTAAATAGATGGGTCATGGATATTTACCCCACGGTGCCCAATCCCTATACCCTCCTGAGCTCTCTGCCACCCTCCAGGAGCTGGTATACTGTACTAGATTTAAAAGACGCCTTCTTTAGCCTGCCCTTAGCCAAGGACAGTCAGCCATTCTTTGCCTTCGAATGGCAAGATCTGGAGGTTGGTTTCAACAGATGGTTGACCTGGACTTGCCTGCCTCAGGGATTCAGGAACTCTCCCACTCTCTTTGATGAGGCACTTCATGAAGATCTGGGTGAGTACAGGCTGGAACACCCCCAGCTCACCCTATTGCAGTATGTAGATGACATCCTGATAGCTGTTGATGATGCTCTACTATGTCAGCAAGGAACTAGGGATTTGTTGGCGACTCTGGGCAGGCTAGGATATTGGGCATCCGCTAAGAAGCCACAAATGTGTCTTCAAGAAGTGATTTATCTAGGGTACATTCTAAAAGAAGGACAAAGATGGCTCACAGATGCCAGGAAAGAAACAGTGCTGAAAATTCCAGTCCCCAACTCCCGGAGAGCAGTGAGGGAGTTTCTGGGATCAGCAGGGTTTTGCCACCTCTGGATCCCAGGGTTTGCTGAACTGGCTAAGCCTCTCTATGAGGCTACAAAAGAGAATGAGACTTTTGTTTGGACGGGGGAAAGAGAAAAGGCCTTTAACGAAATTAAACAAGCCCTCCTGACAGCCCCAGCTTTGGGGCTTCCCAATGTCACCAAGCCTTTCCACCTCCACATAGATGAAAAGAAAGGAATAGCCAAAGGAGTCCTGACTCAAACGTTAGGACCCTGGAATAGACCAGTGGCATACTTGTCTAAGAAACTTGATCCAGTAGCCACAGGATGGCCACCGTGTCTGCGGATTATAGCTGCTACTGCCCTTCTAGTCAAGGATGCGGATAAATTGACATTAGGGCAAGAACTGCACATCACCACTCCTCATGCTATTGAGGGAGTTCTTAAGCAGCCACTGGACCCCTTGTTGAGCAACGCCTGAATAACCCATTGTCAGAGCTTACATCTTAACCCTCCAAGAATTCGGTTCCTCCCAAGCACCACCCTTAACCCAGCCACCCTGTTGCCTGACCCCGACTTGGACACACCCTTGCACGATTGCGCGGGGATCCTGAGCCAGGTACGTGGGCTCAGAAATGACCTGACCGATCAGCCACTCTCTGATGCAGAAGCTACTTGGTTGACCAACGGTAGCAGTTTCATGAAGGATAGGCAGAGGTATGCAGGGGCGGCGGTGGTAACTGAGACTGAGACTGTTTGGGTGGTGGCTTTACCTGCGGGGACCTCGGCTCAGAGGGCCGAGCTGATAGCTCTGACTGAGGCTCTTAGGCTTGGAAAGGACAGGCGGCTGAACGTGTATACGGACAGCCGATATGCCTTTGCTACTGGCACATGTGCATGGAGCCATCTACCAGGAAAGGGGGCTGCTCACAGCAGAAGGAAAAACTATTAAAAATAAACAAGAAATTTGGGACCTGTTGGCGGCTCTATGGCTACCTAAGAAACTGGCCATTATTCACTGCCCTGGGCACCAGAGAGCCAACATGCCCATAGCTCGAGGAAATCAGAGGGCAGACCGGGTTGCCAAAGAAGTAGTTTTGGAGGATTTTCCAGATTTTTTCAATCCAACTGCCAGACCCTGGCTTCCCTGTCCTACCTGATCAGCCTCATTACTCCTGAGAGGATATGAAGCCGATACACAGACTCCCCATGACCCAAAAGATCAATCCTTGGTGGCATACAGGAGACTGTAAAATTATTCTGCCAAACGACTTAGCCAAGGACCTCCTCACATATATCCACCGAACCACTCATCTGGGAACCAGAAAAACAGCTGATCTTTTAAGAAATGCTCATTTAAATGTCCTGACTCTCTGCCCACTTGTTGATGCAGTCACCTCTGCATGTCTTAGTTGCAAGCTGACCAACGCTGAGAACCATCCTAAGGAACAAGGGGCTCAGATGAGGGGCTCTAGACCAGGGGCCTACTGGGAGATGGACTTTACAGAAATTAAGCCAGGCAAGTATGGTTACAAATATCTACTAGTTCTGGTAGACACTTTTTCAGGATGAACTGAAGCCTTCCCAACCAAGCATGAGACCGCTCAGGTGGTATCCAAGAAACTGCTGGAGGACATTTTACCCAGGTATGGCATCCCAGCCCTTTTGAGCTCCAACAACGGGCCAGCCTTTGCTTCACAGGTAACCCAGGAATTAGCTAGGATACTGGGGACAAGATGGAAATTACATTGTGCATACAGGCCCCAGAGCTTGGGACAGGTAGAGAGGATGAATAGAACTCTAAAAGAGACCCTTACCAAATTAACCATGGAGACTGGCGAGGACTGGGTGGCTCTCCTTCCCTTTGCCCTGTATAGGGTGAGGAACTCACACAATCTGCTAGGGTTAACCTCCTATGAAATCATGTTTGGAAGACCCCCTCCTATTCTCCCCAATTTAAAAGCTGAACTAATTGCTGAATTTGATAACCATCAGTTGCTTAATTCCTTAGAAGCAGTGGCTCATACACATAAGGATGTGTGGCCCTGACTGAGAGCTATCTATGAGACAGCACCTCCTCCCACTCTGCACAATTATCAGCCAGGTGATTGGGTCTACATCCACCGGCACCACCATGAAACGCTCGAGCCCCGCTGGAAGGGCCCTTTTGTGGTGCTCCTGACTACACCCATGGCCGTCAAGGTAGATGGAATCACTACCTAGATACATCACACTCACGTCCAGAGAGCTGATCTACACCTTGATGACCTAGAGGACCCTAAGGCCCCAGCACCAGGACCCAAGGCATGGAAAGTTCACCGAAATGCAGACAATCCTCTCAAGTTAAGACTAAGCCATTCTTAATTCTTACTATACTAATTTTTATAAGTGTTTGTGGTGCCAACCCCCACCAGCCCTTTAATTCGACCTGGCAACTTATAGATGTTAACTCTATGAGGGTCCTGGCCCAGATGTCCAAAGTAGTTCCCCCATCTGTCTGGTACCCAGATTTGAACCTGGACCTTTCAAAATTGATTGCTGGTATAGGTCCTACAGACTCCACCCAAAGTTTTTATGTTTGCCCTGAGGCCTGCAGGCAAAAAGGAGGAGAAGGAAAATGTGGAATACCTTGTGACTTTTATTGCAAATCATGGGATTGCCTGAGTACAAGGTTCATAGATTGGACACCCCGTGTTAAAGATGACTTTATCACACTAGCATGCATTGGCTGCCCAGCAGTCATGCCCGCCACTGTCCATAACATCCCCGCATGGACCCAAAGGAACAAATGCTATCCTAACTGTAATCCTATTAAAATAAGTTTCACAGACCAAGGAAGGGAGGCCCCCAATTGGGAGATGGGTTATACTTGGGGCATTTGGTTGAAGTCTGAGAGCTTGGGATCAGTTTTCAGGAACCCACAGTTGAGATTAGACCAAACAAAGTATTTGCCCCTACACCGCAGGCATAAACCACCCCAAAGGTGCCCATCACCCCAGAGGTGGCCACAATTTCTCCCATAGGCCCTGGGGCCCCTACCTCCAGAGGAGCTAAAGTTCGAAATACTAAGGTACTGGCCCCTTTTGAGAAATTGGAAGGTAAACCCTCTCCTCACTCTGCTGGAGCAATCATATCTGGTACTGAATGCTACAAAGCCAGACATGATGGCCTCTTGTTGGTTATGTTATGATACTGCCCCACCTTATTATGATGGCATAGTGGTCTTGGGGACATATAACTTCTCTGATGACTACAACATCTGTCGTTGGAGCTCTAAGGCCAAGTTGACTCTGAAACATATCACAGGACAAGGACTATGCATAGGACAGATCCCAATCGATTACCAGAAACTATGCAATGTCACTCGGATCACTGAGTTATCATACCTAACCAGTTACTTGGTCCCTGAGCCTGATGCATGGTGGACTTGCTCCTTTGGCCTGACCCCTTGCATGCATATGGAGGTTTTTAATCAGACATGAGACTACTGTATCCTAGTCCAGTTAGTTCCCAGACTGCTATATCATACTAATGATGAACCATTGGGACGGATTAACAGAACTTGATCCCAGGTTGCCAGGGAGCCAATCACAGTCACGGCCCTTACTCTAAGTATGATTCTTGGAATCAGCCTCATTGGGGCTGGGACAGGAGCAGCCTCACTAGCCACCCAATATCAACAGTACTGAAGCTTGAGGGCTGCAATAGACAGATATAGTAAGGCTGGAAAATCCAGTTTCTCATTTACAAGAATCCCTGTCCTCCCTAGCAGAAGTGGTATTGCAAAATTGATGGGTATTAGACCTGATCTTCCTGCAATGGGGCGGGGGGTGGTGGGAGCTGTGTGTAGCCCTGGGAGAGGAATGCTGTTTTTATGTCGATCATTCAGGGGTAGTCAAAGATACTACGGCTAAGGTAAGAGAAGGATTAGCTAAGAGAAAAGGAGAGCGAGAGGCTCAACAGGGATGGTTCAAGTCTTGGTTCAACACATCTCCCTGGCTGACCACATTAGTGTTCACCTTGATAGGCCCCCTCCTCATTTTGATCCTACTCTTAACCCTCAGACCCTGTATCTTAAACAGGTTAGTACAGTTCATGAAGGACCGACTAGGGGCAAGCCAAATAATGGTCATGAGATCACAATACCAGCCCCTAAGCCGGATGCCATTGAACTCCAGGAAGCCCCATGATTGGGGCCTCCAAGTTACAAGGAAAGGGGGAAATGGTGAACCCTCCTCCTTGGCCCCCTCCCCTGGACTCCCTAGACCCCTGCCCTATTTAGGACTAACTGCTTTTTTTGCTTCTGTAAATCACTTGGCTTGAGGGAACCAGAGGGACAAACTGCACCATCTCCATTTTGACTGCTGATTCCTCCCTTTTCGTGATGTCTCATGGTCATAGACTAGGCAAGCCCAAGCATGTCCAGGGGGCCCTGGACAGGTTTGAGGCCTTATAAGGAATAAACAGGGTCCTCTAGCCCTGAAGATAACAGTCAGCACATTCCACAGCCCTGAAGGCAGCACCCACCAATGAGAGGCCTCCAAGACTATAACCAATCAATTCAAAAGTATGTTGGCGCAGTGGGCTCTTTGGACCAATCAAAATATAACTCTGTCATTCCCCTCCTCCCTTTGTCTGAAACCTATGAAAAGCTCCCTCCCCCTGCAATCGAGGCTCTCAGACGAAACTACCACGTTAGTTTGGTCTGAGAGTCCGAGCCCAAATACTTTGTTCTTGCATGCTCTCTGGACTCCGTGGTAATTCTTGGGGATCCGTTCTCTGGGCACAACAGCGCTTCCTTTCTGCTGACCCCAGGAACCTCCCACCCAACACATGCAAAGTGCTTCTCCTCACCCCACCTCGCCCCACAGCTCCCCCTGTGCCCCTGTATTTGCAAGGTTGTCATAACCCATCCTCTAAACTGGAAAACTAGGGCACCAGCATTCAAGATCCACAAGTCTGCGCATGGAAATTGACATGGGAAGTTCCCTGCAATGGGAAGAGGCTCAGAGGACAGGAACCAGCCAAAGGAGCTGGATTATATTTTTCTAAACAGTTGTAATTTCTCTAATTATAAGTCAAATGAAAATAAATTGCTCATGGATCTTAAGAAGTCATTCATTGTGGTTCCTCAGGGATAATTGCTGTAACATGTCCATTCTTCCCAGAGCATCTGGATCAATTGACAGATTCTGCCAAGTTGCTTTCATAACAGTCTCTCAACTTATCCCTTTCCCAGCTAAGTGTCTTCCCCTTCCTTCTCACCAGGATTCATCTCTGACTCTGCTTAGCCTGATCTGAAAAGTGGGAAAAAAAAATTTATCTTAATTTGTATTTCTTTTCTTTCTTTCTTTCTTTCTTTCTTTCTTTCTTTTTTTTTCTTTTTTTTTTTTAAGACAGGGTCTCACTATGTTGCCCTGGCTAATGTGGAATTCTCCATGTTGACCAGGCCAGCCTGGAGCTCACAGAGATCCACCTGCCTCTGCCTCCCGAGTGCTGGGATTAAAGGTGTGCACCACCACTCCTGGCCCCTGTATTTTTTGATTAGTTTGAGGACAATGTCTTTCTTTTTAAGTGACTTTCCAGTCCGAGTCCTCTGCATACTTGTGCTGAGTTGTTTTTCTTTTGCATTGAGTCACAGAAATTTCTTTGCATGTTAATACAAGTAACCTTCAGCAGTAATAAATGTTAAAAATGTTTTTCTTCAGCTTGTCACCTGGATGTTGGTTTTATTTATGTTGTCTTTTCCTCACAGACATTTCAAATATTTATGTAGTTAACTTTGTCTTCCATTATTTCTTACCTTCTTTACATATGACCTTCCTTCTTGTTTTGAGTGACCTGTTAATAATTTTACTCTGGTTGATCATGAAGTATGGGGGAATGGGGTCCATTTTATTCATAAGTCCCTGCTCCAGAAACTTGCCCTAGAGGCCTAGCTACGATAAGTACTTGATAAATAAACACATTTTAAAGTTTTATTGAGTTGACAGAGTTCAGTCAAATAAGCAAGCATAGAAAATTTAATTCCAAGGTTAAGTTTGGAGGGAAACATTCCAAGGCACTTTGGCCTACAAACCAAAATGTGTGGTGAATTAGAATGTGCAATTTTAATCAATATATGGAATTCGATCAAGGCTAACCACAGTTGGTAATAGAAAATTATTAAAAAGATCACGGAAAATATGTTCTGTATTTGTTTCACTTTAAAAACTGCTTTGCTACCAAGTTATCTGCTTTCAAAATCAGAGTTTTTAATATGGAAGAGTCACAGTTTAATATAAAAATAGTCATGCTTTAATATAAAAATCCAGAATTTAATATAAAGAAAAAGCACTGAGGATTTCGGATGCTTATCTGGTGCCTGGTAAGGCAGATTCCTTTAACCTTCCTGGTGTCTATCCTTAGCTGGTGGCAGCTTACACAGACAGTCACAGGACATGAGGAAGCAGGTTGAGTCTCAGTGTGAGAAATAGGTCAAAAGTGCCTTACCTGTGTATAGTCTGTGTGTGTGTGTGTGTCTGTGTGTGTGTGTGTGTGTGTGTGTGTGTCTGTGTGTCTGTGGAGGGGGTGCTGTATGTATAGATATATGTGTGTATGCTGGTGAGGGTGCAGGCCAAAAGTGGACATCAGGATGTCTTCCTCAATCACTCTCCACCTTATTTTTTGAGACAAGGAGTGCACCAATTTGGCAAGACTAGCTGGCCAGTGAGCTCCAGGGAGCCTCCTGTCTCTTCTTCCCCAGTATTAGGATTATAGGCACACACTACCACGTCTGGCTTTTACCTATTATCTGGGGTCCGAATTCAAGTTCTCATTCTTTTGCCACAGCAAGCACTTTACCCTCTGAGCCATCTCTCTTGCCTCCTGTTTAGACTTTTAATGCCAGTTATCAAAAAACAGGGAAAGCCCTGAGACTTTGGCGACATCCCTAGGGTCTCATTTTGGCTGTTTTAAAAATAAAATATGAGAGGGTCACTTAGGTGATCTCTGCTGTTCCTACCTAAACTGAGGTCCTGGGCTTTTGTGAGTTTTTCTGCAAGTAGATTCCAGGCCCTGCCTCTGTGGGATCCCCTGGGATTGCCCAGGTTTATGAAAGCAAAGCCACCACAGCTGCTAGCTGTTCTGTGAGGCTGCTCTGGGAGCCCCCAGGAGCGACAGCGCGAAGTCTGTAGGAGTTAAATTAAATTCCTGGGTCTGGTGTGAAGCTGGAACAGGCCTTGATGTTTTTATCTGCATGGTGCCGACTCCTGAGGCGCCTGTCTCTTCAGCTGGGATACAGCCAGTTAGAGAGACAGAAGGACAGGGAGAGGGATGTTGGCTCTTCTGTTCACGTGTGGTTCATAACCATTCTATTAAATAAATTATACTCTGGTCTCTTAATAAAAAGACCCACGATGACTCAGGAATTCACTTGAACTCCTGTCACTCTTGTCAGACTCGATGCTGAGGTAAGAGGACACAGGAATAAATGTTGAAAGACCTCACACTGCCTTTCATGGTGTAGGTGTGTAGTTATGTTCTTACTGCTGTGACCTGGTAAGAAGCAGCACAGGAGAGGAAAGGCTTGTCGTGGCTCATAGTTGGAGGGCACAGTCCATCATGACAGAGGAGGCATGGAGGGAGGAGGCTGCTTGCTCACATCTGGCTGGATCAGGAAACAAAGAGTTGAATGCTGGTGTTCATCTGGTCTCCTTTTACTCTTTATTCACTTGAGGACCCCACCCATGAGATGGTGCCACCCATGTTCAGGGTGGGTCTTCCCTGCTTGGTTAAATCTATCTGGAAACATCCTCACAGACACAGCCATAGGTGTGTCTCCTAGGTGATTCCAAATCAGGTCCAGTTGACAGGGAAGATTAACCATCAAGTGGTGCACTGAGAACAGGGGGTGTTGGGGCACACAGAAGGCCAATGTGATGTGACGGTCCAGAGGTGGGCATGGTGGGGAAGAGGGGAGGGCAATGACAATTGCTTGAATGACTTCTAGAAAACTGTGTGGCATAATGATTAAAAGCACAGGCTTTGGGGTTGGTGGCTGGAGAGACAGCTCAATGGTTAAGATTGCATACAGCTCCCATAGAGAACCCAAGTTTGGTTCCCAGCATCCGCATAGGGCATCTCACAACCCCCTGTAACTCCAGTTCTGGTGATCTGGAAAATGGGATGACAAAAGAACATCCTTTGTTAAGTTGTTGAGCATTGATATCTAGAATATGGCAATGGCCCAATGCACTCAAAACTCATTGTGTTGTTGTTCTGTGAATCAGCCACTAGGATGGACTTTACCATCAAAGATTGGTACTGATGGGACACAAAGGTTCAGAGCACTTCTATGACTTGCTCCAGGCCACACAGCTTGAAAAGGGTAGGAACAAAATTCTAGCTAAATTCTAAAGTCCATTGTCTTTGCATTCCTATGCTGTGCTGCTTGAAGGGATATTATTAAGACAATTTATAAAAATCTGAAAAATTATCAAAGAATGAGAAGGGATTTGGGAGGTAGAGGCAGGAGGATCAGGAGTTCAAGGCCATCCTGGGTGGCCATAGCATGTTTGAGGCCAGCCTGGAGAGCATGAGACCCTGTCACAAACAAATAAAATGATAGGAATGAGCTGATATTAGACTTGGCTGTTGAGATTCAATAGAAGCTCCTCTGTGGAGATCAGAGGGAAGGAAGGGACAGGTAAAAAGAACCGCTTGTGCTAAGACTCAGAGCAGCAAGGGAGGGTTCCAAAGTTTCCTCCAGTGATACTGCAGAGGCTGTGAGGGTAAACCAGAGAGAAGGTTCAAGGGTTCTGTCTTGTTGTCTTCTCACCTTGGAGTTGGATCATACAAGACGGTAATCGGGGCCAGCAAGATGGGTCAACAGGTAAAGGCACTTGCCACCAAGCCTGATGACTTGAGTTCGATCCGTGGACTCCACATGGTGGAAGGAGAGAACTGACTCCCTCATGTTCTCTTTCAACCACACATATATCATGGCACCTGCCCCATCACAAATAAAATTTTAAAATAAAAAGTGAAATGCTAAAAGAATAAAATAGAAAGGGGAATCAGCTCTCACTGTCGCATTGTCTATGGATATGGTCCGTGGCTCTTGTGAGTCCCTGGAGGCCCAAATACTATAGTCATGGTTGGAGTCTCTCTGGGTCTTCCTGTCCAGTGTATTCATGAATTTTCTTGTGTCTGTTTCATCTTTATACCAACCAGAGGGGGCCTTGGGATGGAAAGGAAAATCTCTCATGCCTGCTCTGATTTTGTTTTTCTCCTAAGTATTCAGATACTAGAAGCTTGATCCCTCCTGTGGTCATGTGAGAGAGTAGGACCTCAAGAGAGGCCATATTGAGTAGAAGGGACTAGGGATGGTCCCCTGCATGGGGTTAGTTCTTATGAGAGTGGATTGTTCTAAAGCAAGGGCTCCCCAGGTACTTGACCATCTATACAGGGTCAAGTCCCTTTCTGCTCTTCCACCATGTTTGTGACAGTGTCGGGGAGGTCCTCACCAGAGACTACAAAAGATGGAGGTGTTCAGTCTTAGATCTTCAGCCTCAAATCCATGAGTGAAATAAACCTCTTTATAAAGTACCCAGCTTTAGACATTTTGTTATAGCAACAGAAAATAGACTAATATCCATCTTAATCCCAAACTGCTGACTAGGGCTTTAGGGAAGGGACTGCTAAGCAGGTAGGAAGTAAGCAGAAGTAGGTTCTGGTTTTTGAGGAATTCCAAGGCTGACTAGGAGAGAGCATGGTCACACTCAAGTGTAGTCAATCTGACCAGGACAAGGTAGCCTCTATGAGGGGAGTTAACTCCTTCATAATCTCTACCAGCTCGTTCCCATTATTTCATTTATTTGTGACAGCATCTCATGCTGTCCAGGATGGCCTCAAACTTGCTATATAGCCCAGGATGGCCTTGAACTCCCGATCCTCCTGCCTCCACCTCCCAAATCCCTTCTCATTCTTTAATGATTTTTCAGATTTTTATAAATTGTCTTAAAGGGATTTTGTTGTTGTTGTTGTTGTTGTTGTTTTCTTTTTGAGACATGGTCTTCTTGTAGCCACAACTGGCCTGGAACTCACTATATAGACCAGGCTGACCTTGATCTCACAGAGATCTGCTTGCCTCTGCCTCCTGAGTGCTGGGATTAAAGGCGTGCTATGACACCTGGCTTAAAGGCTTTTTTTAAAGGTAAAATTATGGCTGTAGTAGAGGCAGACTTCTAAGATAACCCTTAGTGACCCTCACTCTTGGGAAAAGTATGAACGGAGTCTATGAATACAGCATCACTTGGCACTAGGCCGTGTTACATGACAAAGGCAAGATGGCTCCAGATGGGCCTGACTCAGTCAGGGGACCCCTGGAAAAGCAGAGTATTTTTCTCAGGTGGTCACAAAGGAGGAGACAAGATAGACCAGTTCCTGCTGACCAAAAAGGAAGTACCCCTAGGAGCAGTGGGCTCTATCTCTAGGAGTAGCCACAGCTAACAGGTAGAGAGGAAACAGGGGTCTCAACCATCCACCCTCTAAGACTTGAACTTGATCAGGAACCAGAGTGAGCACAGAAGTCCTTCCTTCTTGCAGGGACTCCAGGAGGAGTGCCACTAGCTGACACCTTGACGCCAGCAGACTGAGGGTCCATCGCGGGCCTATCATGCTCTGACTGCTACCAATAGAGCCTTGAACTAATAAACAGCATTGTTTTAAGCTGCTAAAATTTATGATTTGTTATGCAGCATTAGAGAACCACAGTGATGGTTTTCATGCAGATACAAGATGAACATGTGTCAAATATGATTTGATGCATTAACGAATATGGGAATCTTTCAGCCATGGACACTAGTTCCAAGAATTCCAGAAACTGCATAGGTAGGCAATCAAGAACACTGAGGACAAGTCAGGTGTGGTAGCACACGCCTTTAATCCCAAGTGAGTTAGAGGCCAGTCTTCTCTACATAGTGAGTTCCAGGCAAGCCAGGGCTACACAATGAGATCTTGTCTCAATAAAAAAAAGTGTTTTTAAGTAAGAACATTGAGGGTCAGTGAGATGGTTCAGCAGGCGTAGAGGCACTCAACAAGCCTGAGGTCTAAGTCAATCTGTAGAATCCCCATGGTAGAAGAGAAAACTGATTCCCACAAATTGTCCTCTGACCTGCAGGTACACACACCACAGCATACAGGCACACACTAAATAAGTAAATGTGATTTAAAAAATTAAAAACAAAGAACACTGAGAAAATAGTAAAGTGGTCAGTGTCTGCAGAGTGACAAACTTCGCTGTGTTTCTGTGCATAGGAATGGTTTTCATTGTTACCAGGTGGCTACAAAGCAACAAGAGACGAAGCTAGCAAGAAGTGCTCTAGAAACACCCTTCGCGCTCCTCTCACTCGCTCCAGACCCCTCCACAATTTTTCCAGAAGAGTGGTTCAGAGGTGTTGCCGCCACTGCCACACAAGCCTCGCTTTCCAGCTTATAGCTGTGGCTACATCCTGTCACAAAGAGATGAGAGAGTGATGCAGGCTGGAACCCACTGAGGCCAAGGGCTGGGGGCCTCAGGTCAGCCTTGGCTGCTTACCAGCCCTTTTATGTCTAGGATCTGGCCCACTATTTCTTTGCTACCAAGAATCCTGTGGAGCTAGACATCAGTCACCCCCTTCACGTTGCTGAAGAAACTGACAATCAGCATAAACATGCCCAGGTTGACAGTGCCAGGATGTGGGCAGTACCCTGACCCCCTCCTTTCCTATCCAGCCTTGTCTTCCCCGTCCTCTATCCTCAGGCAGTGGGCTTCAGTCATCCATCCCTCTCCCTCCAATCTGGCAGGCCAGCCTTCCCTCCACACTGCAGCCTGGCATCCAACTTTGGCATTAGCTATGGCCTTAGATGTCCACAGTCCAATGTGCAGGTGGCATTTGGAGGGCTCTGGAGAACCTGATTGACTGATATTCCACCCCACAGACTTCTCCCATCATGCACTGTGTGTTGAGGCCATTCCCTTCCCTTGCTCCAGCAATCTGACAGACAGGAGGCCCAGACACGACTTGACTGAACCGGCTATGCCAAGGCCACCTGCTCTGCCTCCCAGGCTGCCCACCCTGGCCACCTGCCTCTGCTGGTTTCCCTTCAGCACAGCAGCTGGGAAGTCATCTGTGAGGCCAATCTGCTGGAGCCTCTCCCCAAACTGTCTTCCTGACCACTGCCAAACACAGAGCAGGACAAGCCATGCATGCCTGGTGGGGCAGCCGGCTGGCGGGGGGGCTACCTACTCGGCTTGCAAAATGTGAAGTTTTTGTTTGCTTTGCTCTTTGAGTTCATAAGCAGAGTGGAATTGCTCAGAGAGTTTGGAAAGAACCTGGTCCAGCCCTGAGCTGTCTCACAGGGCCACCAAAGCCCACAGAGGCCTGAGTCTTATAGCACTACTAAGAACTTGGAGTGGGCCAGGTGCAGCAGGGGGTTAGACTGACCCATCCTGATCATTGACATTCTGCTCTTTTGCTCTGGGGTACAGATCACAGGTAGGCGTGCAGCTCAGTCAGGACTTTCTGCCTTGCTGGGGAGTCCAGGTCCTGGAATCAAGTGCCAGCCTGGCTCTGTGACCTCATGTCTCCTCCATCCTTGACCCCTTCCCTAAATGTGTGTTTTCTCAATATCTCCTGAATCTGGGCCACACTTAGAACACAAATGGGGACACATATTTTCATTGATATTTATGAGGCTTTGGAAAACATCAGATGAATGTAGTTTGGGGGGAACCATATGGAAATGATAGAACGAAACTATTAGAAATTTACCTTGATTTTAAACATCATACTATAAAGATGATTGTAAAGGCTATTTAGTGAATGGCTGATCTTAACAAAATGGAATCTCAATTTTACTTATTTTTTTAAAGTACATCCTATTTCTTGAAATTGTAATAACTTTTTAAAAGGCCCAGATGTCTTGAGTAATTCTTGAGCATGAAATCTTTTGAAATGTATTAGATTTTTTTCAAATGAAGAGAGAAAGAGGGAGAGAGGGAAGG
>NW_008350402.1:525142-529644 GCF_000622305.1 Nannospalax galili
GTTGAAACTGTTTTTCAATTTCCCCCTTGGCACCCATCTTGCTCATTATGCCACTGGAGGAAATGGTGCCACCTCTCTGGCCTTTGCTCCTTCATCAAAATCCATGTCTAGGTGCTGAGAAAAGTGCCAGGCTAGACAGATGGTCACCGTGTTATTTATCTTGTGACGACCCTGTGCACGGTCTTTGGCTACTGATATTTGAAGCCAATCTCCTGAGTGTCTGAAATCAGGACTTGGAACCAGATGAGTCATGGCTTACTTCCCAACCTCAAATCTGTGAACAGCCCCTGGCCAACCAATTGCAAACAAACAAGGCCACGTCAAGGCCAAGAAAGTTCCAGTGCCCAGGCTTGCTGGGAGACCATTCCCTCTTTCTCCCAATTCCTCCACAGCTGTACAGTCAGACAGTTCAGCCAGCTGCTGGGTTCTTTGGATCATTCTGCCACTGTTTGTTTCTTGTGCCAGGGAGTTCTTCAGTTCACCTTTGACCTTACACCTGTCAGCACTGTCCTCCAATGGAGCCGCTAGCTGTCTGGAGGTTAGACAGTTGGAGCCAGGAAAGTGGGAAAGATATCTGTCTCAATACTTGGGATCCAAGACACACACACACACACACACACACACACACACACACACACTGCTTTTGTGGATTATATTAAAATGTACCTGCAGGCTTTCTTAGTCCTAATTATAATGTAGTTTAACAGAGTCTCCGAAGCATAGGGTGTGGGGATGGCCAGAAGCCCTGAATTTATGTTTGCTAACTAGAAAAGCAGAAGATGTAGCCACATGACTATGCAAATGTTTCCTGATAGCTGAGGGAGCTGAGGTTACACTTGCAGGCTCAGAAAGGCTGGGAGTAGTGATCACTTTTGCTGACCATGACCCAGGCACAACCTCAGGCTTTTCATGTAGGTTTCTGCTCAGCTACATGCTGACTGTCCTAGGCTTTGGGTTTTTGTGGAGCAGGTTAGACCGAGCATGCTCAGTGGCTATGGCTAATGGCGGGACAGTGAAGTAAAGGCCCTGCTAATGGGAAATGGTCACAAGGTTAGCATACTGATAGGCTCTGTGTAAATGTCAGTGGGATTCTGAGACCTTGGGTGAGTGTTCTGATTTATGCCCTGAGACAAGGGGACCAAAAACCTCAGAGACTGGCATTTAGTGCCATAGTCCTGAATGGCAGATGGGACACCAGGGCTTGATTCCTATTTGGCAGAGTCGTACGACTGAGCAGAGGAAGAGTGAGGATGGAAGGAGCTGTGGTGTATGCCTTGGGTCCCAAGCATTGAAACAACCCTCCCAGGCTGCCTGACCCCCCAACTGTCTCACCTCCAACATCACTTCCAGGCTGGGCTGAGTCTCTCCTGCCCCATCAGGGGCTTGTCCTTTAGGCCTCGAGTCACATCAGGGCTGTAAGCAGCT
The DNA here is from genome assembly GCF_000622305.1 of Nannospalax galili. Taxonomy (NCBI): domain Eukaryota; kingdom Metazoa; phylum Chordata; class Mammalia; order Rodentia; family Spalacidae; genus Nannospalax; species Nannospalax galili. The sequence continues at coordinate 526,568 of NW_008350402.1, forward strand.
CAGGGGCAATGCTGTTTGTGCAGGCCTAGAAGCTTAAGCTCTTAGGAAACTTGTGTTGAGTGCCCACTGAATGACTTTCTCATGCTTTGCTCATCCTGTCCCAACACTGACAGCCTCCTGCTCCATCCCTTGTGCCTCTGTGGTTCAGACTGTGACCCTCATTCACAACACTGTCTCATCAACTAGGGGTTAGCTAAGTCCTACCAGACCACGTGACAGAAAATGGACCCATATATATGCCAGGATTAAAACCCAGACCTGCCTCACTCCAGACCTGTGTCCTTTAGCCTCAGCATCCTGCTTCTCAAGAAGGTAACAGAACACCAGTCTTTGGCTCCCCTCCCCGTCTCTTCTGTTTTTGAGGCTCCTAGCAACTCCCGGGCCTTTGATGGGGCAGAAGCCAGATTTGCAGGAAAGGTGACTCTGATATCCTGGATGCACATCTCATAGACATTCTGATCACTGTTTAGCTCCTAACCCTCAGTGGTAAGCATCCCAGATGAATACCCACTCCTTAGGCACTCTAGTCAAGAAGGGGGACCTTGGGCTTTGGGGGTTAATCCAGGATTGCAAGAGAAATGGGCCTCACACAGGACAGTTCCAAGGACAACACAGAACGCAACCTCATGGTTAATGTTCTGCCACTCTAGCCACCCTGCCTCAGGTTCTGGGTAACAGGAAACAGCACTCGGGGGCAGATTGCAGGGAAATCTTGTGTTTCCGTGACCCAGCTTTCCGGAAGGAACAGCAACCCAGAAGGGATCTCTGTTTTGTTTTGTTTGTGACAAACAAGAGGTCTTATCATGTAGCCTAGTCTAGCCTGTGTAGTTCAGGCTGGCCTCAAACCTATGGCAATCCTCTTGTCTCTACCTCTTCAGTGCTAGGATTATAAACATGAACCTCCATGCTGGGCTAAGGATCTTTTCACTGCTGACTTTCAAACACATGTGAGGGCACCCAATGAGGGCATATACTTTGCACCTGTGACCCAGCACAGTCGGGTCTAGGAAACATGATCTTAGCAGCTAGCCTCTCTGAGAGCTGAATTCACAGAGCAAGCCTTGCAGGATTCTCCAGGGAGCTGTGTCCTGGAGGCCATGGTAGCCCCTGGGCACACAGGCCACTATGATGCTCAGGCAGACAAGAGTCTTCTCCAAGAGCACATAGTGAACAGAAGCAGGGTGACTAGGGGATGCCCAGTCACACCAGCCTTTCTGGGTGCAGGAGTGAAAGATCACAGTTTCCTGCAACAAGGAAATGGTTCTCTGGATGGAAAGTGTGGCGAGCTGGGGGTGGGGGAATTTCAGTCCAAATGCAGTTGAGATCATATCTTGGCTTTGTTCCCCACCAATGCATAGTTATTTGTATTTCAGCATAAAACCCTAACTTCTAGGACCTGATTAACAAAGGCAGCTAGGCACATTCCCCCAGAGGCCTGCCAGATGGAAAGCCCAACGGAATTTCACTTTGAAGTGTTCCATGTTATCTGGCTCATTTGCAAAAGAAATGAGCTTTATGGGATGTTCAAATGTTTCCAGACATAACCAGTTGCCCCCAAGTGAGAATGAAGTTATGCTCCCTCTTTCACCTTGGGCTCTGGCAGGCTGGCGCTGAGGTACACAGCCCTGTTAGAATCAAAATGTGCTTCTTCTGGCTCTCCAGGGAGGTGCCAGAAGGGGGATCAAAACAAAAACACCTCAAATCAAGCAGTGATGGATTGGTTCCCTCACATACACACACTTCGACTTCGAATCAAAAAGACAGCACAGCTGCCTAATGAATTACACGCTCATCTGTCATTAGCATGATGCAAAATAGGTGACAAGGTGTGCTCAGTCATCAGCCTCTGAGGCTCTGTGAGTTTGGGAAGAACACCAAGAGCTTTGGGTTCAAATCTCAACCCCACTGTTTTCCTGTGTGTAACCCTGGAGCCTCAATTTCCTTTTCCATCAAACAAGATTACAAACATTGATTACACGATTGTGGTGAGGAGATGAACAGGCTTCAGAAATCATGAAAAGACACATACACAGAGTAAAATGCCTACTACGCACCAACTGATCCTGTCACCTCAGGCCACTCCCTTCCCTGAAGACAGGTAGCAAGTGCCCAAGCTGCGGCCTCTGCCTAGAATGCCTTTGCCTGACTAATTCCCCACATTCCTGCCAACATCCCTGCTCTCTTTTAGGGGTGGGTACTGGAGCGGACATAGCCTCTTGCTAGTCTGTCTGGAGGCTGTGCATGGTGTAATGGTTTCTTTCCATCCCCACCTCATAACCCAGAATCTCAGGGTTCCTGGAATGCTAGAACGGCGCTCAGAGATCATCCAGCCCTAGATGATGGACAGAAAAATGGAAAGTGACCAAGGTATGTGTCTGACTGGGCCAGGCTCCTTAGCAGCCAGCCAAGGAGCCCCGAAGGACCCAGGTCACAGCAGTACCCCACTGGAAAAGTTCTTGGGTCTTTGCTTTTTCTTCATAGCCTCCAGAGAAACAACAAATAGGGGATGTCTATCTGTCTGTGAGATTTATTTTAAGGAATTGGCTCAATCATGAGAAGGCTGGTAAGCCCCAAATCTGCAGAGCCTGTCTCAAACATGAAACAGTTTGAAAAGCAGTGGCCTTTTTTTGATTAATATTTTTTAATTTTTTTTTTTTTTTTTTTTTTTTGGTCTTTTTTGAGACAGGGTCTCCCTGTAGCCTCAGCTGGTCTGGATTCACTATGGAGACCAGGCTGGCCTCAAACTCACAGCGATCTGCCTGCCTCTGCCTCCCAAGTGCTGGGATTAAAGGCATGTGCCACCACTCCCAGCCTTAAAATTTTATGTGTATGAGTATGTTGCCTGCATGTATGTAACTGTACCCGTTTTGCACAATGCTTTTGGGGGCCAAAGAAGGTATCAGATTCCTTGGAGCTAGAGTTAAGGATGATTGTTAGCCACCATATGGGTGCTGGGAACAGAACCTGGGTCCTCTGGAATAGCAGCCAATTCTCTTAACCACTGAGCCATCTCTCCAGCCCCTTAAAAATTTTTTTAAAATTTTATTTTATTTTATTTATTTATTTATTTATTTATT
>NW_008350402.1:529721-544807 GCF_000622305.1 Nannospalax galili
GGATTTCCTGGAACTGGAGTTACAGATGGTTGTTAGCTGCCATATGGGTGCTGGGAACCAAATTCAAGGACTCTCTGCAAGAGCAGGCAGTGCTCTTAACCACTGAGTCATCTCTCCAGCCCTTTGTTTGATCTTTTTGAAAAAACACTCAAATATTTCTCCAGGTATAGTGGCACACTTCTGTAATCTCAGTACTCAGCAAGCAGAGTCAGGAGGATCATGAGTTTGAGGCCACAGATTGAGTTCAAGATCAATCCAAGCTATATAGTGAGATCCTGTGTCCACCTTAAAAAATATAAAAAATTTCTTTTGAGTTTCCAGTTTAAAATGTCACTTGGGGGGTTGGAGAGATGGCTCAGCAGTTAAGCGCACTGACTGCTCTTGCTAGAGGACCCGAGTTTGATTCCCAGCACCCACATGGCAGCTACGAACCGTCCTTAACTCCAGTTCCAGGGGAATCCAACACCCTCTTCTGACCTCCGTGGCATTGCACAACACAGGTGCACTCACATACATGCAAGGCAATACACTCAAAATAAAATAATAAATAAAAATAAATAAATTTTTTTAAAAGTCACTTGGTTCGTACCCTGCTTCCACCTTCCCTGTATTGTCACAGATACAACGAAGATGCAGTGTCCCTCACAAGTGCCCAGAAGACAAAGCCAGAGAGAAAACTCCTCCAGAGAGCACACTCTACCCATTCGAGACAGGAAACAGAGGGAGAAGCCTCCCTCCCCCGAGAAGTATTTTATTTTGAAACAGACAGGAGGCCCTTCATACCTCATCCAGCCTCTGTCCCTGTGCAGACTGGAGTCGGACATGATGAGAGGGATGCCTCCCCGAGTGGCCACACCCTCAGTACCCCAGCCCAGCACCATCTTCCTACTTAGATCTTGTCCAGAACCTCCAAGCAAACAGCCGAGTAAACCTCAGGGGAATCTCACAGGATCAGTGATACACGGTTTATACCCACCAGGCCTCAGGGAAAGCCTGACAGCAGAGTTATGGTGGGGATACGACCTCACCAAATAACCTCCAAGTCTTGAAGGCGCTCGGTGATTTTGCCTGCCTTTTCTGAATTCACTTCGGTGTTGGACAGGATGGAGCATCCGTCTTCTTCCTTCACCTGCTCCTAGGAAACCACAGTGTCCTCTTCTTTCAGGAGATGTGCCCCAGGAGCCTTGTCAGTGAATGCTTTCTCCCTGTTTACATTAATGGAATCTCGGGCTCAAGGCTTTAACCCTATCTAGTTACTAACAAGTCCCATGTTTACATCCACACCCCATATCTAGACTTGGGTTTCCAAGTGCCAATTCAACATCTCTACCTGGGAAGAGGACAGCATTGTGGTATCTTTTTCATAAGCACACTAAAATCACCATGGGGGCTGCATTCTGGTGACTTCATCTATACCTAACTATCTCCTAAAACCCCCAATTCCAAATACAATCATGTTGGGAGTTAGGGCTTTAGGATATTAATTTGTGGGGAGTGGGGTTGGGAGACCAATTCAGTCTATAACATGAAGAGCTGACTCAAAACCGGACAGGCAGGGCTCAGGCACATCTTTAATCCCAACACTCAGGAGACAGAGGCAGGCAGATGTCTGTGAGATTGAGGTCAGCCTGATCTACATATTGAGTTCCAGACCAGCTGAGGCTACAAGGAGACCCTGTCTCAACAAAACAAAACAAAACAAAACAAGCAAAAAAACCAAAAACTTCTGACAGGCTGGGTATGGTGGTGCACACTTTTGGTCCCAGCTCTCAGGAGGCACAGGCAGGTAGATTTCTATGAGTTTGAGGCTAGTCTGATTTACATAGTGAATTTCAGGGCAACCAGGGCTACACAGTGAAATCCTTTCTCAAAAAGCAAAAGACAAGGCCAGGTACGGTGGTGGTGCACACCTTTAATCCCAGTACTCAGGAGGTAGAGGCAAGTGGATCCCTGTGAGATTGAGGCCATCCGGGTCTACATAGTAAGTTCCAGCTGTGGCTACAGGGAGACCCTGTCTCAACAAAACAAAACAAAACAAAAACCCAAACAACTTCTGGTGTTTAGCACTAATTGAATTATCTCTCAGACCATGTTATATGTGTCCTCCCTCCCTCAGTAAATGACAATCCTGTCTTCCAGTGATGCTGGCCAGAAACCTTTGAATCCTGGCTGCAAATCCCCTTGGCTCTCCTTCCAACCTATCTCCAGATCTGAGCTCAACTTCACTGCTAACACCCAAGGCCAAGCCACTGTCTTCTCTTGCTTGATGTGCTGTTATAGCCTATGACTAGTTTTCCAGGTCCTGCCCCAGAGCACCTATAGCACATTGCTCAGGGATGCACAGGGTGACCTTCTTAAGACATAAAGCACACTATGGGACATTTTCGTTCAAAATTCTACTGGTCAGTCTGCTGCCACAATGAAAAAATGCCAGAAACAAACAACTTAGGGAAGATTTGTTTTTGCTCAGTTTCAGAGGTTTCTATCCATGATCAGCTGGGCTCCACTGTCTCTGAGCTTGTGGAGTGGCAGGACAGCATGAAGGGCAAGGTGAAGGAGAGCTGCATGCCTCATGGCTACCAGAAAGCAGGGAACGTGAAGGGGACAAGACATGCCCTTCAAAGCCATGTCCCCAGCAAGCTACTTCCTCTACCAAGTTTACCCTTAATGGCCCATTCAACTATGAATTCACCAAGGGATTAACCTATTGATGAGGTTGCAAGCCCTCATGATCCAATTCTTTCTCAAGGCTGGACACTACTGTTTTGAGGACTAAGTCTTGAGTTTGTGAATCTTTGGGGACCATTTTTTAAAAATATTTTATTTATTATTATTTTTATTTTTGCATAAGTATATTGCCTAAATGTATGTAAGCCCACTCATGTCATGCAATGCCTGTGGAGGTCAGAAGAAGGTTGGTGTTACAGACGGTTTTTAGCTGCCATGTGGGTGTTGGGATTCAAACCCAGATCCTCCACAAGAGCAGCCAGTGCTCTTAACCAGTGAGCCAGATGTCCAGCCCTGGGGACCATTTCTTATCCAAACTCTAATACTTTCCCACGGCTTCTTGCTTGGTTCAACAGCATTCAAGTTCTCTATAAACACTGCTCACAGCCACCCTGCAGGGCTCCCTGGGACCTCTCTAGCCTTTTCTCTTCTTGTCACTCTACTTTAACCATGCTCTGCCATCTCGGGGCCTTTTTCCTCTGCAGCTCCTGGATAGCCCAAGCTCTCAACTCCTTTGAGTCTTTGTTCAACCTCCCTTCTCCATGAGGCTCAGTCTCGCCCCTCCAACTCCCCGCACTTCCTGTTTTCCTTACTTAGCCTTCTTTTACTGTACATTTCTCACTTGAAAATGTACAATGCAATTCACTTGTCATGTTTATTGTCTATATTCCTCCACTGACATTATCAGGAAGAATTCTATAAGGACTGGAGGGCAGGTAAGGAAAATGAAGATCAAACAGCGGACAAGGTTTCAGACCCCAAAGCACCCTGGGAAGTCCCCACAGCCACCACCAGTGTGCCTGAATGTGCCAGGTATGCTGCCCAGTTGCAATCAGGCCTTAACTGCTGTGATTGGATTTGCTGGACCTAGAAACTCAGTGTTGCCCCAGTTCATGGCCAGAAGTGGGTCTTGCTAGAATTGTACTTTATTCTATCAATCGTTCTGCATGGAATTGGCTGAGCCTAGGCACCAGCAGCAATGAAATCTAGAAAGCAGACGCAGCAACCCCTGCATTTCCATTTCCTCAGAGTAATACCTAGATTTCTTATTACATTTAACAATGTCAGAGCTATGTCAGTAGCAGTTATCCTGTATTATCTAGGGAATAACAAGAAGACTTTAAAAGATGGTATATGTTCATTACCAATGGAAAAAAACTCTTAGATGCAGATTTAATTGAATCTGTAATTGCAGAACACACAGATATGGAGAGCTGACTATATTGGGGCAACAATTAATGCCAAACACAGAAGTGGGCTCAGATACTGAACAGCTGAAAAAAAAGGATTAGTGTCTACTATATTGGTGTATATAAGACCATGAAGGAGATGAAACAATTCCAAAAGAGCAGGGTTGTTGCTATGACAGACTTGACCATGCTGTTTGTTGGGAGGATTCTGGAAGTGTTTGGAACTTTCAGCTAAAAAAGTTATTAGGTGCTCAGAGCTTAATGGGCTGTCAAGATGGAAGCATGGAAGAAATGCAGAATGGAGGCCTTTGTGACGTTTCAGAGGGGACTAATGACTTATTGGGATGTTTGTGTGAATCTTGTTTATTTTTTTATGTGTATCAGTGTTTCCTGAATGTATGTACATGCACCACATGCATGCAATGCCCACAGAGGCTGGAAGAGGGCATCAGGTTCTCTGAAACTGGAGTTACAGATGGTTCTTAGTTACCACGTGGCCACTGGGTTCTGAGCCCAGGTCCTTTGCAAGAGTAGCCAGTGATCTTAACCGCTGAGCCATCTCTCTAGTCCCTTGTGTGATATTTTGTATTCAGAGTCTGTGGTTGCTGGTCAGCAGTTGAATAATCAGTTGTGATTAACAAGAGACCAATACCACTGAAGTGAAACCTTTGCTTTACTGGGACAATGGATGCTGATCAGCTGGGGCTAAAGACTCAACTGTGATTAATAAGAGACCAGTATCATAGAGATGATGTCTTCTGGGAAGTGTTTCCTCAGAGTCAACACACTAAAACTGTAGTCCAAGGGAGCCAAGGCTATGTACCAAGCTAGCAGCAGAACTTGGCAAACAGTATGTAAGAATCCCCTATATTGTATTGGTTCTGAAGGCATGAAGATCATGGAGAGATGTTCAGGCTTGGTACCATGTGGCTGGGTCTGTGTCCTTGAAGAGAGTCCAGAAGAGGTCACTGGTAAAGGTGTAGTCTCACTTGAATGGAGACCCCACTCCTGGTACCAATTTATATTCTGGTTTGCTTTCTGTTGTTGTGATTAAACACCATGAAAAAAAGTGACCTGGGGAGAAAAGAGTCTGTTGGGCTTATACTTTAATTCACAATCCATCATTGAGGGAAATCAGGGCAGGAAATTTAGGCAGGAACTGAAATAGAAAACAGAGGAACACTGCTTACTGGCTTACACTTGGCCAGCTTTCTTATACAATCTAGGACCACCTGCCCAAGGCTGGCACTGAACCCAGTGGGCTGGGCCCTCCTCCATCAGTTAGAAATCAAGAAAATGCCCCACAGTCATGGCCACAGGACAATCTGATTGAGGAAATCCCTCAAATGAAACTCCCTCAAATAACTCTGGGCTGTGTCAAGTTGACAGTTGAAGCTAGCTAAGAGTCATAGGAATTATACAAGCCACCTTCTGTTATAATGAAATAAGCCATAGCTATTTTGTTGAATAGGTCAAGTTCAATAGGCTACAAGTAGAGAATGCATTCATTTTTTTCTCTCCAGTGTCCCTTCAAATTTGTTCTTTGTAGTTCATACCTTTTCAATCCTTGGGTGACATCTCAGGTGTGTCCCACAATTTCCCAGTCATCCTTGGATAGCAGAAAAAACATCCACCATTTTCCCTATAGGTCAAAAGAAAATGGGCAAAACTACTTCTTCCCAGTATGCCATATCAATACAGCACATGTCCTGTTCAAACTGACATGATGTGGAAGGACAGGTCATGAGGAGAAACAGCATCAACAGTTCATATGGTAGTTTAAAAAGTCAGCTACATGGAGAAGTAATTTACACGCAATAAAGTTTAGCTATTTTATTTGTATAACTGAATGAGTTTTCCATCAAAAACTTGTGTTGAGATAATAGTAGATTAACATTCAGTTGGAAGAAATATTCCAGAAATCCCATACGAAAATACTCTTTCCCCAATTACCTAAGGGTAACATGTAGCAGTGTATTAGAAATTCACACCCTGGGTATTGACATTGACAGAATCCCCTGATCCTGCACTGTTGGGAGCCTGAGGCTCAGCCATTTCTCAAAACTGCTGACAAACCTGAGTTGGTGACTTTCCATTCTGCCCACCATCCTCCTGTGGGTACAGGACAGAGCCTGTGGCCTTGGCCCGCACCCTTGGACTCTTTCTCATTCTCCTCCCGCAGTCACAGGACAGAGCCCGCGGCCTGAGCCCATGGCCTTGGCCTGCGGCCTTGTTCTCCTTTCAGATTCCTCCCTTAGGGTACATCTGGGCCCCTGCATTCTGGCTGATAAGATTACTCACTCTTTGCTCCTTTGTTTTCATTCTCTATTTAACCTCATGCTTGAGTTGCAATAAACGAGACTTGATCAGAACCCTGTCTTCTCTCCATTTCTCTTGTCCCTTGCCCCATCCAAATCCCCACTCCCCAATCCAGGTACCCCGTTGCAGATCCCGCGGGCTGGGACACTGCACAGCTCTCTCCAGGTATGCTAGTACCCATCTCTGTGAGGATGTCTAGTTCTATACATGACATCACATGTGTAGATGATGTGTCTATCACTGCAGTCCAGATACTGACAATTTCTACCACCACAGATTCTCCTTGTCCCTTATAACCATACCCATATCCTCACCTACAATGAGTTGCTTTACGTTTTATTTTTATTTATGTGTAATAATGTCTACATGGAGGTATGTACATGTGAGTACAGATGCCTGAGGAGGCCAGAAGAGGGTGTTGGGTCCCCTGGAGCTAGAGTTACAGGTGGTTGTGGGCCACCCACAACCGAACCCAGGTCCTCTACAAGAGCAGTAAGTGCCTTTGACCACTAAGCCACCTCTTCAGTCCCCTTACAATGAATTTTGAGAAGTGTGCACAGTCATAACCTCCCCCACAATTATGCTAATAGTGTTTCTATCCCCCCACCCCCGACAAAGTTCCCTTGTGCCTTTGGTTGGTCAGTCCCCTCTGCACCCATTCTCCATCCTGGGTGACAACTGCTCTGCTTTCTACTATTGTAGTTTTACATTTATATACATAATCAGTGTGGTGTTTTTGAAGCTTGTCCACGCTGTTGCAAGCATCAGTAATTCATTTCTTATTGAGAGTCGTGTATTTACATAGATGGATCCATTTCATTTATCCCCCAGGAACTTAAACTTCTCTTCATGGTGGTCACATTTTCCTCGGAATCTACAGATCATAAAGATGTTTTAATGTTCTTATATGTTAGTTCTGCCAACGTTCTCCTTTTCTTGGTTTACTTCATTAGTTTTGTATATGGTAACAGCTTGTACTTTCCTATTTCTTTGACTACTGGGCAATGTTTTTCTTGGGCTGGACACTGTACATTTACATCAGTTTTTACTGGATCTTGTGTTCTTTTTAAATACCACTGACTTTTGTTCCAGAGCCCAAATCGGCAGGTTCCTTCCAAAGGCTTTAGTCTGGGATTCTTCTCCTGACCCCACTAGTAAGACAAAACCCTTCTGAGACTCCTACATGATACTCAGAATGTTAGATCTTCCTACATTGTTTGGGGAAACATGAAGAATTCCCAGCCTGTGAGAGCTTCGGGAACTTTTCGGGCCACTCTGATTGGCAGCAGACATTGCTTGGGACATTTAAGCATAAAAAAGAGCAGAAACTGTACTGGAAGAGCCAAAGCCTCAGTGACCCTGGTGTAGAACCTCTCTGGTTTCCTCTTAAATTCATGGCAATTCTGCTGCTGTTTTGACCTGATGTGAGCCCAGGTGGGCAAGGGAGAACAGTGGGAGGCCCAAAATCTGAATCTGGAGCTAGATGGGCCTCCCACTGCGTGACTAAAGGGAGATTCTCCAGCTGGGCCTTGGCCTTCGGATCTGGACAATGGGAGGCTATGCAAGGTGCTCCGAGAGGCTCTCCCAGCCTTTCTACCCTTCCTGCCAAGGTTCCCGCTCATCCTTTAGCACTCCAGCTACACCTCAATGCAGCCTTCTTATTCCTACTTCCTGTTTAAATATGGTTTAGTTTTTATTTGATTTACGGACTTGGTCCCAGTGGCTGGGCTTCATTCGGCTGGGACAGCCTATTGATTTTCAATAATGGCAGAGCAGAAGAATAAAGAGATGACAGCAGCACTTGGCTGCAGACCTCAGGCAGGCCGAGGGAGGCAGCATCAATCACCATGGAGGTGATCACTCAGCCTGTCCCTGGTGGAGCAGCGACTCTGGAACTCTGCCAACCTGGGACAGCCCTGAAAGCCACACAGTGATCATCTCCCCCTGTTAAGTAAGAGGTTGCCAGGCTACCTCACCTGACCTTCAAACCCAGCCTCACCTGTAAGTCACTGGCCCGTCTGACTTTAAGCAAAGGTGTGTAGAGATCAATGGTGATTGGAGATGGAGGGGAAGCAGGTGCAACTGTGGATCTCAGACTGGTTTCTTTCTCCTGTCTGCCAGCTGCTGCAAACTCAGCAAGGATAACCTGTGTTCACTGCCTGCAAAGAATGCACGGAGCTGTCTCTGGCCCCAGGACCTTTGCTCAGGCTATTTGTTCCCTAGGCCAAGTTCTAGCTCTCCCTTTCCTGGCCAGCTCTAGCTCTTCCTTTAGGCCTCAGCTTAGTTTCTACCTTCTTTGGGAAGCCTTTTGTGATTCTCCCACCTCCCTTCCAGCAAAGTAATCTCACCCCAAGTTCTGATTGGTTCCTGTGCTGACCTTGTTAAAATCCATTGCCATCTGTGACAACAGTCACATTAGCAATGAAACAGCCCATTGTCACAGCAATAACAATTGTCTGGGCTCCTCTCTGTCCCCTACCTCCCAGCTCTGAGAGTGTGGGGTCCATGACTCTTTTATCTAGCCAGTGCCTAGTATATGAGATACTCCATGCAGATTTGCTAAAAGGCAGTTGACTATGGGGCTGGGGATGTAGCTCAATTAGTAGACCACTTGCCGAGCATGCATGAAGCCCTAGGTTCAATCCCCAGCACTGCATAAACTGGATATGGCGTACATGCTATAATCCCATCACTTGAAAGGTGGAGGCAGCAGAATAAGTTCAAGGTCGTCCTTAGCTACATTTCAAGTTGGAAGCTAACCAGGGTTACATGAGACCCTGCTTAAATAAATAGTAGTTGCAAAGGGATGATTTTCAAAGTTATTCGGTGATTCAAAGACTGAGTCCCAGTTCCTCACCTACTGTAAGAGGACGTTGAAGTCCATGAATTTCTTTTTGTGATTAACCTCAACCTCGACCACTCTTTAAGAGTGTATGTAGCAGAATACACAAGGAAGTGACGTGAACAGTCCAAGGCACACAGTCAGGGTTTGGGCAGACCACTGTGGACCTGAGTCTCCTAATCCCGAACCCCACTTCTGCCTATTCATTGGGGAACATGGCTGGTTCCTTCTCTTCCAAGGACAGTGCAGTTTTCTCCTCCCTATGGTGAGAGGGTTGAACCAGACCAGTGTTTCTTGACCTTTGAGAATTGATGAACACTCTGAACTGCAACCCCAGGGAAATGCATATATGCACAGAAAAATTTATAACTAAGTTCATGGGTTCATGTACCCCTGTAAATCCTTGCCACAGTCCTGAAGCTAGCAGGCCCCCAGCTCCCACAGTGGGGAGGCCTGGCCATGCATAGCCTCTGGATGGATTATGACTCACCTCTGTTAGGGGCTTTATGAAGCAACACAATTCTTCCACTCGTTTCTCAAAGTCTCACCCTTACCTATTCCTCCTGCATGGTGGCATCAGGTCCTCCCTACCGAGAGACCCCATTAGCCCCACAAAGCAGCAGGACTCACTGCCACTCCCCCCACCTCTGGCTGCTGCCCTGAAAAGCATCAGGAGTCGCTGACCGCCCCCTTCCTCCCCACCAGCCCCAGGAGTAATGGCCAAGTGAAAACCTTAACAAATACCCAGGAGTCATGAAAAATGTGATTTCCTCAATGCAACAATGCAGAAGGTGGGAAGTGTAAGGATGCGCCAGCTTTGGCCTGTGGAAGAAACCATAACGATATAAATCAGCGAGATGGAGAGGCTGCTCCTCTATTCATTATCCGGGCAGGCCAGAGCTAATGTGTTTGTTCAATCCGGCTTTAGCTGCCCTCCTCCCAGAAACCTGGCTGTGCTTTTCTGAAATCCACAGACCACCTGACAAGAAATCAACTTTCACTTCCTGGTCATCACACTAATTCTCCAGGATTCAGAGTGTAAATGCCAGCCCTGGGATTTTCACCGGGAAGATGGTGAGTCTTATCTGGGCACCAAGGGACAGACCTTGAGTGGAAGTGCTGGTGACGGGGTGGGGTGGGACCAGGGTCTCAAGTTAGCAAATGATGGTGGGTGAAAAGCAGTGGGAAACAGACAGGGGAGAGGTCTAAGGAGAAGTCTAGAGAGGAGTAACCTACTGTTTCCATGGTAGTGTGCTCACTAAAATTATATGCAGTCAGGATACCTTGCCTTGTGGCAGGTAGATGTGTCTGCTGAGATAGAAGGGGACAGAAGGGAAGGCTGTTGGATGGAACTTCTTGGAGGACTCTTTAAAAGAGAATACTAAGTCATTTGGGATTTTTTTTTCCCTCTTCCATGTTTTCTTTCTTCTTGTCTAGAATGCAGTTGGGATGACTGGGACTATAGCTGCCTTCATGCAAGATGCACTGAGGAACACCACGAACCCTTTATTAATGGTTGGTGGTCAGAGAAGGAGGCTAATGCCCAAAAGAACTCTCGACCCCACAAGGAAAAGCAGGACAGGGTTTATAAAGCTTACAACCACAATTGCATCATGCCAGAGGCAAAACCAATAACCGAAGTTCTATCAGATTACCATAGTTACACCAGACCGGGGCAGGTCAGTTAACGAAGAGGTTTCCAGTTAACGAAAAGTTCAGGTTAGGCTGGGAGGGAGGACATGCTATCTAGACTTGCTGCCTGGCTACTTGTAAGTTTTGCAGTATTGTAGAAACTGTGTACTCCCTGAAACTGCTGCAGTGAGACATTCTGCCTGGATGGCTACAGTGGGAATGGCTGGGCAAAAACACAGGGTAAAGCAAAAGTCAGATAGAACAAAATGGAGTTAGTTTTGCTATTTTGCAACCATAAAGAAAAAGCCAAGAAAATCAGAGACTAAAACTCTAATGTGCTTGGGTTGCTGAGTCAGTGTCAGCTATTGCCTGCATCTGCATCGCTGCAGTGGGCTCATCCTTACACTTTCTACCTTCTGAGTTTGCTGAGTTACATAGGCTAGTGGACAGATAAGTCTGCCGCTCTGTGTGGTTATCAGTAATTACAAGGGGTGATAGAGGACATGGGAATGGGCAAGATGATTCAGGGGGTCAGTAGATAGATGATAGATAGGTAGGTAGATAGATGAGAGAAAGATAGATGATAGATGGTAGAAAGATAGATGATAGAAAGATGATAGATAAATTCATGTAGGCAAGTGATAAAGATAAATGATGGATGGATGGGAGGATGATTAGATGGATGGATGGGTGGATGGATGGATGGATTAGTAGATGGATGGATGGAAGAAAGATGGATGTGTGAACAAAAAAGATAAGTCCTGAGAACACTGACTTTCTAGAAGCAGGTTGGGGAACAGGTGCTGACAAAGAGGGAGCATCCAGAGAGAGGGGACACCAGGAGAGAACAGAGTCCCCAGAGTCAGGGGATGCAGGGACTTGGGAAGCAGGGGCTTTCATTAGCACACACAGCAGAGAGGGCCAGTGGTGTCAACTAAGGAAGAGCCTTGGTAGTGATGAGGCCTGAAGAAGGTTGATGGCTCCAGCCTTAAATGTCAAGGCCAGTCTGTCAAGGACTCTACTGTACCCACCAGATCCTCGCCGCAAGACACAGGTTCCCAAAAGTCTGTGTGGAGACTGAGACAGTGGAGAGAGAACGCCTCCTTCCCTGGGCATGGTTGCTACACATGTGCTTCTCTGTAGTCCCAGTCTCTTCTTGGGCCTTGTTGGTCTTGAGTCTTCCCTGCTCAAAGAGTATGTGGCTGAGTGTTCAACACCAACTCTGTCCCTGGGTTCTGTGAGGCCTCGAGCAACTCACCCAAGAGGTCCAAGGTGGAACAGAGCTGGGAATCAGGCCTCCTGATTCCAAATCCATTAGGCCTCAAAACCCAGTGTGGAACATTTCCTAGGTCTGGATTTGAACGAACTCCTTGAAGGTTGGCCTGCTGCCGACATTTTGCTGCCTCCGAGAGGAGAACCAGGAATTTTTTTCTGTTTCCCTTTTTCTTTTTTTTGTAAATTGGGTACTCCATCATGTAGGAAAACAGACCTTTTCAGGAGGTAAAACATCTGGAATCGTACAGCATGAAAAGAGACTAAGAGGCCAACTTACATGCTTAACACACGCTCTTTGGGTTTTAATGATGCCCAAAGATTTGAAATGTTCACAAATTGTTTGTTGCTGCTCCCCCTTTCAGT
This sequence comes from Nannospalax galili, assembly GCF_000622305.1. Lineage (NCBI taxonomy): Eukaryota > Metazoa > Chordata > Mammalia > Rodentia > Spalacidae > Nannospalax > Nannospalax galili. The sequence continues at coordinate 542,070 of NW_008350402.1, forward strand.
GTTTCCCAGGGAGACATTGCTATTTTTTTCTGTCTTGTTTAACCCACTAGGATTCCTGGAGATGGATGATCTTTGAAGCCTGAACAAATTCCCTAGGAAGGTTTCAGATCACACAGATTCCAAATCACAAAAATGTGCTTCTAAAAATAGAGTGCCTGGCCCACTCAGTCCTGCCATCTAGGCAACCTTTCTCCAACAGCTCTGTAGCTCTCTCCCAAGGACAAATTGCAGAGTTTGGGGGTGGGCTTCTGTCCAAGGAGTCTTGGCCAACTCTAGAAGCTCAGGTGGTCTTGGCCAGATATCGTCAAAGGCCTCTGTACTGGCATGGGAGTCAGGAAACCCTGTCTCTAGCTCTAGCTGGCCACTGATAGCCTCCCCTTTAATGAGTTTCTTCCCTGCCATGCAAGACTGGGATGCACCAACGCTTTCCTGCATCCAGAGATCAGAGCCACCTGGATTGGAATGTATGAGACATTGAGGGTCCTTACAAAAGAACTTACTCCTTTGATGAACATCAAGACAGCCTGGGGGTTCTGTGGGCAGCATGGAGGGCTCTTCCCTGCAGAACCATGTGCTTCCCTCCTCCAGCTATACCCATTTCAGTGCATGCTAGTGAGGACCGGGAGGGTTACTTCTTGGCACCTGAAGCCCAACTGGGAACCAACTCTTCCCATGTCTATGGGAACCAACTCTTCCCATGTCTAATCTAAGGCCTGAGCCCAGAAGCCCAAGGACAAAGAAGGGCTACCTACGTTTTTTCAGTTGGAAGGAGAACTGAACGGATGGCCTGGCTTTGGTGTGATTAAATCCACAAAACCCAGCAGATTCGTTAGTGGGTTTGTGATTGACCTTAGAAAACTTGGCTTTGTCTTCAAGATCACTTGGTCAAGGAATCTTAGATCTCTTCCCTGCCCTGTTCTTCCCTCCTCTCCTCTCCCCTTCCTTTCCCTTCCTTCTCTCTCCTTTTCTTCCTCCCTCTCTCTCTCCCTCCCTTCCTTCCTTTATTCCACCCCCAGGGTCTCATGTATCCCAGGATGGCCTTGAACTCACTATTGTAGCAAGGATGATGCTGAACTTCTGATCCTTCTGCCTCCATCTCCTGAGTGCTAGGATTACACATGTGAACCACCATGTCTGGTTCATGTCAGGCTGTGGATTGAACCCAGAGCTTCAGGCATGCCAGGCAAGCAGTCTACCATGAAGGTACATACCCAGCCCTCAGGCATTTATTTCTGTGCTCAGGGGGACAAACCAGACTCAGGTGTTTTAGAAACATTTTCTCCTTGGGAACTTCCGTATCTTGTATGTGAGTTTGTATAGCTGTGTACATGTGTGAGTGTGCATATGTGGGTGCATGAACATTACATACATGTCTCCATGTTTGTGCATGCATACTTTGTGGATGTGTTGTACTCCTGTACACATCTGTGTTATATGTCCACACATGTGTTTGTGTGTGCCTGTGTACTCACATGTATGTTCACATGTGTTTATGTGTGTATATATGTGGGCTCACCCTGTTTTATAAGGAGGGAGCCTTGCTCAGTTGCACCCAGGCCAGGAAGTGATTTAAGAAGCCCACCATCTCCCTGTCCAACAGGCTGAGCTATGGAAATGGCAGAGCCAAACCTGAAAGACAGATGAGCTCATTTCCAGCTTTTGCTGTGAATCGGCGGTTCCTGGAATGGTTAATGGCTCAGAGAGGCAGTATTTGCATCAAGCAGAATCAAGGCAGCTGCAGGATGCGTGGCTGAGGGCTGATTTAAGATAGCTATTTGGGACCATCTACCATTTTCCAATAATGCTTGAGAAATTGCCTCTCCAGAGAAGACAAATTTCAAGTGGGCCTGGAAGATGGAGAAGATGCAGACTCCTCGGGGTTGAGCAGCATAGCCATAGGAATCAGGAAAGCCTGGCTACCTAAGGCAGATCTGATGCATCGATTGCCTACTGCACCCACTCTGTGCATGTGCCCGATCTCCCCTCACCTCCCCCGGGTCACCCCCCCAACATCTATCTGATGAAATTAGTATTTGAAATACAATAAAGTGATTAGTTCACTTGACTGTGACAAACATATTTAATCTTGGCCGATCGATTGTGTCAGAAAACCAGTACCATTAGTTAAATTATCCTCTGGTCAGAAAAGCAAACGACCTAATTGAAGAAGGCAAGCTCCCTAGGCTTCTTCTGTTCAGCCCAGACACGTCCTCCCCCTGTGGGTTTGGAGGGTTCTGACTTGAACTTCAGCACAGCCTTATTTCTGTTCAAACATCACCCTGGAGAAACCTCCTTGGGCCTCAGTTTCTCCATCTGTCAGTATAATGCAGTGATTAAGAGGAGAGACTCCAGAGCTCAACCAGTTGGCTGTGCCCAAGGGATGAGTCCACTCCTGTGCCTCAGGTCCTTTATCTGAGTGATGCAGCTGTGTCTGAGACCTTGGGAAAGTCCTGGCCTTGGTTCTTGTCTTGTCGGGGCCACAGTATGACCACTTTGGGCCTCTCCCTCTCTCAGGCTCAGCCTCCCCACTGCAAATGAGGGAGTAACTGTGAAGGCTCCTGCAGACCCCATGTTCCCTGGGCCCCTGAACCTAAGATCCTTGCTAATGTGTGGCAGTTCCTGGATATGAACTGGGGTAGGAAAGCTAAGTGACCTCAATGACCCAAGGAAGGTTGATTTGAAATTATATGTGATGATTTGGGATATGGCAGGGCAGGAGTTAGGGACACAGGGGAACA
>NW_008350402.1:549177-618436 GCF_000622305.1 Nannospalax galili
AAAAAGACCTGAAAAAAAAAATTGTTTTGAAACAAGCTGGGTGTGGTGGTGTAGGACCCTGACTCGTCTAACTGCTTCTTTCCGCTTCTGTAATCTGCTTGGCTTAAGACAGCACTAACTCCATTTTGACTAGCTGTTTCAGGCAAGCCTGGGCATGCCCAGGCATGTTGTAATCTTCAGTTACCACCCCCATCCCAGAAAGCTATAGATCAAGCAAGCCCAGACATATAGCAGCCTTATAAGGTAAAAACAGAAACTTCTGGCCCCACAGATAACAGCGCATTCCATTACCCTAAAGACAGCCCCTACCAATAAGAATACTCCCTGTACTCAGGGAATAGGACCATCCAATCATATGAAAGGATGCTTGGCGCGCATGTGCTTCTGTGAAAGCTCCCTATAAAAACCAACCCCACCCTAGATCAGGGCTCTCAGTACGGATGTGTCGGTGAAATCTGAGGGCCCGAGCTTAAGCCTGAATAAAGCTCTTTGCTTTTGCATGCTCTCTGGACTCCTTGGTGGTCATTGGGGGTCGCAAGATCGGGGTGCAACATTTGGGGGCTCGTCCAGAACCCCCAAGACTCCGACAGGACCCCTGGAGTGTTGAGCCTGGTCCAGCCAGTAAGTGTCTTTGTCCTCTTCTTTGTGTGTGTTGCCTGCACTTGGTTTTGGGCCCAGTTACCTTGGCGGTCTAGGCGGACACACTGGAAGACCCCAGGCTGTGGGACTCGGGAGATGTCCCAGACCCACCGATAGGGATTGGATCCCACTTGTAACTTTGGAAGGGGAAGGTGGGTTGTTGTGCCCAGTTCGAGAGACCCCCCCCAAAGACCACCAAGGAGCTGACCGATGCAAATACACAAGGGTTCCTTTATTGTTACGAGCTTAAGCTTGGGTCCACTCTGTCACCAACTCAGCGGATCTCAGATGTGAGACCCCTTGCTTTGGGAGACAGAAGTTTTTATAGGTTTATTTCAGCAAGTTCAGCAAGTAGGGGAGTAGGGGGTCTTCAGCCTGGCAAGCATCTTATTGGTTGCAGCTCAGTGCCAAACCATAAACTGCTGGCTTCAGGAAATCTGAAAAGATATCTGGACTTTTAGTACTTTCCTGTCCCTGGTTAATTGACCATCAGCGGGGGAGTTGTTCTCTATCAATTCCAAGTATTGTGGTTTTTCTTGGAACAGGGCCCAGGGCTGGGTCAGTCCTATGGAGGCCTTATACAAGAGGGAATCACTCAGGTCTCTCAGGGTCATGCCCGCAGAGCAGCGAGAGGCCAAAATCCCACTTTCAGTTCTTGTATAAAATGTCTGCTTTCCTTATCAGCAAACTCGTCATGTTTAAAAGACAGCACCCTCTACGGAGGGTTCCACTACTTCTCCTGCAAGCTAGAGACAGGCCTAACCTGGGGACAAAGAGGGATTAGAGGGAAGGAGAGGTCCATATTCCTACTGGAAAACGGCCAATCTTACTCCTGAATATATATGTTGCAGATCCCTGGGACAAACGCTGGTGTACTGGGGTAGTAGGAAAGCTCTACACAGAGGATTCACCAATTACCCCACCACTGATTTCCACATTTCCTGCCAGCTTGTGCCAGCAGCTCAGCCTATACTGACCCATCATAGCATTATTGTACAGGAAAAGCAAACGGAGGAGCAGATAAAATCAACCATGTCCTGGAATCAATATATACAATATGTGGTGGACTTTTTACCCTTCACCAACCACCCCAATGCCTCTAATTGCTTTCTTTGTGCGTCTAGCAATAGACCCTTGCTGACTGCAGTACCAGTTAATGCTACCCTCTCTAAGACTCAGGGAAATAGCTCCTCTGAGGCCCATTTGGCTGGCATTCCCCTGTGCCGGGGGTTCAAACCAGCGGCCCCCGGGCAGTGATAATTGGGAATGAGTAAGCACACTGTTCACCAGCCTACAAAGCCCCCAGTACTGGGAACACTCAGGCGCAACAGGAAGCCTAGTCAAGCAGGGACTCATTTATTGAAGGTGTTACAGAGCTTATAAAGGCACCTGGAAATCCCTCCTCCCCCCGAGGGTGTATCTTAAGGATGGTCACGCACTGATCATGCACTCCTCAGCAGTGCGGAAGTATTCTTCAGACTTTCAAAGCAAGCCAGGCCGTGCCCCCAGTAACTTCCTCTCAGACTTTGCAAGGTGGGGCCTTTAGGTTCCCACATCTCCCCTTTTGTTTATTTATTTTAAGGCCAGACTGACTTTATTTCATGAGTTACCCACCTCATAGGCGGCTCCCTGAGGAGAGATGGCCATCTCCTTCCTCTAATCTTATGCATTTTTGTGTCACCTCTGATCAAGCCTTGCCCATCATTGGATCACGCGCCTGGCCATGTGCATGTCCTGTCTTAGGAATACTTGTCATGGGACATCTTATGCATCCTTGGCTAAAAATGCATCATGATTAAGGGCAGCCACATGGGTAATGCCAGCCCGTGACAGTCTTAGTCTCTGCCTAACTCGGTTAGCCAAGCGTGGGCAACTGGAGGGGTCCTGGGGGAGTCCATAATCATGAGGAGGTAGGCCGTGGCAGTTCCAAGGGTCCTCGGTCACTGAATTATCTGGTAAAGACACTTAAAGATAAGCATTATCAAGAAAACATGATTAAGGGCAGCCACATGGGTAATGCCAGCCCGTGACAGTCTTAGTCTCTGCCTAACTCGGTTAGCCAAGCGTGGGCAACTGGAGGGGTCCTGGGGGAGTCCATAATCATGAGGAGGTAGGCCGTGGCAGTTCCAAGGGTCCTCGGTCACTGAATTATCTGGTAAAGACACTTAAAGATAAGCATTATCAAGAAAAACAAAGAACAAAGCGTGGACCGTCATGCTAGTCAGTCGGATCCTGACCTACCCACTTAAGGTTTTTCGCAGGCACCCATATGGGGTTTGAATCTCCTGTAGGGTAGACACACCCAAAGCCTCGACCCATGGTTAGCAATGGATCTGGTCCTTTCCACTGCCCCATAATGGGGTCCTTCCATCTTACCCGTACCTCACGTCTCTGCTCCTGTCGTCCCCAATGAAACTGGGATTCCAACTGATTTTTTTGAAAATTAAGAGCATTAATAGTGAATAAGGCCATACCCAACTGTTGGTGGGGCTTATTCCCCCTTTTTGTTTTTGTAATTGAATTTTTAGGTTTTGATGGTTGCGTTCTATAATGGCTTGACCTTGGGGATTGTAGGGAATTCCTGTATTGTGTTGAATTCCCCAAAGTGAACTCACAAAACATGGTGCATTATCAGTTTTAATTCTTTGGGGAAATCCCAATGTAGCAAAGCACTGGAGAAAATGAGACTGAGCATGTTTAGACTTCTCTTCTGTATGAGCAGTAGCCCAACAGGCATGTGAGAATGTGTAGATGGACACAAAAATATACTTAAGCTTTCCAAAAGGAGCATAGTGTGTGACATCCATTTGCCATAAGGAATTGGGCTCGAGTCCCCTGGGGTTTACCCATGCCGTTGCAGAGGCAGTACCTGTAGAAAGGGTTGACAAGACATACAGGTATGTACAATCTTCTTTAGGTCCTTGATGGGAATTTGAGGAAACCTCTTGTGGAGCCCCCGCCTATTTACATGAGTGAGGTTATGTAACCCCTGAGCTTCATTCAGGCCTGCTGACAGGACCTGGGTGGAAGCCATCTTGTCTACCTCTGCATTGCCTTGGGATAAAAGCCCAGGCAATCCTTGGTGCCCCCTAAGATGCTGTAAGAAAATAGGGGCTTCTCTCTCTTTAAGGAGGGTATGAGTCTGAATACTCTCAGAAAGCAATGGCCATGAGTTCCTTGAATTGAGCTGAGACATCACAAGTGTGGACATATCTTTTTAGTTTCTCATCTGCCCCCATCAGTTGAAACACTGTAGGCTTTTACTAAGGGCTCCCTCAGCCAGGGATTCAGTGAGTGCAGCTGCTGGCAGGGCTATAACACTCCGGGGCGGGGTGGTTCCCTGGCCGCCCATGGAATGGATGGGATGGGGCCCCTCCCCCAGCCACCTTCCCCGGCCAGGCCTTCCTAGCCGTCCCAGAGCTGGTCGTGGTGCACAGCCAACAGTGGTTGTTTTTGTTTGTTGTTTTGTTTTTTTTTTAATGTGCCCGGCGGCTGCTGCCACCAGTTGCCAGCCGGGGGGCAGTCCCCTACCTGGCTTTCGCATGGGCCCCTGACTCATGCATGCATTAGTTCAAGGTGAGTGGGGTGGGTGGCTTTCGCCGACGACTCCATGCACACCACTCTGCCCTGCCCTTTTAAAAAAGGCACCCATGTGTTCTGTTTTCATGGGTCCCAGGAGGCTCTGAAGCTGGCCAGGGCACACCCAAGGTACCACTTGTTACTTTGGCCGCTTTTGGTTTCACTTCTGTTGCATTTCTGCATTCTTCCTCAAACCCTTCCCATGATTCCCATGTATCCCCAGTAAAAACATTAGCCCCAAGTAGCCAGGGAGCCAAATGAATCACCTCTGCCCAAACCTTTTGAGCTACTGGATCTGACAGATTCAATCCCCTGCTTTTAAGCATATCTCTCAGTGCTTTAAGCGCTGGGTCATCAGACTTAAAAGTTGTGTTACCCATCTTTCCAGGTCTTCCTTACCCCGAACTTCTCGATTGGCCCCAATCCATTTTTCTTCTTTCTTTCTTTTCTTCTTTTCACCTTCCTTCAAGCACCACGCTGGGCACCAGTTGCCAGGGGTTCGAACCAGCGACCCCTGTGCAGTGATGATTGGGGCTGAGTAAGCACGCCGTTCACCAGCCCATGCCACCCCCAGTACCGGGAACACTCAGGCGCAACGGGGAGCCTAGTCAAGCAGGGACTCATTTATTGCAGGTGTTACAGAGCTTATAAAGGCACTGGAAATCCCCTCTCCCCCCTGAGGGTGTATCTTAAGGATGGTCATGCGCTGATCATGCACTCCTCAGCAGTGCGGAAGTATTCTTCAGACTTTCAAATCAAGCCAGGCTGCACCCCAGTAACTTCCTCTCGGACTTCTGCAAGGTGGGGCCTTTAGGTCCCCACATCCCTGTTTGAACAATCACCTGACTACTCACTTTGCACTTCTGGTGCAGCCAGTCCTGCCCATTGCAAGTGCCTTGCTAATGTGACTCTTTCTGGAACTGCGTGCATCAGCCTTCCCCTTTTTCTCTGGTGTGGGGGAGACATTTTGACCTATGTTAATTCCTCTCAGCCTGCCTTTTGTGTTCCAGTAATCACCACTCCCTAGGTGTACTTGTTCGAGGAGGAAGAGGCTGGTCTTCTCCTCCATGCCCGATTGCGGAGAGAAATCTTCATTCCTGTTAGTTGGTCTGGGACTTGCCTTCTCAGTAGGTGCCGGGAGCACAGTGACGGCAGCTATCGTTCAAACCAATCATCTGGCGGGGGACTTCCAGGACAAGTTAGACCAGGCAATGGCGTTCACAACCACAGCCTTGAGTCCCTCCAATGACAAATGAATTCATTTGCAGGAGTGGTGCTTCAGGACAGGCGAGCTCTGGACCTAATCACTGCTGAATGGGGGGAACTTGCATGGGTTGGGGGGGAAAATTGCTGCTTCTTTGTCAAAGAGTCCAGTATTGTTAAAGAAAATATAAAAACCCTCAAACACCTCCACCAGGAACTCCTCTCCAGATACCAACCTACAAATCCACAAAATTGGTATGAACAACTGTTCAATTGGTCTCCCTGGCTTACCACTCTACTTTCAGCCTTGGCTGGGCCCATAATCCTCCTCCTATTAGTGTTAACTGTTGGGCCATGTATTATCAATTGGCTGACTGCCTTTGTTAGAGAGCGGGTGAATGCAGGACAATTCATGGTCCTGAGGTCCCAGTATCAGCCCGTAGACCCCCTCATTAGAGATCACGATCCAGACCCATGATTGGGTCATCCCTAGTTACTAGGAGAGGGGGAAATGTGAGACCCTGACTGGTCTAACCTCTTCTTTCTGCTTCTGTAATCTGCTTGGCTTAAGATGGCACTAACTCCATTTTGACTAGCTGTTTCAGGCAAGCCTGGGCATGCCCAGGCATGTTGTAATCTTGTTACCACCCCCACCCCAGAAAGCCATAGATCAAGTAAGACCGGACATATAGCAGCCTTATAAGGTAAAAACAGAAACTTCTGGCCCCACAGATAACAGCATGTTCCAATACCCTAAAGACAGCCCCTACCACTAAGAATCCTCCCCGTACTCAGGGAATAGGACAATCCAGTCATTTTAAAGGATGCTTGTCGTGCGTGGGCTTCTGTGAAACTTCCCTATAAAAACCTACCCCACCCTAGATTGGGGCTCTCAGTATGGATTCGCTGTGTCGGTGAAATCTGAGGGCCCGAGATAAAGCACGGATAAAGGCTCTTTGCTTTTGCATGCTCTCTGGACTCCTTGGTGGTCATTGGGGGCTCGCAGGATCAGGGTGCAACACTGGTAAGTGCACATGTGTCATGTAATGCCCGCAGAGGTCAGAAGAAGCTGTCAGATCCCTTGGGACTGGAGTTATGGAGAGTGGTTAGCTGCCATGTGGGTGCTGGGATTCGAACCCAAGTCTTCTGCAAGAATAACCAGTGTTCTTAACCACTGAGCCATCTCTCCGGCCCCAGGACTATTTATTTTTGTTGTTGTTATTTTGTCTTAAAATTTAACTAATTATTATTTATTAGTGTGTGAATGTATGCATGATGCTTGCGTGTGGTTGTGTGCATGTCTAGAGGTCAGAGGACAATTTTGTGGAGTTAGTTTTCTCCTTCTGGTTTTATGGGTTCTAGGCAGGTCAGGCTTGCACAGCAAGAACTCTTACTCCCTGAGCTATCTTGCTGGCCCTCAGGACTCAATTCAAAGGAAAGATTAGATTTTATAAAATCAGGCTTTAGAAATTGGGACATGGGACTGGGATGCCTTTAGTGAGGAACTTCATGGAGGCAGAAAATGAAGCTCAGCAAGAAGGTGGGGGGGTGGGGGGGGCATGACCTGCCCAGAACAGACTGAATTAGAAGCCCATTATCTCCCTTCTGGGTCCCAGCTGTGCAATGGCTCAGAGCGGTTGTGGGAAGCCCATTCAGCTACAAGAATTGAAGAAGCAATGTGCATTTCTATAGCAGTCAGCCTTCACAAAATACTGTGAGCCAGGTCACTCTAGGGAGTGTCACTCTAGGTCACTCTAGGGCCACCCAGGGAGGCCCTGCTGGCCCCTCCTTAGTAGGCTGATTCAGACAAGATTGGGGGGGGGAGGATCTAAGTCCTGACAGGCCTAGGAATTGAGAACCACTGGAACATGTGTATCCTGAAATAGATATTGCTTGATGGAGTCAAGCAATGAACAAGAACTGAAGGCCTACTTTGTGCCAGATGTTGTTCTAGGCACAAAGTACAGGGCAGTGAAGAGGACAGAAAAAAGCTCTTCTCTGGAGTTTAGACTCCAGATGTGTGTATAAGAACAGGTGACATGTGCTGGCAGCAATAACAAACAATACAAAAGTAACAATAGGAACTGCAGAGATGGCTCAAGTGGTTAACAGTGGGTACTGCTCAGAGTTCAATTCCCCACACCCACATGGTGGCTCACAACTGCCTATAACTCCAACTCCAGGGGACCCAACACTTTCTTCTGGCCTCCACAGGCTCCTGCACACATGTGATACACATAAACTCATACAGGCATACATATATACATACTTTTAAAAAAAGCTTTTAAAAAGTAACAACAAAAATGAAACAGGATAGGGAAGCAGGGTGAAGAAGGGGGAGGTCAAAGTAGACCATTCTGAAGAGAAGAGACTTGGGTTGATGAAAAGAGGATGTGAGTCTGGTAGTGCATAGGAAAACAAGAGTCCAGACAGAGGGGACAGCAAAGCCAAAGGCCCTGGGGCAGATGTGCAGCATGTGCAAGGAGCAGTGAGGTGCTAGGCAGCTAGAGGAGGGACCAGGGAGAATTGAGTAAGCAATGAGGTTGAGCTGGGAGAGAAAAGACAAAAGGCTGAACCAGGTAGATCTATGCCCAGTCACTTTATCCATAAGCTTGAATGCCCTGACTGACAGCATGAGGCCAGTGACAGCTTCCCTAGGGAGATCCTGTGTCTCCCTGGGGTGTTCACAGTAAGCCCAGGCTGCATGTCTCTGAGGAGAGACAGGAATGCAGCCCAACGAAAAATCAGCTTACTTAAACATATTATGAACATTTTTAAAGTTTTGTAACTCGACTGCACGGTTCTTGAGGGTGAACTTTAAAGATGACAACATAGTGTCGACCACCCCTAACTAAAAGCAAGGCGTCTGGGCTGAGCAAGGATTCCAGTGATGAGTTTTATTATGTGAGCCTCACTTTTCGCCCATTCCAGCACCTGTAGAATTGGATGCCGTTGCTGCAGCCACTTTGGGGCTGTGAGCTGGGGCTCCAGCGGGGTGGCGGGTTGAGCCTTTCCCAGTAATTACCGCTCCCGGGAAGCCCTCTTGGCTCGGCTCCACGCTCAGCATGGTGAGGACGACAGCCACTTGTCAGAAGCCTCCCGGAGAGACCACCTGGAAACGAGAGCAGCTCCGACTGGGGAGCTATGCTGGGGGGGACGGGCAGCACAGGCCCCTTTGTCATTAGGCAGCCAGAGCTGGAGGGAGCGCTCCGGTTTAAATTAAGGATTTAATGAGATGAGGCCAAATTAGATGCAATTAAAAAGACACTTTAGAGCTGGCAGACGACCAAGAGAGGCAGTAATGACTTTTCTAGAAGGGAATCCCACAGGCTGGGGGTGGGGGTGGGGTTCTACTCTGAGAAACATGCAGGGTGGGGGATGGGAGCACAGCATAGACTGAATCCTAACAATGCCCATCCAGGGCTGGGTGGGCAAGCCTCAGTCAAAAGCCCAGGTTTACAGTTTCCAAACTAGGCTATTTGGAGCCCCCAGGGACCCCAAAATAGACCCCCAGTCCATCACCAATCATCACCAAGCATTGCCTAAGAAATAAGTATTGTGTGTATGTGTGCTTGTATGTATATGCATATGTACATACCTCTACATGTGTGCACCTTGCATGTAGAGGCCAGAAGCTGACTTTAGGTGTCAATCTCAATCACTCTCCATCTTACTTTTTGAGACAGGGTCTCTCGTTGAATCCAGAGCTTTCTGATTCAGCTAGGCTGGCTGGCCAACAAGCCCCAGAAATCCTGTTTCTGCCTCCTCAGAGATGGGATTACATGACCATTAAGTGGGTGCTGTGGTTTGAACACGAGGCCTCATGCTTGTACAGAAAGCTCTTTACTGAGTCATTTCCCCAGTTTTCCCTAAATGTATTTTTAAATTAAATCTTGGACAAAAAGGCTAGGCAGGCTCCACTAAGGCCCATGGATACAGGCTGTCTTGGTGTGCATCTCTGGACTAAGCATCTCCAGCTGGACCTGGGTCCCCTGTGTACATCCATCTTTGCTTGGATAGGTTGCTTCCCCACACAGCTCCCTTTGGATCATGTAACATGAGCTTGCACATCCCAGGTCCATGTAAGCCTGTAGCTGGCCTGTCAGAAGTGATGATATTCTAAAGAGGCACTTGTATCCCCCAATCTGCCCATCAGAATGCCAAGAAATGGGGGGTTTCCCCAGGAACCTCATTCTAGGGGAAGGAAAAGGCTGGGAGCCTGGTGGCTGTCAGAGAGAATTTGTGTCCTTCCCAGAAAAGTGATTTCCCACTTCTTACAACTTGTCAGACCCTTGACAGGGTGAGACTGAAGCCCAGATAGTAACAGGGCCTCAACGGTAGGAAGTAGTAGGCAGGATCACCCCTAAACCAGACTGCTTAGATGTGTTTATCCCTGGTCCTGTGTTTAAACTTTAATCTTACTTCAAAACCCCAAAAATGAACTCTATATTTCTCTGTCCCTCTTTCCAATGTGGCAACATTGAATACATCTTTTTTCTACTTTTTATTATTAATTTGGCTGTTTTTAGTATGGTTTTAAAAATATTTATTTTCTTTTTAAAGTTATGTGTGTGAGGAGGAGGGAGGTATGTGCACGTGGGTGTAGGTGCCTGTGGAGGCCAGAAGAGATCACTGGATCTCCAGGAGTTGGAGTTAAAGGCAGTGAGCTACTTGATGTGGGTGCTGGGAACTGAACCCAGGTCCTCTATAAGAGCAGTATGTGCTCTTAACCACTGAGCCATCTCTCCAGCCCCTAATTTGACTTTTATTTCATTTTATTATTATTATTAATTATTATTTTATGTGTATTGCCTGCATGTATATAGGTGCACCTATGTCATGCAATGCCCACGGAGGTCAGAAGAGAGCATTGGAACTCCTGGAACTGGAGATACAGACGGTTGTTAGCAGTCATGTAGGTGCTTAGAACTGAACTTGGGTCCTCTGCAAAAGCAGCCAGCACTCTTAACCGCTGAGCCATTTCTCCAACATTTTATTTCATTTTATGTATATGAGTGTTTTGCCTGCATATATGCAAGTGCACCTGTGTTGTACAATGCCCATGGGGACCAGAAGAGGGCTTTGGATTCCCTGGAACTGGAGTTATTATGTATAGTTGTTAGCTGCCATGTGGGTACTGGGAACTGAACCTGGATCCTCTGTAAGAGTAGCCAGTGCTCTTAACTGCTAAGCCATCTATCTCTTCGGGCCTTAATTTGCTTCTTGAGGATGGAGATGGGAGTGAGGGGTTGAATTTGACTCATTGGGGGTGAAGACTGTGACTCCAAGTTTGGTAACAAGCCTACCCTAGCTGACTGGTACACTATTTTCCATTAGAATCCAGCACAGTAAGAAGCTCTGCACGACCTGGACAGGCTGAGGACAGCAGAACAATGGGTAAAGTCTCCATCCCATCATACCAGAACCCACCAGGACTTGCCTCCAGTTTGGATCCTTCTTGTCTAACTTGCTAACTCACATGGGCTCAGTTTATCCATATAGGGTCACCTTGTCACCTTGCTGGTAACACTAGATGTGTTTAGAGTAAATTCAAATCCTAAAGCTCAGATTTAACAAACAAAATTAATTTGGCTGTTTAGAGTTTGAGTGAAGAGCTGTCAGACAAGGGCATTGAGGGCTGAGATTGCCTTAAATGACAACCTCGAACATCCTTCAAGCTATATTTGAAAGGTGTTTTTCTGCCAATGAATGAATACTTTAACTAAGAAACTGATTCTTCAGCTCCCTCCAAATTGAATACTCATCATTTAAGGAATGAGAGCAGGCTTGGGTATTAATAATTCAGCCCTGAAACAAAATAATTACCTATTATTCCTCTTGAAGTTCCTGGATGCATTTAATTAGAGAATATTCTAAAGATGTAAGGTAAAGTGTTTTAAAAATCTGTTATCATCTGCAACCACTGCTCACAGTGGAGAAGGATTTTAATAACGCAGTGGAACCAAATCCAAAGGCTGAAAGGAGCAGGATATTGATGCTGATCCTGGATCTCGACTAATACTTATAATTTCCAATGTCAAATTATTTGGGCTCTTGAAATAACCTCATTATTCTCATTGGTTGACTCTCTAATGAGTAGTACTTATAAATTTGAACTGAAACCTAAATATGTAATGACGGCACTCTTGTGGTTTGATATAACAGATTTCCACTTACAAATGTGTTTGAATGTTATTGATGAAATGGTTAGAAACTGCTGACCCAGTCCGACATAGATATGGAACACATCCTGGAAGGGGACACAAGCTTCTTCAGGGCCAAAGTGAGTGGACAGTAGAACTGGACTTAGAAGCAGGATCCCCCAACCTCTGGGCCAGTGTTAGAGCAGTTGACAGGTCTTAGGGACAAAGTTTCTTGTCTCTACCTGTTATCCCTGAGCCTTCTCCCTCTCCCATCCATCCCTCTCCATACAGTCACCAAGTTTCTACCCTCAAACTCACGGGGCAGAGCAGAAGCTGGTCTGAGCCTCTCACTGTGGCCACAGTCACATAGAAAGGAGCCTGGTTGGGGAAGAGATGTGTGAGCCAGCACAAGACAGACCCAGCTCCGGACCCACTTGTGACGAAGGAGTTCTACCTTGTGCTCAGACACCACACAGGGATGTCTGGATTCAAAACCCACCACCCCTACCCTCTTACCATCAGTGAGGCCTACAGAACAGTGCTGGAACAAGCTTGCTGGAAGAATGTAGGAGCCTGTCCATATGAGGCACAGAACGGAGTCTATCTATGAGCTATCACTATCTGTTTTGTAGTAAGGAGTTGATGCACAGTGGGTGTATTTGTTTAAGGATTTGACTAAGGAATGTTGAGCAAAAACAACCCTGCCATATGGAGCCTGTGAGTGAGATGGCTCAGCAGGTAAAAGCATTTGCTGAGCCAGCCTGGCGACCTGAGTCTGATGATCAGAACCCATGTAAAAAAGCTGGGTGTGGTGGCACACATTTGTCATCCCAGCACTTCTGTGCCAAGATGGAAAGTAAAGACAGGAGAATCACCCAGAAGCTCATGGGTCAGCTAGTCTATAGTATTCAGAACAGCAGCAGAAACAAGAGAGACCCTGCCTTGACAAGGTAGAAGGAGAGACCTGACACCAGAAAGTTGTCCTCTGACTTCCACACCTGCACTGTGGTACACACACACACACACATACACACACACACACACACGCACACACACACGCACACACGCCTGCCATGGAAAATAAATGTAAAATGTATTGTTCTGACATGTGAGGTACTTTCACTATGCCCTGTCTGTAACAACCCCCCCCACACACACACTCCTCTTCATATGTTTCCCATGCCAGCCACAGTGGTCATGTACTGATGGTCATTTCAAGTGTGTCCCACTGATATAGGCCTCCAGGCCAGGGCTCAAGCCACTGCTATGCTTTTGAGATGCCCAGCACCCTCCCTGGACCTGCCTGGTATGCCTCATCTTTCCAGAAGTCATTGTGGTCCCTGCAGAGTGGCAACTCCAGATGTTAGAGCTGCTGCACATGTGGAGGAGGGAGTACTGACTTGTCCAGGGAGTGTTTACACACCTCCCTCACTATGTGTTCAGATGTGGAGACTGAGGAACTGGTGGCTCTTGAGCCACTCAGGATGCTTCAGCCCCAGGAGAACAGAGGTCCACTACTTCAGTATTGCCTTGCCCCTGGCTTGCCTGGTCTATGGCTAAGTCCACATGCTTATGGTTCTGTTCCTCATTCACACTCTTTCTCTCTGCTCCGTGCTCTGTCTCTGCCAGCACAAGGCACAACCAGCTCCTAACCCTGTGAGTGTGGTCACCAGCTCCCACAACATCTACTGTCATTGCCAAGGGGGAAACTGAGGCAGTACAGGTGAGGGGCCTGGCCTCAGACACAGAACAGGTGCTAAAATGCCACTTTTATTTGAACAAGTGAGGGATATATCATAGACCCAGGGGCCAGTATCAGACAGATAAACCAAGCAATAGATAGCAAAATAAAACGACTAGAATCTGTTGGACTAATCAATAGCCCCTAATTGTTTGCTACAAACTGCAAATATCACACACCAACTCCTGAAGTCTCCAGGCAGCAGATGAGCATCGCACAGCACAGGGGTTTGCAGGCTAGAGTCATGCAGGGGTTCAGAGTCATGCAGGGGTTCAAGAACCCCCAGGCTGCTAGCTCCAAGTTCCATCAGAGGGTCTGATCTATAAGGAGGAGCCCCAGGATTTGCATTTCTAGAAACTTGTAGGTGCTACAGACACTAATTGCCAGGACCACATGCTTAGAACCATTAAAGTAGATACTTTGCTAAATGTAGCTGATGGTGTAGATGGCCCATTAGCTCCTCAAGATTCACTCATCTGTGTCATCTCTTGGGGTCCTGTGAAAGAATGCCCCAGTTGCAAAAAAAAAACAACTCTGAAAAAAACCAACCAGTCCTCTGAAACTACTCTGACCTTCGCTGCCTCTGAGATGGCTACAAACCTTTTCGATCAATCATACCCAGATCCCCGAACTCAGGAGGAACTGTTTGAGACAGGCTGTTGCTCAAGATAGCCTGTCCTGCTTGAGCAAGGGGCTCCAGAAGATGAGACACATAGAGCACTGCAGATGCATCTGCTTCCTCATGCCCTAGCCCCTATATGGTCTCTAACTGTCCACATTCGCAGGGCAGTTGTCTCCACCATGTGGGAAGGCTGCTCTCTCTCCTGCCCTCTTGAATAAACACAGTCCCAACTGAGGTCTGGTATGGCCTTTTTCTTTCTCTCCTATTCCTGTATTCTGTGCTCCAAAACCTAACAGTCTTCCCCATCACCTTGCCACATGCTCAGCTTGGGCATCTTTACTACATGGTAGTCTCAGAGCATTTCTTACGTGGAGACTGGCTCCCAAGAGGGAAGGGTGGAAGCTTCTGGTCCTCTTAACTTGTAGAAGCCTAAAAGGCTTCAAAGTAAATCAGGAGACCCAGTCCAGATTTGAAGGAAAGAAAAACAGACTCCAGCTCACTGTGGAGGCTTACTACATGCCCACAGAAGAAACAGACAGGTGGCAGCCATCTTTGGCCACTATCAGCTTGATTGGGGAGAAGTTAGAGGCCTCTTTTCAGCCTAGGCAGTCCCAGGAATATGGTCTCACACAGCTATGGACACTTTTGTTTTTTTGAGACAAGATTTCACATGGCCCGGGCTAGCCCCAACTTTGTTATATAGCTGAAGATAACTTTGAACTTCTGATCCTCCTGCCTCCACTTTCCAAGTGCTGGGCTTACAGATGTGCAGCATCACATCTGATGTATGCAGTGCTGGAACTTGAACCCAGGGGTTCATGCATGCTAGGCAACTGAGCTACACTCCCAGTTCCCAACTAAGCTATAGCCCCAGCCTACCGTGGGACCTTCTGAACTGTGTTACTTCATTGATCTGGACCCAGAAGACCAGCAGCATGAATGACAGTCTGGGTGCAAAGAGAGATAGAAGGTCTGGGTTCTTCCACGGCTTTGCCCTTAATTTTATGTGGGAAATTGGAATCAAATGTAAGGCGTTCACCTCTTGGCAAGTGACAAAACCAATACAAGCATGCCAAGAAACAGAGTGGGGAAAGATGTACTGCCCCCTGCAGGTAAGGAGGGAACAGGAGTCACCCCAAAGCAGTCCCTCCCCAAACCAAGGAAGCAAGGGATTTTAATCAGGGAGCCTATACATATTCATAGAGGAAAGCACTTCAGGGTGGGCAGATTCCTGGGCACCGCTGGTTAAGGAATGCATTCCTGGGCATGTTCAGTTTAAGGTTGAAGAAGAAAGATGGCAGACCCATTTGGAGGTATATTTATCTCAAGATCATGGAGCCGTGTTTGAAAGGTTAAAACGGTGGACAGGAAGGAGCATTGTGGGCATGCTCTATTTGTATCAGAAAGAGGGCAGCAGAACACCTCTAGGCATGCTCAACTCTCCATAAAGTTTTGGCTAAAAAAAAGAAAGGGCCAAAGGACACTGGAATTGCATTGACAAAGGAGTTTGTCCCTAAATGTGCCTGTACAATGTCCTGTTTGAACCACCCATCAGGTCCACTTCAGCCCAGGGGCCACTTGTCCACCACTCTCCATCAGCGCTGAGGTCCTTTTGTTCTCTGCATTTTCTAGGCTCCTTAAGAACAATATGGGCCTCATTCTCCTCCCCTCTTCTAGTTCCAATAACAGCCTCTTGCCCATGGATTCAAATAACCAGAACCATAGTATTGCTGAAGTTAATTCAGTTCTGGGCTGTTTTTAAAAAGGATTTAGCTGGGAATAGTGGTTCATATTGTAATCTTTGCACTTTGAAGGTAGACATAGAAAGATCATCACAAGGTCAAGGCCATGGACCTGCTAGATGGCTCAGTGTATATAAGCCTAATGACTTGATTTGATTCCCAGAACTCACATGGTGGAAGGTAAGAACTGACTCCCACAAGTTGTCCTCTGACCTCCACATACATACCATAATGCCAGTGCACATGAATTCTCTCTCTCTCTCTCTCTCTCTCTCTCTCTCTCTCTCACACACACACACACACACACACACAATAAATGTAATTTTTAAAATGAAAATAAAACAAGTTCAAGGCCAACTTGGTTTATATAGAGTTCTAAGCCAACCAGGGATACACAGGAAGTCAGTGTCTCAAACAAAACACAACAAAGAGAGAAAAAAAGAGAAAATTTAAAAGGGAAGTTTTAGAATTACAGCTAAGATACAAAATGGATTATCATTGGCATCAGACTCCAGAAAAGGGCCTCCAAGTTGTTCTTAGTCCGTGCTGTGCCCCCACTTCCAAGTAGCTTGTGGAGAGAGGACAGGGATGTGAGGGACAGATGAGTGAAATCCTCTCTGCTACTGGCAACCCCTCCAGTCTTCCTCAACAGCCCTACTTGCTAAACTCTGGCCTGGTTGGAGGTCTCTAGGTATCAGAAATCCCAGTCTCGGGCTGGCAGGATGATCAGAGGGTAAAAGTTCGTAGTGCCAAGTCTGATACCTGAGTTTGATCCCTGGACCCACATGGTGAAAGGAGAGAACCGACTCCTACAAGTTGTCCTCTGGCCACAACACATGTACCACAGTGCACACACATGCATGCAAATACACACATATAAATAAATGCAATAGAAACTATTAAAAAATAAAATTCCAGCCCCCTGTGAGACCATCTGACCAGAGTCTTGTCCAGATTTCCAATAGCAGAAACAGGCCCAGAGAGAAACTTGGGAAGAGGGGAATGTGCTAGATAGCTTTAGTGTCAACTTGACACACCTGGGTTGAGGGAGCCTCAGTTGGGGAATTGCCTCTATTGGACTGGCCTGTGGCCATGTCCATGGGGCACCTTCTTGATTATTGAGTGATGTGGAAGGGCCCAGCCCTCTGTGGGTGGTGCCACCCTGGGCAGGTGGGCCTGTGTTGCATAAGAAAGCAGGCTGAGCAGGGGCCAGGGGAGCAAGTCAGTAAGCAGCGTTCCTCCACGGCCTGTGCTCCAGCCTGCCTCCAGTTCTTGCCCTGAGTTCCTACCTTGGGCTCCCGGATGAACTGTGACCCGGGATATGTAAGCTAAATAAACCCTTTCCTCCCCAAGTTGGTAGTGGTCAGAGTATTTTGTCACAGCAATGAAGAAACAAAGACAGGGAGCTTGGTGGGGAGGGGTCTTCCTGGTAGCCCTATAGGGCCAGAGCCTGTGCAGGGAGGCAGGAGGTGGGGACTCCAAGCAGATGCTGCCCTCCCCTGGCACCCAGCGCTACTGAGAACCCAGTGGTGATCATCCTTCTAGTTGGGTTCCCACACACCTGAGTTGCAAGGATTCTGACTGAATACTATGATGTGAGTGTGTTCCTCAAAGTTTCCTGTGTTGGAAGCTTGGTCTTCTGTTCCTCAGTGTCTGTTGTAATATCTCCCTTTCCATCTCTAATTTTATTAATTTGGGTCACTGGGGGAGCTGATCTTGGAAGAAACTAAGTTTCTTCTCATGGGACACTGGGTTTTCCCAGAAGTGAGTTGTTGCCTAGTTCCTGAGCCGCTTTCTGTCTCACCATGTGATCACTTCCTCTTGCACGTGCTCCCACCATGCCACCAACATATGGCCCTACCAGAGGACCCCAGAATGAGTCTCTCAATCTTGGACTTTGGCCTCCAGGTCATAACATAAATAAACTTCTTTCCTTTCACAAAGCCCAGCCTTAGGTATCTTGCTATAGCAACAGAAAGTGGAGTGGTACACCAAACAATCTACACTGTTTAGCTTCTTTGCCTTGGCTCTTGTAATCTCCTCTGCTTAGAATACCATTTTACCTGCTGACTTATAGTTCATCCTCCAACCCAAACACTCTTCCAAGAAGTCCTGCCTAACACCCTCCTCCCCAGCTTGGCAGAGACCTCTCCTGATAGAGGTCCTCACTGTCCTATGCCTTTGCCTCCAGAGGTCCTGAACACTTTCTGCCTTTGCTGTGACAGGTCTTCTGGGAGAGGCTACTCAGCAGTGGGACAGCCCCTGCCCCTGACTGGCAGTCACAACACCAGGTTCTGGAATGCGCTCATACTGTGGATAAGTGCTCTTCCTGCTCTGGACCTATTTCTTCTTCTATGGATAAGGAGTTGGGCTTCATCTCTACAGTCCTTCCTATAGTGGACTGCGGGCTGCTCCACCACAATCACTGAGCCCCTACTTCAACCAGGCCCTGGCCTAGAAGCTAGAGACACAAAAGGAATTCATGTGCAAGTAACTTACCAAGATCATGTTCCCAGGAGAGAGAAGGGAAGAAGCCAACCTGGGGCTCCCTCAGAAGAAAGCTGTGGATCCCTCTGGGCTCTGAAGTACAAGTTAAGCCTCAGGTTGTCCCATGCTGAGACCATACTGCCTGACAGCCAAGGGGAAGGCAAATTTCCAGGCTCTGCAGTCTATCTGCACATATGGGAAAAGGTTTCCCAGTAGCCCAGGGCAGGCTGCTGCAGGACAGTCACAGGCTTGGAAGCAGGTAGGACAAAGGGAAGGGAGGAGCCACAGACCCAGTCAATGGCACTTGAGGGGCCTGAGTAGAGTCCCTACAAAGTCCACCTTGGAGGCTAGGCTATTCTTGTTCACAGAGGAGAAACGCATGCGCAGCCAGGTGAGTTCAGTCTCCAATATTATCCTGGATAATCAACTGTGTTTACTTTTCTGGAGATCATTGCAAAGTGGGGAGTGATAGGAGAAGGGTCAAAGCCCACAGTGCATGGGGCAGGGCTGACAGTGAATTATCAGGCCTGGTTGGTGACTCTACCCCCATCCACAGCCCAGGCTGCTGAGCCTGCCTAAATGGATAAGACAGGAAATCACAGGGCCCTGGCTCCCCACAGACTAATTGCAATCCCAGGATATCAAACTGGACTGATTTCCCCAGGGATACCAGGCATGTTTTTATAATTCTGACAACCTCCTTTCATCCTGTGTCTGACAGAGTCAGAGAAATTGATCAAGTATTTCCTGAGCAAATCCACACTCCTATGTTGGTTCTCAAAGTCCAAGAGGTAGGATGGGTGAGGAGCAGGGGCTATAGCCCCATGAGAGCTGTGCTCAGGTGAAAAAGTTGGGTGTCTTCCCAGGAATCGAGGAATTAGTACTACGGAAAGCTCATGAGCAGCCAGACCTGAAGAAAGGGTTCTTGGTTTCTAAGGAGTAGTTTCCAAACTGTTCCTCCAGGCCTGTCTATGCAAGAAGGGACAATCAAGGTCACGGGCGGGCGGGGAAAGAAGCTCTGAGCCAGCTCTTCAGTGTGTGGTCTTCCACATCAAAGGCCATTTAAAAGACATGAAACTGGAGGAGTCCGAAGCACCCAGGACTGGTGAAGCCACTCTGGGGCCGCAGAGCCTGGTTGGGGATATAGGGAAGGAGTCTGCAAGCTGGATCCAGATGGTTCTGGACCCAGAGCTTCTGGTTCCTATTTTCATCATCCACCTGTATCTTTACCTCCCCTCATTCCTGCCTCCCACCAAATCTGAAATTACAAACGTGAGGCTTGAAAGGAGCCCAAAACAGGATTCAGTGTACATCTCCCTCCATCAGCTACTCCTGACGTCACTGACAAGTCCAACCCGAGTTTGCACATAGCCAGCGATGGCAAGCTTGCTGCCTCTTGTAGCAGTCCCTCTGCCTTGGTATAGATCTGCTACAAAAATCTTCCTCCTATTGATGTCCAAACAGCCTACTGTTCCCCACCCTCATTCTGCCTCTGGAGCCACCGGGTGCCACTCTGTTCCCCTGTCACAGAAGGGGGTAACAACAGTGTCCATAGCAGTATGTTACTCCTTAGAAAGTACTTCTGTCTGTCCTTCCCACTAACTGCCACCTTGCAGACCCATTAGTAACAATGATGTCACACTCTTTACCGTTTGCATACTATTTCACCCCTGCCGGGCTCTTGCTCCTCAGGAGCACGCAGCCTAACACACCAGGTGAGGTTCTGTCAGTCTGTTTTCCAGCAGTGAACAACAGAAAGGCCAGGCTCAGTCAAGATGCCACAGCATGCTTGCACACTGAAGTTTCCATTTCTCCTTAGAATGTTCAGGTGCTGGGTCTCAGTGGCTGTGGGACCTCATCCAGCAGACGTTGCTTATATTTCCCGCAAAGGCCCAAACAACCTTGTGAGTCCCCTAATTGGAGTGACATTGAAACGTGTGTCTGGCTCTGGTGGCTGATATTTAAATCATCTGAGTCCCACATGGGAAGATGGGGAAGTAGCTGTGCCACTCTGAGCGTCTGGGACCCGGAGTCTGTGGGTATGTCCCCTCCTCCTTTGTCTGGCTGCCTGCAGTCATGTGGACCCTCATAGTTAAATTCCACATGGACAGCTGGGCTCTGAGCTTGACTTTCAAATATAGAACAGCTCTGGCTGGCGGGAGGCAGCTGGGAGCCACTTCCTCATAATGTCAGCTGACTCACTTTTTCATCCTCCTGGCCAGTTGGTAGACGAATTAATTAAGTGATGCAGCCAGAACGAGTGCTCCAGACTGCACTTTGGCAGCCTTTAGCGTCCTGCTGTTTAGAGTTTCAGAGGGACTCAGAGAAGAGGAACATCGAGTTGGGACTCGGGCCGACCTGAGTTCAAATCCCAATTCTGCTACAGAAGTTTAGTTCTATTGGTTTGTATAAGCAGGTTCTCCTTAAGTCTTGCACCTCTCTAAGATGTCATCTCTTTAATCTCATTCCTCCTTTGATTAGAATAACCGTAGCCCAAACCAGACTCTGTTAGGATTTAAGCCTGTCATTGCTCTGGTAGGTGAGGAAATGGGGAGCAGTTCTCAAGGACAGGACACCTTTCTTGAAGAACAAAAGGAAGAAACACTGGTTTTTGTAGTGTCTTCTCCCAAGCAAAAAGTGCTAGCTCCTCTAAAGCAGTGCACAACCTCTAGAAACTCTGGCAGTTGGGCTTGAAGGGTTCCTCTGGGCTTAAATTCCTGGGGGTGTCATCTAGAAGTCCCCACCCATGTTTCAAGGTCTCACATTTCCCTAATCTGAACCTGCCCTTAGCATAACTGAGATGAGCACTTAAACTTCTGTGGTCCTCCGGAGCTCTAAGTTCCAAGTCTGCTTTTATTGCAAGAATCAGAATTTCTTTGCAATCAACCAAAGGGACAGCTCTGGCTCTCACACTTGGCCCCTATCTGTTGGTTGACTGATCTCAGATTTCTCATTATCTCTCTGCAGGATGTCACACCTTGTTAGAAACTAGCCATTTCCATCCTCCTCCTCTAGCAGTGTTCCCTCTAAGTCCTTCAAATGTATGTGTCATTGTGCCATCAAAAGTAGTATTCTCCACTGGGACATTTTCCCAAGTCACTACTTGTGAAATCACCAGCGACTTTGTGCCAAAAACTATCCATGCCTCACATTCCACTTGGAGTGGGTGCTCCTTGACAAAGCCAGCAAGCCAGTGAGCCAGATCCCTACCCCAGCATCTCGCTACCTCTTGTGTTACATTTCTGCCAGGTCAAATCTTATAGGCTCCAAGATAGGATTAGACATGCAAGAGATTTGCTAGAAGAGACCTCTTGAGGAGAAGAGGCTCGGGAGCAGGAGTAAGGAGAGAGAGCCTTCCCACAATGATGCAGGGTTGACATCCGTGAGAGAGAGGGGTAGGGCAGATAGTGGAAAAGGAAGTGTCCGATCTAGTGCAGTTCTGAGAAGGTCCTGGCTGGGATGTTGGGAGGGACCGCGGGAGTTTCCAAGCAAAGGCTGTTAGAGGAAATCTATGTGACGGGAGGAGCTGGCTCTAGTGTCCCCTCAGTGCTCAGGCTTTGACTGGGAACAACTCAAGGAAGCAGGGCCTGAACACGAATGCCAGCTTGGAGTCAACTCTCAGTCAGTTCTGCCCTATCACTAGCTTTCTTAAATGACCTCCATGGCCACCACAATATCTCTACCGACTTGTCCCACCTTTGAGACAGTGCCATTCAAATTAGTTTATTGACAGACCAGAGAAAGGCATGGAGTCAAATAGAATCCGATCAAGCCTTATTTTAAATCATGTTACAAGTGGTGGTCCTGTCAGAAAGGAGAGAAATTGGAACAGAGGTGAGAATTCCAGGAGATATTGAACAAGTGATTAGTTGGATAAAACAAAATATAACGTGGTCTCAGTGGGGCAGGAAGGCATTGCTCACTCCTAGTGGGCCTATCATTTAGGTAATAATGTAACTTGAATATAATGGGCCTGGTTTCTTGGAATCCACTAGCATCCCATTAAAAAGAACAGAAGACTCAGCCATGATGATACTTGAGTCTCCAGTGTCAGTCATAGTTGTGGGTAAGAGCCAGGTGTCAGTTACCGTTCTCATGAAAACAACTTAAGGGAGGAGATGAAAGGTTGTTTTGGTTCAAGGTTCAGTGGATTCAATCATTATTTCAGAGAAGGCATTGTAGCTGGGTTTCCATCTAAGGTGACAGGAGCTTGCCACATGGCTTCATACATCTCAGTGAACCAGGAAGCAGAGACAGCTCAGGCCAAAATTAAAGCTGGCCAGAAACCTCAAGCCCCACCCCTACATCCCTATGTGAGCCTGCTAAGCCCCATGACCTAAAGGGTCTACAACCTCTGAAACAGCACTGCAGGCTGGGGACCAAGTGTTCAAACACATGAGCTTATTGGACATTTCACATCTAAGCCATAGCAAGCAACTGGAGCACTATGAGATGGAACTACACTACTGCCATGAACTTGGGCTCACTTGAAGTGGGAGGTGGTAGTGGGTGATGTATTAGTTACTTTTCTGTTGCTGTGATAAAATACCATGACTGAGGCCATTTATAGAAGGAAGAGTTTACCTGGCTTATGGATCCAGATAAGAGCCCATCATGATGTGGGAGGCAAATGGAGCAGAAAGTTGAGGGCTAACATCTTCAAGTACAGACAGGAAGCAGAGATCTCAAAGCCCGCCCCCAATGACGTACTTCCTCCAGTTGTACCTCCTAGGGATTTCATGACCTTCCCAAAACAGTGCTAGTAATTGACCAAGTGTTCAAACACTTGAGGCTCTGGGGGTACCTCATTCAAACCACCACAGGTGGCAACCTCAGTTCTCTTATAATGAGGAAATAATACTTTTAGCTTTAAAAAAAAGTGAGGAGGGGGTCTTTAAAAATCCCTAGAAGGTAAAAATTAAATACAAAAATAATGAACTCAACTAAACCCATAATATTAATGCATTTCTGTGAAATTTAGCAACGATCTCTATATATTTGGTATTTGCAGGGTTTGTGATATGAAAGAGAATTTGACATATCTTAGATTACATTGTAAATGTGTAATTGGGTAATTGATTTTAGACTTGTGATTTTAAATTAAAAGTCATAGGAGAATTTGATTAGTTTTGTAAACATTATCGGAATGTTTATGAGAACCTGAGATTCACTATATTTATGATTCTGATTTATTAAATTTATAAGAGTCATTTAAGTGCCTGGAAAGGTTTGACTTGTTAGGTCAGGCATGCAAACTGTTCCAAGTAAAAACAGGAAGTATCTATTTACAAATGCACTTTGAGATGCTTAAAGAAATTTAATAAAATGAGTTGTAATGAGACTTTAAGGGAGTTTGGATTTGCAATTAGGGTATTAAAATTTGAAATTAAGCTTAAGGGCTGAGGGGGGAAATAGAGGATTTTAGCTAGTTACTTTTTTTCTACATCAAAAAATATTATATTCAAGTCATCAAGAGCTCCCTCTGCAATCATTCTGTCTGAAGATGCATTCACCATGGCTCCTTTACCCGAGCATTGGTTCCTGAATGGTGTACAGAGCTACCAGAAAAGTTCCTGTCTGCTCTAAAAAATGCCACACTCTTTCTGCCCCCTTCCTGTCCTCGGATCCACCCTCTTGACTCCCAGCCCCTCCCAGGGCTTCAGTCGTCACCCAACTTACTCATCCACCTCGCAGTCTCCCTGCCTCTGATGCTCTCTCATTAATAGGATTGCAGACACTGGTAAGAGGAGAGTGGACTCCAGCCTCCTTGGCTCTGGCTACCTTTGTGCATCTGCTGGCCCAAGGCAGCCCAAGAAGGCTGTGGATGGTCCTTCTAGCTCTGAGTTCTAGTTCCTTGTCTAGAAAGGCACCAGCATCTCTATGAGCCTAGCCTGCTCTGTTTATCAGTGGTGGCTGATGGACCTCAGCAAGCACATTAGGAGAGGTACCGCCACTTCCCTCTGCTTTTCTCGGCTATCCCGCTAAGATCTGAGTTAGGCATGGAAGCCATCATTGTTGTGAGGGGGGCAGTGGCTACCCTCTCTGAGCTGACCACTTTCCTCTAAAAATCTCATCACTAAGGCCAAGGAAGCAAAAAAAAGGCTACCTTTTGTAATTCAACCATGGGGTAGGTGAGCCCAAGTACACCCTCTCCCTCTCTCAGCCTGGTTCTCCCTGTCCCCTTATAAATCGAAAGAGACCATTCCATTCAATAAAGCCACTTCCAAGTCTTTGTCTGAGAAATGCTCTTTCATGTGCACAAAAAGACACAAATAAGGATGTAACCTTGCTAGTGATAGTGAGCACTGTTAGCCTAAATGTCAATCAATGGAAAAATACTGGAATGAATTAGTGTGTAAACACATAGTCCGTGTCAGTTAGGGTCCAGTAAAGAAATTCAGTTAAGATCAGTTATTTAGCCAATAACATCCTGTTATAAAAATTTTCCAAACATACAGGATCATTGAAAAATTATGAACACTCACAGGCCCACTAAAACCAACATTGGGTCTTCTTTTCATTATCATCTATCCATCTGTCTATACACCTGATCTTTGGACACATTCCACCTACGGCAAAGGCAGCAATATGCTTTACCTAGAAACATTTGAACATGTATACTATTAGCTAGAGTTCCATATGTGTTTACATTTGTAAGGTAAATTTTCATATAACCAGATGCACAAATCTTATGTCTTCACCCACCTGTGTACATGAAACCTCCCCTCAAGATACAGAACATGATCACGGCAGAAATTTCCCTGCTGCTCCTTCTGAACTGATTCTTGCTGCTTCTCCGTCTACTGTAAGACTTCCTTCAGCTATATCTCTTCTAGAACATTCTATTTACTGAGTCCTACCATGTATGGCATCCTTCGGTCAGCCCACTATTTTGAAGAATTGCCCATGATATTGTGCGTATCGATGGCCGATGTCTTGTTTTTGCCTGGTTAACAATCCTTTGTGGACCAAAGTTTATCCTCCCGTTGATGGACAGGCAAGTGTTTCTAGTTTTGGACTTTTATAAATGAAACCTTTGTGTACTTGGTTTCTTAAACAGCTTTTTTTTGTGGTCACATTTTCATTTGTCTTGAGGAAATCCCTAAGACTGGATTTTCTGGTTTCTAGAGGAAGATAATGCTTAAATTTATGAAAGGGACTGAGCACTGCTCACCTCCCTCACCTGGAGCTCCTGTACCCTCCCATCCATTGCCTCAAGGCCAGCCTGGTGCCACTCCTCCTTTTATGGTGGAGTTTCCAGGGCCTTCCTCTCTGTTCATTACTGTCATTGAGCCTTGCTCAGGATTAATCCAGGCCACCTGGCATCTCTCAGTAATTGCAAGACTCATAGGGAGGGGCTGGGATCTCCACCTCTTCCATTCCAGAAGCCCCTGCTTCCTTGTCAATGTTCCTCTCTGTCCCCAGAAACCTCTAAGCTACCCAACACCAACTGGCAGAATAAAAACTCAGTGACCATGGTCTCTAGGCTGATTCCACACCAAGTAACCCTAAGTGTTCTATAAGCAGATCTGATCACCTGTGGCTAGCAGCCCAAGTTCTTACCTGAGCCCATTCAGAATGGCTGGGCAGGGGCTGCAAGAGAAGCAGAGATCTAGACTCTAGGGGCCAGGGCCAGGGCTTACCGGCTCAGAGTCAACTTCCTGGCCCACCCAAGCTGGAATACCTCCCACCTTCCCATGGCATCTGCAGAGGGGCCACCATCAGCAGGTGACCACATTGGGGGCAGGGAGGTTGGTGTCCTGAAACCTTCTTGAGGTTCAATCTTCACCTAACCAAATTATGGCACAGAGGCTAAGAATTGGACACTGGACACAGATGTTAGGTTCCAGTCTTTGGTTGATTCTCTCCATGTATTTCTTGTTGCTTCTGCTATAAGAAATTTCAAAGAATATTGTAAAATGGATGAGGATGGAGAGATGATTCAGCAGTTAAGAGCACTTGCTGCTCTTAGAGAGGACCTAGGCTTGGTTTCCAGCACCCACATGATGGCTCACAACCATCATAACTGCAGTTCCAGGGACTCTGATGCCCTCTTCTGGCCACTGATGGCATTTCACCCACAGGGTGCACTTACATACATGCAGGCAAAATACTCATATACATAAAATAAATAAATAACTAAATAATAAGTAATAAATAAATAAATACCTTTTAATATTGTAAAATGGAGAGAGAAGCTACTGTTGACTCTGCATCTGTTTGATCTCCTCCCCTTAGACAACCTGAGCTTTGCCACCTTGGAGCCTCAGGTTCCCACCTGTGAATAGCCACAAACATGGCAGGTGGGGATGTGGTGACAGCTGACCTATGAGTTTAGGCAAGCCAGGGGAGCATACACAGGTTAAAAAGAAACTCTTCCCACTATCTACAGCAGTCACTTCCCATTTGACTTCAGGCCTATCAACTCCTCCCTCACCCCTTAATCTTCAGCCAAGCCTTGGGAGGGAGGATGACCCTATGGGAATTGCCAGCCCCCCGACAGAAGACACACCATGACTTAAAACCCCAGAAGACCAGTTCCTGACTCTATACTTACCAAGCTGTTGGGTATATTAATCCACAGTGATTCATCTGTGGAGAAGGGTGGATTGGAGTCTGATGGCTAAAGCTGGTCAGGTGCCAGATCTCCTGTATCTCATTTAGGACTCTACACCTACAGTCACAGCCTATCTAACCCCTTGCACCTCCATTTCTGTAAACTAGTATGCTGAAGGCACTTAGACTATCAATAACAACAACACTAGTATTATTGAAATGCCTCATGAAAATTAAGTGAGTTACAGAGGTAAAACAGCAGTCGGAATATCCTAGCACATAGCAGGCCCTGTGGTTTGAATGTGTCCATTAAATGAATGTTTTGGAAACAGAATCCCCAATACATCAGTGTTAGAGGGTTGGGCTGATGGGAGGTCACTTGGACTCCACCATCATACATGGATTCATGCTGCCATACAAAGAATTTGTGGGGATAGGGATTCCTCCTTCCACTCCCCTGCCCTGTGAGAACACAGTGCTCTCCCC
Organism: Nannospalax galili; assembly: GCF_000622305.1. NCBI lineage: Eukaryota > Metazoa > Chordata > Mammalia > Rodentia > Spalacidae > Nannospalax > Nannospalax galili. The sequence goes on from NW_008350402.1 coordinate 576,376, forward strand.
TTCAGAGAGCAATCAATGTGCTAATCTTAGGAAGCAGTGAGACAAGCCCTAACCTGCCAGAATTTTGATCCTGGCCTCCCCAGGCTCCAGAACTGTGGGAAAGAAATCCCTGTTCTTCATAAGTTACCCCGTCTCAGGTATTCTGTTACAGCAACAGGAATAGATTAAGACAGCAGCTCTAAGCATTAGACATGAGGCCTTTTCTTAGCTTAAGGGGCAAGGCGAATGTCCAGTTCTGCCACCTACCCTTTACCCAAACACACATACAGCTGGTCTGCAGCTACAAGATGGTTGGACCTGGTTGCTGAATGCCTCTGGCCATTGGAAGTTTTGCCACTGAGCACAGGACTTGAGAAGAGACAAGTCTGGTGGGTCTAGGAATGCATTCCGAGGGCTAACCGCACGCCAGTCAGAGGACTGTTCTCTCTCCAAGCCCTCCCCTGTTGTCTGGCAGGGTGAGGCACAGCAAGGCCTCTGTGGTGCCCATTGCATTTAGAGCTTGAAGGGCCTCTCTGGCAAGGCTTCAGCTACAAAATCCCTCTGCTTGTTTAAAGTCAGACCTCCTCAGCCAACTAATGATGTCCACAGAGACAGTGGAGGCTGCAGTGTATAGCCTGGCCCAGGAGACACCCAGAGAGCACTTTGCCAGGGGCACTTGGGGCTGAAGTTGAGCAAGGTTGGTGAGCACATCCCAAGAAGACAAGGGGCCTGGAAGTTAGAGCCAAAGGATTCTGCATAGGTCTCCTGCATGCACCTCCTCCTCCTATGCTGAGAGGGGGGACAGACCCAGAGGGCCATGTCACAAGGCCTACAATCCACAGCTGATGACTGCTGTCATTCACAGGATAGTGAGTCTTGAACTTGAGCTTCCAGAACGACCTGGAAGGTTCAGGCTACGTTTCAGTGGGTCTGGCAATGAGTCAAGGATTTAAACCTAACAAGATCCTAGTGAGGCTAATGCTGCTGGTCCAGGGATCACACTGAAAGCCATCATTCTAGGAAGATGCCTTGAACCTAGGAAGATGGAACAGCGCCAAAGAATGAAGCCTGAGGAGGCAGGAATAGCACTGCCTGCTGGAAAGAAAGAGAGGAGACCAGCTAAGGTACTGGAAGGTTCTAGGATGAGCATGTCTCTGGGGAAGATATGTGGAAAGGGAAGGTTTGGACTGGGCAGGATTGGACTGGAGTGAGGGGAGGGTGAGCCAGACTTAAGGGGACTTTGCCTCACAGGTCTGTACAAGTGCTGGGTCAGTACCTGTCAGAGCCTGAGGGAATGTCTCTTTAAATGTTGTGCTGTAGTATCTGGCTTGCATCACTCCAGTCCCAGCTCTGCCTCTGGAGCCCCTGAATCTATCAACAGCCAATGTTTCAGTGAGCAGCCACCACCTATGGGGCTCAGTGTCCTCAATGGAAAATCCCTCTTGATTTGAAGCCTGGCATTGAAAAGCGTGGTCCAAGAGAAAGTACGTGGATGTGTGAGCTCACATTTGAGAGAGAGAGAGAGAGAGAGAGAGAGAGAGAGAGAGAGAGAAAAAGGGTGTTTGGGGGGGAACTGAAGGAGGGAAGAGAGAGAGAGAGAGAGAGAGAGAGAGAGAGAGAGAGAGAGAGAGAGAGAGAGAGGCGCCATGGGACCCACAGAGACTCCCCGCTAATTGCTGGGCCCCATGGACCAGCATATCCATACTAACTGTGGAACTTTATGAAATTCCAGGGCCCACAGTGCAGTAACTATGGTTGACAATAATTAATCGATCATTTCAAATTGGCTAACAGAAAGAATTTTGAATGTTCCTAACAGACAAAATGATCAGCATTTGAAGTGATGGGTATGCCAATAATCCTGATGTGATCATTAGACACTATGTACATGGGTTGAAATCTCAGATGTAGCCTATAACTAAGTAAAATTTTATTTCTTAAAATCCTTGTATTTAGATCACACCCCTGAATCTGCATATAACAAGATCCCAGGATGATGTGGACACAGGGACACTGGGTCACCTGGAAAGTGTTTAATACCGAAGCCTGGGGCCGAGGAGTTGGATCAGTGAGTAAAGTACTTTCTGTACAAGCATGAAGACCCAAGTTTGGATTCCCAGCATCCATGTAAAAAGCTAAGTATAGCAGCATACATCTTTAATCTTAACATAAGATGCAATGGCCCCCAGAGCTCCATGGCCAGATAGTCTAGCCAATTGGTGAGCTCCAGGATCAGTAAGAGACTCTAGGCTCAAAATATAAGGTGGAAAGAGATCAAGGAAAATACCCAACCTCAACTCATGCACCCCACCACACACACACAGAGTATGGATACCTGGCTCCTGCCCTAGAGATGCTTATAGACATGCCTGGGTTTAGCATGTCCTTAGAGGCTTTGAACTTGCTCCTCATGTCTCTGATGACCTGCATAGTCTGAACATCATTGGTGCAGTTTTCCAGAATCCAATTGGTGCTGGAGACAATATGGCAGGGTGGACCTCTTGTGAGGTTTTAATATTTACAGCATGGGTTCTAATCCTGACTCTGAGGTAACTAGTTTTGCGACCTTGACAGATGATTTTCACTCTCAGCTTTCCCAACAGCAAAATGGGAATACTTACAACCTCTCTGAACCAAAAAACAAAACAAATAAACAAAAAAATCATGATTAATTATTAGGGCTCTGTATTGGTTTTTTGTTGTTGTTGTTGTTTTTTATCAACTTGACACAAAGAGGAGACACCTGGGAGGAGGGAACCTCAACTGAGGAATTTCTTCTATCAGGTTGACCTATGAGCATGTCTGTTGGGGCATTTTCTTCATTGATAATTGATGTAGGAGGGCCCAGCCCACTGTGGGCAGTACCATCCCTAGGCAGATGGGCCTGGGCCGAATAAGAAAAGTAGTCAAGCAAGCCAGGGGAAGTGAGCCAGTAAGCGGCATTCCTCGGTAGTCTCTGCTTCAGTTCCTGCCTCCAGGCTCCTGCCCTGAGTTCCTGCCCTGGCTTCCCTCAATGACAGACTATAACCTGCAAGCCAAAGAAACCCTTTCCTCCCCCAAGTTGCTTTTGGTCAGTGTTTTCTTACAGTAACAGAGAAGCAAAGTAGAACAGGTTCAAAACGGTCTTGGTTAACATTTAGGTCATAGATCCTTAATGTTATCCCTCAGAAAGCTGGAGATTTCTCTGAGTCTCAGTTTCCCTACTTGTAAATTAAGAGATCAGACGACTAAGAGCCTATTATGAACACATCTCCTAGGTGTGTGTGTGTTGGAAATTTAATCTCAACTGTGTAGAGAGGAGGGGCCTAAAGAGAGGCAGGTGGCCATGAAAGCTCAGTGAGTGGTTAAGGCAATTTCTGCAGGAGCTCGTTCCACTAAAAGTACAAATTCAGTCCCCTCTTGCTCTTTCTTACCCTTTTGCCTTCTGCCATGGGGTGACATAGCAAAAATGCCCTCTCCAGATGTAGCCCCTTGATCTTAACCTTTCTAGCCCCCAGAACCATGAGCTAATACATTTCTGTTCAGTAAAAACTTCCTAGTTGGTGGTATTCTCTGATAGTAACACAAAATAGACTATGACAGGACCTTTTTCTCCAACAGTGGTTGTTTCCAACAGTAATCCTACCCTGACTTTCTCAGTCCAGCACTTCCAGCTCTCCATGTAATCATGGCTCATTCCCTTCCTCCAGAGCTCTCTCCTCCCTGCCCACTCTACCATCCCCTCATTGAACATTAGCTTTCAGCTCAGAGGTCACATCTTCGGGAAGCCTTCTTTGACCTACTCCTTCCAAGGCCAGGTTAGGGGTCCCTGAACTCTATATTCCTACAGTCCTTTATCTGGACAATGGACAATCACCAACTAGGTGGGCATGGCTTTTCTAAGCCACATTACAGTTACACCTGAATAAAGTAACAACCTGACTCTTGGCATTCACTTTAAGGCCAAGAGTGAACCTGAACTCTGAGAATCCGTTCCTTTAGATGTCTCACAGAACTGTGCTCTCCACCAGTCTTCAGTCCTTTTACTGAAACAGTATGTCCAGCATGAACTAGGAAGTAGAAGTCAGGACCCACCCTTATCTTATTGGAGACTCTTGCTCTTTGATCCCTAGGCCTAGAATACCTTATACGTAATTCCAGACTTCCCATTTTTTTCTTACTGGTTTCAATGAGAAAAACACACTGCTTCCGTTACTTTGATATGCTGGAATTTTGGAATATGAATTCTGCACAGCTGAGGCAGGACATGTCTGGGGAAGAGGAAAGAGGCTATACATAAGAAGTCAAGAACTCCAGGTCTGAAGCTCCAGCTTTTTCATGAGCCACTAGTTACCCCCACCCTCCCTTTCCTTTATCTGTGTAGGAGAGATTCTTTCATTGAACAAGTATTTATCAAGAGCCTACCATGTGCCATGGAGACCTCAGTGAACAAAGCCCACAGTTCCTCTTGTAGGGGGTTGGGAACCATTCCTGCCCTGTTGTCCTCCCAACAGGAGGCTGGGACTGAGATTCACACATGCCTGCAGCTCCGTTGACCTTTGGCCACCTGGGAAGCTCTTTCTCCAGCAGGTGGATCATTGAGGTCCTGTCAGGAGGGAAGATGTCTAGATAAATGGAGTTCTTCTTCCCTCCTGCTGCAGTCACCATCTACACATTGAACTGGATGGAGATGGTAAGGCTAAGCAAGAGTTTGGAGCAAGAATTAGTTGTGATGTCCTGAGCACAGACTCCAAATGTTGTCTCTTAAACTTGCAGGCATGTATTTAGTGTGGGATACAAGGTAGACATGGAGAGTGTCTAGGACGGTTCCCATCTGTAAGAATGATTTTCACAATATAAACATAATCTGGACTAATGACTTTTACCTAATCTAGCAACCAAAATGTTACAATGTAAACAAGCTCACTGAGCCATGGGTGCTCCTTTCCATGCCCCTCTGCCCAAACTTACCACATCTTCTCAAGAACTGGGGTGATGGTACCCAGCATTGGTGCCCAACTCATGTCCTAGGAATGTATTTTTCTGTCGTCCAGCATCTTCCCTCCAGTTGGTTTCTGAGTGGCCAATGTCCAGGAATAACTGAGTGTGTTCAGGGACACAGTCCTTTCCCTCTAGCTCTGGGCAGGTTGATGGCTGCCCACCTCACTGTAGGTACAAAGCAAAAGCCCTCCAGCCCCACCTAGTCCTCACTTAGGGCTCAGTGAGAAGAGCCAAGGGAGCTGAGCCAAGTACTTCACACCTGCTTTTAAGTCAAGTAGGGACAGATGGCAACTACCACATGGCAATAGCTGAGGGCAGCTCAGTTGGGGTGAGTAGAACTCCCTTCCTGATTGCTCAGCAGCAAACAAGAGGGAGTGACACCTGCCAGAGAAGTCAATGACCAGCTTCCAGCTTCTAACACTTGCTGTGAATAGAACGGCAACGGGTGCCTAAGAATAGAAAAAGATTCGCATTCGAGTCATAGTCCCACCATTAACTTACCAAATGACCTTGGTTAAGTCAATCCATTCCATCCAGAACATTCTGGAAGTTACCTTGGAGGAGCAGCAATGTGGCAGCAGAAACGTTCATTCTCTTAGACCCTGCGTTGCAAGCATGTTGACTGGCATTCTTCCCTGGTCTTCAGAGCAGGCGGCAGGCCTTTTTACAGATGTACTAGTAGACAGAGGGATTAGGGGGCTGCCCATGGTCATCACACAGGCATCATGAAGACTGCCAGGGCGTGAATCCATGCTGTCTGGCTAAAATCCTAGATTTGTTTGTTGTTTTTTTTCTGTTTATTTCCAGTCAACTGGTGTTTCTGATTCAACTGCTCACAAGACCAGCAGACAAGTCAACAGATGAAGTGCCCTGGCCTCTGCCCTCCACATGCCCAGGGTCAGGTGGGTAGCCAGTCACATATTTATGACCAAGTTGTCTGGCAATGATAATGTGAAAGTGTTTTACAGTTTCTACAGCCTATGCTCATTTTCTTGTCAGATGTTAGTGAATGTTTTGGATGGAATGGATTGACTTGCCCAAGGTCACTAGGTGTTATGAAGTATCCCCCATAGGTTTAGTCCCTGATTGGTGGTGCTACCTTGAAAAGTTGTGGAAACTTGAGGAGGCAGAGCCTTGATAGAGGAAGTGGGTTGCCTTGGGCAGGTCTCTTATAGCTTGGTCCCATTTCCTGTCTACTCTCTGCTTCCTGACTCAGTGGGACCAGCTGCCTCATTTTCCTGCTGCCATGCCTTCCAAAGTGAACCCTTCTCCCTTAAGTTGCTTCTTGTCAAGCATTTGATCATAACAACAAGAAAAATAGCTAACATACTAAGTAAGAGATCATTTAGAGTAGTCACTAAGACTAAAACTACATGAAAGAAGTGAAAGGTAACTCATCCTGGAAGGATAAGCAGGGGCTTAGAAGCAAAAACAGAGGGTTGAAGAGGCAAAGTTGTATCACCATCAAATGTTCAGGACAGAGGATTGAAGAGGGGACAGTGGGTCATGAATGTGCAGAGAACCAGCAGAAAAAGAGGCTAGAGGAATCAATGACCCAGAGAAGGATGGGCTATCACCAGGAAACTGCAGAGTGAGAGATTATGCCTATATGTGGTCAGAAAACTTTGAATGGCTTTTGTTCTAGTTTGCTTTTTTTTTTTTTTTTATAAAACACTGACCAAAACCAACTTGGGAAGGAAAGGGTTTATATTAGTTATTTTTCTATTACTGTGAGAAAACACAAGGCAACTTATAAATGGGAGCATTTATTTGGCTTGTGGCTCCAGAGAGATGAGTCCATCACAGCGGCAAGGGTGGCTGGAGCAGAAAGCTGAGCATTCACATCTTCAAGTACAGGCAGGAAGCAGATAAGGCAAGGGGCAGTAGGGTGACGCTATGAATTCTCAAAGCCCACCCCCAAGGGCGTGCCTCCTTCAGCAGGGCTGCACCACATAAGCCTCCCGGTTGGGGACAATGTGTTCAAATACTTGAGAACCTGTGGAGGACATTTTTTTTTAATTCAAACCACCACAGGCTTTACTTGGCTTACAGGTTGCTGTCTGTCATCCAGACAAGCCATGGCAGGAGCTTGAAGTGGAAATCAAAGGAAGAACATTGCTTCCTGGCTTGTTTCCTCCCAGTTCTCCCAACTTCCTTTCTTGTATAGCCCACAGTGGGTTGGACCCTCTTGCATCAGTTAGCAATCAAGAAAATGTCACCCAGACATGGCCACAGGCCAATCTGATGGTGGCATCCTCCACTGAGAGTCACTCCTCCCAGGTGTGTCTGGGTTTGTATCAAGTTGACAAAAACTAACCAGCCCAAATCACTTCTTGCTAACTTTGACATACAAACACATCACTTTAAACCATAACTTTTCCTTGTTTGTTTGTCCTCGTATCATCTAGCCCAGAATTACTTTAAAATTTAAGGAAATTTTCATTGTTTATATTGATAGTGTTTATTATGAAGACAAAAGGCTTACTTTGGGCTCATAGTTTGGGGTATTCCAGTCGTGATCAGTGGCCTCATTGCTCTTGAGGCAGAACACTGTGACACGGAGCACACAGCTCACTTCATGGATTCAGAGAATGACATCAGGCTGTGTATGTTCCTCATGAAAATGGGGACAAACAAATGAAAGGAACAAAAATCACCTTCAGTCACATTATCTGGAGACGACCACCATTTCTTAAATGTTACTGTATGGTTAAGTGTTCTTGGTGCTTTCCTCTATTTCAAGAATATCTTCCACATCATTAAATATTTTCTTTAATTGTGATTCTAACTTGACGGTGGTGCATAGACACCCTTCAAGATCTGATTAATACAGACTCTTCCCACATAGTGCAATCCCCAAACTCACACCAGTCATGTTTGCTGGGCAGAAACATGGGCCCGGGGTTGCCAGCTCTTTTGATTTTTCCAGAAACCCAGAAATCCATTTTTGTGTATTGTGCAATCTTCCAAATTTTCAAGGTTGGCAACTAACTCAGCGGCTAAGAGCACTGACTGCTCTTGCAGAGGACCTGAGTTCGATTCCCAGCACCCACATGGCGGCTACAAACCATCCTTAACTCCAGTTCCAGGGGAATCCGAAGCCTTCTTCTGACCTCTGCAGCATTGCACGACACGGGTGTACTTACATACATGCAGGCAATACACTCATACACATAAAATAATAAAAATAATAAATAAAATATTCTTAAAAAAGAAAAAAAGAAAGGCATCTATGGCTTATAGTATTTCCAACCTCCTGCCTATGATGCACCTTCTTACACAGCCAAGGCGTTCACTCCAGTTCCCACTCTGTGCCCTGGATTATGTTACTTTCACGGGTAAAACACCTGCTTACTCAACTTCGTGACCACTCTTGGACACTGGCCATGCCTCTCTCTATCCCTTGCTGTCTGTAGCTCCATCCCTAGCTCCCTGCTGGAGATTGTCTCCATCCCCTACCCCCAGATCCCCCACAGAGCCAGCCCATAGTGAGTACTCAGCCAACATGAAAGGTGACAACCATCAGCATCCATCAGTGCAAGTGAATTTGTTCGTCCCTCCCCCAGCAGAAGGATGGATAATTACAGGCTGGCTCCAGCAATCTGCTATGTGCTCACCCCTCAGGGTGTGTGAATTGCTGTGAAATTCTTATCAAGGGGAACACAGAAAGTAACTCAAAAAGGGAGATTAAAGGGAAGGAGGAGCAAAGGAAGAAAAGCTTTTGCAAAAAGCTTTAGTGGTGACCTTTGAGCCATGAAAAAAAACAGGCAGAATGGCCTTGTGGTGGAGGCCCAGCCTTGCTCTGACAGGACTCTATGCCATTCTGTTCCCTTCTCTGGACAGTAAAGGGCATAATTGCATTACCTCCTAGGGCACCATCTCTCTAAAATAATAAGGTTCTGCGTGGCGGCGGTCAAGGGTTTTGTGGTGTCCCTGCTTAACCCAGTCTTGGGCTGCAGGAGCTCACTTGCAGTACACAAATGTCCCCTCTCCTCCCTCTCCTTCCCCCTCCCTCTGCCTCTCTCTTTCCCTCTCCCTCTCCTGTCCTCCAGCAGAAAAGAGGCTAAGCCCTGAGCTGCCATCCAGGCCCGGTAGCATAGTGGCCCCTGCTGACCTTGGAGGTGAGGGCTTGGTGAGGCTCTGCACAATCTTCCAGGTCACTATAGATTTGCAGTTGGACAGACCCCAGGACCAGCTTTTGAGACTCCTTCTGAAGCAGTGAGAAACAGGGCTGAAATAATTGGTATCTTCAGGGACCTCAACAGGCCACTAAAACTCCCTGAGCCTCAGTTTCTCCATCAGTAAGATGTGAACACTAAATCTGATTTTATTGAGATTTTAACATTAGAAAACCCAACACCTCAGATAAAGGTGCCCTGACCTGCGTGCCCCCGCCCCCCCAACACACACACAAGGCATCTGTGATCTCAGCATTCCTATTTAGAAGTAGGAGGGGGAGACAAGAGAATTTCCCAGAAGCTCACAGGCTAGCTGGCCAAGAACAGACCAAACAGCCAGCAGAGACAAGAAAAACCTTTCTCAAGAAGATGGACAGTAAGAACTAACCTACACACAAGGCAGGATGGAGTAGTGTGCATCTGTGATCTCAGCATTCCTATTTAGAAGTAGGAGGGGGAGACAAGAGAATTTCCCAGAAGCTCACAGGCTAGCTGGCCAAGAACAGACCAAACAGCCAGCAGAGACAAGAAAAACCTTTCTCAAGAAGATGGACAGTAAGAACTAACCCTGATCTCCACACATATGCTAACACACACACACACACACACTCACTCACTCACTCAAAATGCTTAAAAGCAGTACATTTACTTTTTTAAAAAAGTCCAGCACAGCAGCACAGAGCATGGCATGTTAGATGCCTCATAAGTATTGGGTTTCTGCCTCATGAGCCTCAGCTTGATGTGCTCAGGTCAGCCATGGACATCACTCAGGTAGGCCAGCAGACACCAAGTTTTATCTTCACAGAGCCCCAGCCACAACCTGATGCAGCCTTGGAAAAGCCTTGGAACAAGTGGGCACAGGATGGTGACTGCAGACGGGAGACTGAAAGTAACAGGGAGAAGTGCAATTGGTTGAGGTGTCAGAGTTTGGGCACTGCAATCTGCCCAGGGGGAAGTCTCAGTTGTCTAGAGCCACCCCTGAGCTGGTTGAACCTAGAAACCAGTAAACAGAGTCCCAGATGAGCAGGGAGCAGCTGGTATTTGTCAAAGGCAACAGCCGTTCAACACCCAGGTCACAAATCAGGAAACTGAGGCACTGCCAGACGGTGAGCACTCAGAGGCAGGGCTAGAACCTGGGTTTCTTGAGTCTTCTTGTGCCCCTGTTGACCTCTAAGGAGAAGATACCAGCAGGCGGGATGGGGTGACATCCCCTAGTGCCGAGGAAGGAGAGATTTTTTCCAAATCTGTGGAATCGAACAGTGCCCCCTCCACCTACATCCAGCTCACCCACGCTACGCACCGCCAGCCTTCCAAACAGCCACTTAGCATCATTGCTTTCGGATTAAACACGAGTCACTAAATTCTTGCCTATTTTTCTCAAATTCGAGTCTATAAATTCAACATGCTTGCTTCCTCCTAGTCCCTTTCTTCTCCCCCAAGTGCATTGCTTATCCCATAGCTGAACCCTCAAATCTTAACTCAGTACTTGGGCCATGGGAGAATCTCTATAAGAGCATGTTAATGAAGGACAGCTTGTTTGTTTGCGAGACATTCTCTGACCAGATCCTGTGCCAAGAGCTTGGAGCACAGAGATGTATCTAGAGGACTCTCACCTCAGCCAGCAGCCTCCATGGCTTTGTGACTGCTACCCTAGCTCTCTTGTTCATTCTCCATGGTACAAAATCTACCTCAGGGCAGCAGCTCAGAGACTATGGCATTGGGAGAGCAGAGAAGCAGGTATTTTGACTCTGCCTCTGATTCCCAAGACAGTGCTTTCCAGTGCCAGCATGGAACCCAGGGTACTGCATGCACTAGGCAAGTACTCTACCCTGAGCTATAACTCAGCGCCCCCCCCCCGCCCCAGGGATACAGGATTTTGCTATGTATCCCAGGCTGGCCTCAAATTCATGAAACGCTGTCAAATGCAAGGATTACAGGAGCATATCACCAAGTCAGACTGCCCTCAAGACATTCTGACCTTGGTGAAATGTCAAAAGCAGAGTGGCCGATAAGTGGGAACAACTAAAGTCTCTTGGTGTCTGTCTTCTCATCTCTCTGGGTTTCTCCCTTTTGGCATCCGACATTCTTCTTCCCTCTTCCTTCCTGTCTTCCCTAATATCTGTTCTAGCTCATAAATTTACTCACAATTTCTTTCCATAGATTAGCTTAGAAATAAAGATAAGTTCTAGGTCATACGCACAACTTCTGATCAAGAAGTGTGGCGGCATTAATCAACATAAAATACAATCGATATGAGCTAAAAGGCCATGTGATACAAATTCTGACTGACTGAAAATTGACTAAAGAATCAAATTTTCTTTTTTTAAAAACATATTTTATTTAATATTTTTATTTTGTATGTATGAGTATATTGCCTGCTTGTATGTAAGTGCACCCATGTCATGCAATGCCCGCGGAGGTCAGAAGAAAGCATAGGGTTTCTCTGGAACTGGAGTTACAGCCAGTGTTAGTCATCATGTGGGTACTGGGAATTGAACCTGAGTCCACTGTAAGAGCAGTCAGTGCTCTTAACTGCTGAGTCACCTCTCCAGGCCAGAATCAAATCTTGACACTCTCCTGATTTATTCAATGTAGCCTAGGAAATGTGAACTTTGTAGAAATAGACCACAAAAGAAAAGCCACAATGACAGATGCTATAAGTCAGTTAAACAAAAGTAACCAACAAACCAAGTCATCATGGCGAAATGCCATTCATATAGGACCACTTCAATAAGATTAAAACAGGAATGGGGAAACTTGAACAACTAAACCACAGACAAAAGTGACCAAGAGAAGGGCTGGAGAGATGGCTCAGCGGTTAAGAACACTGGTTGCTCTTGCAAAGGACCCGAGTTCAATTCCCAGCATCCACATGGCAGCTAACAACCATCCATAACTCCAGAGCCAGGGGATCTGATACCCTCTTCTGGCTTCTGCAGGCACTACATGACATGGGTACACTTATATGCATGCAGGCATAACACTCAAACACATAAAAATAAAAATAAATAAAGTGACCAAGAGAGTCAATTAATTTTATGGTGCTTGCTTTTAAAAATATGTTTTCAGGGGCTGGAGAGATGACTTTAAGGCACTGGCTGCTTTTGTACAGGACCCAGGCTCAGATCCCAGAAACTTACATGGCGGCTAACAATTGTCGGTAACTCCAGTTCCAAGGGATCCAGCACCCTCTTCTGGCCTCTATGGCCATTGCATGCATGTGGTGCACTTACATACAGGCATGCAAAACACTCACACACATAAAAAATGAAAATAAATAGATCAAAAAGAACTTTTTCCATAAAAATTAGCCAGCATTGATATGAATCTTATTAAAATATTGATAACAGCATAGACAAACACACGACCTGAGAGAGTGAGGGGATGTGGACCAGTGGCCTTGGTTCACCTGTCTACCATCTCATTGCCAGCTGTGTACCCTAGCTGCCCTGCTTTCTTCTGATTTGTCATCTTCCTGTCTTACCTGTGCTGTCGGTACTTTCAAAGGAGTTGAGTTTTTATACTAATCACTACCTTCTAAATCAATTAATGAGACTTAAAAGGTCATTTATCAGTGGAAATTGCAGCTAGAATCATCACAGCACTACATTGGCCTGCAGATGATAAGGAATTGCATCCTGCATTGATAATTGTACCCTGGCTTTAATGAGATTCTTATTAACATATACATTATTAATTAGACCATTAATGCAGATGTCATTCTGAGTCACACCAGGATTCCCGATGGTTCACGTGGTTATTAAACCTTTCTAATTTGCACAATGAATTAATATTATATTAAAGGTTCTCTCCACTGTGTATACTAAATTAAATGCTTACTTTCGACATCTCACCTACAGCATCTTCTCATACCTGCTAAGGAAAGGAATAAGAGGGAGGCATTTCCGTCCTAAGTCCTGAGAGCTTCCTGCCTTGCAAATGACTGGTGAGAGGCTGAGGGAGAGGGGAGCAGACAGGAAGCCCCAGCTGTACCCCCAATACTCAGGAGGGGCCTCCAGTTCTTTAATTAGCAAGGTCTCCTAATGTGTCATACATTAGCATATACACATAAACAAAAAGATGAAAATTTTCATTTCTTACCTATTTTCCTCAATGTTCAGTAATGACCTCTTTGGGCTTTCTCATGTGGAATTTTAGCCTGTTGCCTCTATAATTAAAAAGATATCCTCTTATACAAAATGCATTGTTTTATAACCCACCTTCATAACTTAGTTTTTCACAAACACTTACCCATACCATTGAGTATTCTACCGTATGATGAATTGGCACGTTATACCTGTCCACCCATTTCACTCCTCAGTAGCTATGGGTTGGTGTCCACGTGGCTGGGCTTTTGCCTCACATGGCTAGACCCCTGCCTCACATTATTCATTCAGACACTAACTTAGATATTGCCGTGGAGGTTTTTGGTAGATGTGATTAAAGGCCATAATCAGTTGAAGGGAATTCATCCTAAATAATCTAGTGAGCCTAATTAAATGACTTGAAAGGCCCTAAGAATAGAGCTGTTGTTTCCCTGACAAAGAAGAAATTCTACCCGTGGACAGCCTACCTTACCTGGAGGCCTGCCCTGGAGACTGGAGACTCACTGCAGAGTCCCACAGTTTCCCCAGCCAATTACTTGCAATACAATAAATTAATCCCCTCCCCCTCTCATATACACTTGTTCATCCCTCAATATGTGAGAAGAATTGGTTCCAGGACCCCAGAGGAGGCCAAAAGCCTCGGATGCTCAGGTCTCTTACACAAATAAAATAGCATCCTCCCATCCTCCCATGCGCTTTATTTGTTCATTTAAAGTTCTTAAATATATGTATATGTGACTGTGTGTCTCTCTGTGTATGCCACGTTTGAGCAGGGTGTGAGAAGAGGAGGGTCAGACTCCCCAAATCTAGAGTTACAGGCAGTTGTGAGTCACCCCACATGGGTGCAAAGAACCTAACTCAAGAGCAGCAAACGAGAAAAGCAAAAGCATCAGCCCCTATGGCAGTGTCACCAGATAGCCATTTCAACAGGCCTCGAGCCTTTGAAGAACCCCCACATTGCCCCCAGCTCTTACTCCACAGTGAGATGCCTGTAGTTCCTCAGATATCTGCCTACACCTGTGCTTGAGACAGCAGTGGCTTCTCACAGCCTCTCTGTCCCTTTCACTTTCCCCTTTGAGAATTCATAGCTGCAAACAAACTGGCCCTAAGTCCCTATATTAAATCCTTTATACCTGCCATACTTGTAATGGCTGTTTTCCTAGTGGAAACCATTAGTAGCTCAGGGAAACTGATCCTTAAGAATGGGAATGTGGAGATTGGAGGCTGGAGGGATGACTCAGTGGTTAAGAACACTGGCTGCTCTTGTAGAGGACCTGGGTTTGCTTCCCAGGACTACAATGGTGGCTAACAACCATCCATAACTCCAGTTCCAGGGAATTTAACACCTTCTTCTGGCCTCTTCAGACACTGAATGCACATGGTGCATGGACATACTTGCAGGCAAAATCCTCATACACATAAAATATAAATAAATAAATAAATAGAGAATATGAAGTTCTTTCTCTAATATTAGAATTAAGGGTCGTATCTAGGGCTTAACCCATAACATAAAGTCCTCAAATATTTGCTTAAATTATTCCCTGCATGGAACTGGAGAGATGGTTCAGTGGTTAAGAGCACTGGCTGCTCTTGCAGAAGACCTGGGTTTAATTCTCAGCACCCATATGGTGGCTAACAACCATCCACAACTCCAGTTCTAGGGGTTCCAGTACCCCCTTCTTATCTGCACAGGCATTGCATGGCACAGGTATACCTATCTACATGCAGGCAATACATTCATACACATAAAATAAAATAATTTTTAAAATTTAAAGAAATTATTTCCTACAGTCGTTTGAAAGTCTGATGATCAACTGGCCACCGAGATAGAATATTACAGAAGAAATAGTCTGAGGGCTGTGGGATTGGCTAGCTTCTTCCCAACTGTTGCAGATGAATTTGGGGAAAAGGCATGATGAGCTTGGGCTTTTAGTTCCTAACTCAAGGCCTAAGCAGGAAAAAAAAGGATTTTGGTGACTGGCCAGAAATAATCTTTAGGTTCAAGAACACAGAATTCACTCATCTAATCATACCCCCCCCATGCCCCACTCTGAAACAGCAGGCCTAGACAAACAGCAAGTAGCTTTCTGAAGGCTAATTTAAGACACCAACTGAGTGACAAGTCTTTGCAGGACTGAACTAATATCCTGCAGAGTGGGGCACACTCTCTAACTCAGTGACCAGGGCATAGTACTGCTTCTCCAACACCTAGGATTTATGAGTCAGGGGAACCAGGAGAGGAGATGGAAGGGGCCTTGTACCACTACACAAGGGACATTTTTGTTTCCCTCCATGTCACTCTGGGCTCTCAGAGATTAAAAAGCCTTGGTTTTCAAGGGAAGTCCACTTCCAGCAATGGACACAACAGAGAATTCAGTGAACAAGAAGCCTCCTGGCCACTTTCGGCTCCTTCTGCCACTGAACCAAGAAGCAAAGGAAGAGATTGTTATACTCACAAAAGCAATTTAGTCCTGATGGCCAAGAGAAAGTTAAGTTGTTTCTATACCTTGAGGACAAGGAGGAGTCTTTCTGGGACTGGGGAGATTCGCATGGGATGCCTCTTAATACTTCCATATCCTGTGGTACAAGTTCATGGGAAACAGTCCAGTCTAGTGACATGGACACTTCCAGGAGGCAGACTAAGTAGTCTCATCAGCCAAAAACCATAACCAAGCTGGGCGTGGTAGCATACGTGTTTAGTCCCAGCATTCGGGAGGCAAAGGCAGGTGGACCTCTTTGAGTCTGAGGCCAGCCAGGGCTACATAGTAAGATCTTGTCCCCAAAACAAAAACAAACAAAAAATGTAACCAAAAATGATTAAAAGGGAGATAGAAGGGAATATGGAAAGGAATTGGAATGCTCGGGAATCAATACAGACTCCTTCCCTTTCTTATTGTAAGGACCACCAAAACAGCAGGTTCTCCTGGGTCAGTTTTCACGTGTATCCAAATTATAAAAACCCTGCCAGGCCATCTAACCCCAAGCTTCCCTCCCCATCACATCCACCTCTAACCTATTGAAGGCTTACAGCTCTGTGCTTAGGGGTCCTGCCACGTGTCTTCTGCACAAATCGGAATAAGGACTTGCCTAGGGAAAGTTTTTGAAAGTATATTACTTCTTTCTTAATAACAGTTGTTAGAAATAACCAAATTGTTTTGTGTGAAATGGACAAAAGAACTTTACACCTGAGATTTGTGTAGTGTATTTATATTAAACCAAAATAGTCTTTTTGTGGGGAGGGAAAGTTGAGACAGGGTCTTATAGTATAGCCCAGGCTGGCCTGGGTCTCCTGGCTATTCTCCTGCCTCTGCCTATTGGGATAATAGGTGTGAGCCACTATTCCCAATGTTATAATATCTTAAATGAAATAGAAAATTTTTAAATTTATTCACAGTAATTAGATGCAGACTACAATCGTTTTAAAACACTTAAATATCATGTATGTGCTCCATCTTGCATCCTCTTGGGTACCTTTTATCTCCAGCTATTTTTAGGGCAACCAGCTGGCCAAGCATATGGTCTGGGACAGCTCACTCGCTTAACCCCACCCCGTCCATAGCTCTCATTTTTCTACCTTGAGCCTTCTTACTCTGGAGACATAAGACATTCTGATGAGTGTGCAATCTTTGAAGTAGAAAAGAGGCTCTCACAGGTCAGCAACTGGGATGGGCATGTGTGAGAAATACTCCTTCTGCCCCACAGGCACAGCTCTGAGGTGTACTGACCACGGATGACCAGAGAGTCCCAAGCAGATGGAGCCCGAGGACTCAGCAGTAGGCAGCTACAGAGCTGGGTTCATTTTTTTTTTTTTTTCTTCTTTTTTACACTTGCCAGGCCACTTCCCCAAATGAACCACCTATCCACAAATTCATGCCTCAACTTCTGCTTTTTAGGGAAACTGAGGCTAAGACATACATTCCACTTTCAAATTACGATCACAAACCAAATTATCCAGCAGGATGGGATAGCTCATACCTGCAACCCTAGCAGTCAGGAGATAGACACAAGAGAACCAGGAGTTCGAGGTCAACCTTCAGCTACACAGGGAGTTCAAAGCCAGCTTGGGCTACATGGACACTGTCTCAGAAAACCGAAATAAGCAACAAAGAAAAAACATTATTTTAATGTCCACTTGCTTCAGTATCTTATTTTCCCTTGAAATGGTTGCTATATTTGACAGATTACAAATTTTAAGTAATTTTAAATGAGGTTTAATCTCGAAAAGCTATGTGCCATACTGACAACCAATATTGCAAAGTTAAATATGTTCTGAGTGCCATGAGAAAGTATTCCAAAATGTGTCTGGTAAATTATTGCTCAAGTGTATTGCTAAGCGTCACCAGGAGAGTTTAGAAAACAGTTTAAAGTTTGAATTCAAGCCAGGCATGGTGGTGCACACCTTTAATCCCAGCACTCGGGAGGCAGAGGCAGGAGATCTCTGTGAGATTGATGCCAGCTTAGTCTACACAGGGAGTTCCAAGCCAAAGGGGCTACAGAGACCCTGTCTCAAAAAGACCAAAAAGAATAAAAGTAAAAAAAATAAAGTTTGGGCTAGAGAGATGGCTCAGTGGTTAAGAGCACTAACTGCTCTTGCAGAGGACCTGGGTTTGATTCCCAGCACCCACATGGTGGCTATGAAACGTCCCTAACTCCAGTTCCAGGGGAATCCGAAGCCCTCTTCTGACCTCTGCAGCATTGCACGACACAGGTGCACTCACATACATGCAGGCAATACACTCATACACATAAAATAATAAAAATAATAAATAGCCGGGCGTGGTGGCACAAACCTTTAATCCCAGCACTTGGGAGGCAGAGGCAGGGATTCAAACCCAGTTCTCTGCAAGAATAGTCTGTGTTCTTAACCACAAATAAATAATAAATAAAATATTTTTAAAAAATAAAGTTTGAATTCCTCACAGGTCAATGCCCCATCAATAGCATAGCAGTCAGTTTCAGCTGTAAATTTTGACAGGGTTCCAGTAGTTCAAGTTCATCATAATTCTTCAAATTATGTGTCTCTTAGAATGAAAGAGTCAGTGTTTTTCAGCATTGTAAAGCCTCTAAAAGCAATATTGTTTTATCCAATACTTCCTAAAAGAAATTGATTAGGAGGCTTGGGATGTAGCTCCGTTGGTAGAGTGCTTACCTAGAATGCATGAGGCCCTGGGTTTCAATCCCCAGCGCCAAAAACCTGGCAAGATGGCATATGCCTGTGATCCCAGCACTTGGGAGGCAGAAGCAGGAGGACCAGAAGTTTAAGGTCATCCTCAGCTGCAAGTTTGAGGCCAGCCTGGGTTATATGAGACTCTGCCTTAAAAAAAAGAAAAGGAAACTGACTTTGAGCCTTTATATGGGTCATAATTGTGCTGAAACAAAATTCAGAGTTAAAGTGAGTTTTATGACTTTTTTCTCCTATTTCCCTTTTTAGGAACGTTGGCATCAATTTTTTCTATTTTCTTGGCATCAAGAATATAGTTTTCTTAATCATTTAGCTTTTCTTCAAATAAGTTTTAATTCCTTTGATACTTTCAAAGACATTTTGTGCGCTGACTTTGGTCCGTCTATCTTTTTAACTTATGCTATCAGTTTTTTTTAACGCTCTTTTTAAATTTTTCCAAATTTTATTTTACATGTATGAGTGTTTTGACTGTATGTATGCAAGTGTATCCATGTCATGCAATGCCTACAGAGGTCAGAAGAGGGTGTCAGATCCCCTGGAACTGGGGTTAAGGTTGGTTGTTAATCACCATGTGGGTGCTAGGAACTGAACTCAGGCCTTCTACAAGTAAAGTCAGTGTTCTTAACCACTGAATCATCTCTCCAGACCCTAAAAAAGCTCTCCTTTTAAATTAAAACCACATTTACTTATTTATCTGTTCTTTCCTTCCACCATATGGGTGCTGAGAATCAAACTCAGGTCCTCAGACTTGGCTGCAAGTGCTTTACCTACTGAGCCCTCTCATTGGCCTTACACTATCGGTTTTGCGTAAGACATGTCAGGTTGGAAGGAGGAAAATTAATTTAAACATGGATTTTTTTTGAGAGTGTGTCTGTGAACCACATTCTACAATCAATATTCTCATAATCTGGGTCTCTTAGTTATAAAATTTATTCCTCTTTCAAAGGTAAAAATGGGACAATATGAATCAGCCCTGCTAGAACAAGATGCTTTACTCCTGTCTGCCGGAAAACTGCCCTAAATCTATAAATCACCATCTTTAGATGAAAAAGAAATTGTAAGAAAAATATTTTCTAATTTTCAAAGCCATGAAGTTATCTGTAGAGCAAATGGCAACCTGAGACATGGCCCCTTTACACAGTGTAGCCCAAACAGTTCACAAGGGAGTCTGGGTGCAAGGCCTGCTTGCTTCTAGTCTCTATCCTGCCTTTCTAGCCCCCTTCACACTCCTCTGCTCCAGCTGAGCAAAAACATCCTACACAGGTGCTGTGCTGGGTCCTCTGCTGCACATATTGTCCCTGTCCCACCCTGACCTAGTGACAATCTAGCCATGTAAGGCTCCCTCTCCCAAATTTTGAAAACACTGTTTGCAAGTCATTTGGACCCATCCCCATGCCCAGATGATGAACTCTCCCAAACAGGCAATGAATCCACTCCACCTGAGCTTCCCGGGACTGAAGCCCAGCTTGTAACAGGACAGAGAGTGGGCCAAACCAGAGAATAATCAGCATCTATGGAGCTCTGAGAACCACGGCAATCTTCAAGGGTGGCACAAAGACAGGGCAGACTCCCTGGGGACTCTTGCTGGGCACAGTGAGTCATAGTTCTGTCTGAGGAGCAGATAAATGTGAAGAGTGAATTTTCTTCATCAGCCGTTCCTCCAGTGAGTTCTGTGGACATGAGGACCTTTGATGACTGCCTTAGAAATTTAACATTTACTGCCACCTTTGTGCTTGGCCGCGAGACAAATCAGACAGACTGTGTCCCAGAAAATCCAGATGTGGATCTGTGATGATAGCCCAATGTAGGTCATGAAGTGTGCTAGTGTAAGGCAGGGGTGTGGGGGGTGTTCTGGAAGGAACTGACTCATACCAATACAGAGACTCAAATGTTTTGGGGCTAGGGGCTGGAGAGATGGCTCATCAATTAAGAACACTGGCTGGTCTTGCAGAAGACCCAGCTTCTAATCCCAGCACCCACATGGTGGCTACAACTGTCCATAACTCCCATTCCAGAGCCTCTGATGCTCTCTTCTGTTCTCTGCAGGCATTGTACAATACAGGTGCACTTACATGCAGGCATGACACTCAAACACATAAAATAAAAATAAATTTAAAAAATGTTTTTAAACTTTCGGGACTACAACTGGCATCCTAGAGACCCAAAGAAAGCTGGTGCACGGTTTCCTTCTTAGGCTAAAGGCCTCAACCTATATCAGAAGACAGGAGAAGGCTGATGCCTCAAGGACAGCCAGGCAGGAAGAATTCTTTCTTATTCAACATTCTGTTCTATTAAGGCCTTCAACAGATTGGATGAGGCCCATCAACACTGGGGCGAGAGATTCACTCTTCTCAGTCTACTGAGTCCAGGATTCACCTCATTCAGAAACACCCTCACAGATACATCCAGAAACAATGTGTAACCTCTCTCTGGCCACTCCATGACCCAGAAAAGCTGACATAAAAGAAGCCACCTCAGAGGGCTAGATGGGATGCTGTGCAAGTCAGCAGGTATGAGGAACGGGCTCAGGGCTGAGGAGGTATTTCTCGGGGGAGAAAGTTTAGCAATGGAATTCTAGGCAGAGAATACAGAGTGTACAAAGTCATGGAGATGGGAAAGACTAGCCTGTTGGGTAGCCATGGGGGACTTGGTGTGGGTGTGGGCTGTTTACAGATGAGTGGAATATTGACCTTGGAGATAGGTACAAGCCAAATATTAATGCCTAAATTTACATATTATTTCCAAGGAAATAGGAACTGTGTTAGTCAGCTTTCTGTTGTTGTGACAAAATACTTGAGAGAATCAACTTAAAAAGAGAAAAGTTTCCTTTTGACTCACAGTCTCAGAGATTCCAGTTCATACTCACATGTCTCCATTTCTTAGGCATGTACCCAGGCAGAACATCATGGCAAAGAGCACATGGTGGAGTGGAGCTGCTCACCTCATGGCAGTCAGGAAGTGAAAGAGAAAAAACAGCTGGGATTCTTCAAAACCATGCCCCCCAGTGACCCAACCTGATCCAACTAGACCCCACTTCCTCAAGACTCCATCACCACCCAGTCGCACAGTCAGCAACGGACCAGGCCTTTAGGATCCAACCACAGCAGGAGCCCTTATGTAGACTAAACACAGCAGAGCAGCACAATAGCGTGGAATTTTAAGAAAATCAGGTCTGAGAGGCCAAGTCAAGCAACATGGCCTCAAGGGACCATGAAAGGTAAAGACAAGACATACAGGTCACCCAGAAATCTGGTTAAAACAGAATTTCCAGTTCCAGAGGTCTAGAATGAACTCAGATTATGCATTTCAGAGTGGGGGGAACTATAGATTTATAGATACCCCCATACACATATTTTCAGGTCTTCACTTATATAGGATTGACCTTTTCCCCCAGGCCCTGACTATCCCGTCTCCTTCCCACATGCACAGAGAAATCAGGAGGCACCTATGTCCTATGTGGAAACAGGGCTTTGGTTTATGGGCGGTGAGTCACAAGGCCATGTGTCAGATGTGCTGCAGTCCCCCACCCTGCAATAGGGATTAAAGGAACAAATTCATTCCAGGAGGTACCCAGTCTCTGCTTCTAGAGTGCCATGTTGAGTCCAGATGCATCCGGTGTTGGAAAACAAGATGGAAATAGGACCAGATCTTGGAACTCACAGTGCCTGGGAATCTGAGGCATCAACTTGGAGAGGAACAGGTTCAATGAGACTTGGTCACCTTCAAAGCTCTGAGGAGCCATCATAGGACAAAGGGAACGGACATGACATGTGGTACCCAGGGGCCAGGCTAAGACCAACCAATGGGGAAGAGCACACAGTGGGAGAAATCTGCTTTATTGCTGTGCTGGATAGCTTCAGTTGTCAACTTGACACACCTGGGTTGAAGAAGCCTCAACTGGAGGAATTGCCTCCATTAGACTAGCCTGTGGTTATGTCTATGGGGTATTTTCTTGATTACTGTGTGATGTGGGAGGACCCAGCTCACTATGGGTAATGCCACCTCAGGCAGGTTGTTCTGTATTGTATAAGAAAGCAGGCTGGGCACGGGGAGCCAGCCAGTAAGCAGTGTTCCTCCATGGCCTGTGCTTCAACTGCTGCCTCCAGGTTCCTGCCCTGAGTTCCTACCTTGGGCTCCCTCAGTGACAAACTGTGACCTGGGAGATGTAAGCCAAATAAACCCTTTCCTCCCCAAGTTGGTATTGGTCAGAGTATTTTGTCACAGCAATTGAAGGCAAACTGAAATAATTGCTAAACACTCAGATTCCAGTAGTCAAAGATGCTCAAATAAGAGATGTGCTCCACAGAGCAGTAGTGACCAACTTGTCACCAGCCGTGCACAAGCCTGTTTTAAACAATAGGTAACTTCATGGGCTAGCCACCAACACTGAGATTCTCCCATCCATCCATCCATCCATCCATCTGTCCATCCATCCATCCATCCATCTGTCCATCCATCCATCCATCCATCTGTCCATCCATCCATCTGTCCATCCATCCATCCATCCATCCATCCATCCATCCATCTGTCCATCCATCCATCTGTCCATCCATCCATCCATCCATCCATCCATCCATCTATCCATCCATCCATCCATCCATCCATCCATCCATCCATCTGTCCATCCATCCATCCATCTCAGGAGCTCCTTATCATTTCAGTGAGCCCAGGTGCTTCACAGCCGCATTGACTCCAGAGCCAACCTGACTGTTAATATGTACAAATAACCAAGCACCAATCAAAGTTTTATATCTTTCATTTACTTGTGTTGAAAATATTCTAACTCTGATTTTGAAACAGACCCCTCCTCTAAGCTCCAGGCCTGCTTGACCTCTGCCCACCAATATCCCTGTAATTATCCTCCATGCACCCAAAATTAATATACCCAGGACTGGAGAAATAGCTCAACAGTAGTTAAGAGCACTGGCTAATCTTCCAGAGGACCTGGGTTTAGTTCCCAGCACCCACATAGTGGCTAACTATAACTCTAACTCCAGTTCCAACAGATTTAATGCCCTCTTTTTGGCCTCTGTGGGCATTGTGTGCACATGATTCACTTACATAGGTGCAAGCAAAACACTTATACGCATAAAATAAAAATAAATACATTTTAAAAATTAATATACCCCATCCTTACAGTTTGAATATGAAATGCTCCCCACAGGCTCATATGTTGAATATTTGGCAGAAAACTGATGGTGCTATTTGGAGAGTGTTATGGTTTGAATTTGAAATGCCCCGCCTCCACAGGTTCATGTGTTTGAATACCTGGTACCCAGCTGGTTGCACTGTTTGGAGAGGTTACCAGACTGGCTGGTGAAGGTGGGTCACTGGGGACTGGACTTTGACTGTTACAGCCCAGTCCTGTTTCCTGTCTGCTGCCCTGATGTGACTAGCTGCCTCATACTCCCACCAACACTGAGTGCCTCCCACCACACCCTCCCTGCCACGATGGACTCTATCCTCTGAAACCACAGCCAGATAAACCTCTCCTTCCAAAGCCTCTTTGCTCAGGTCACAATTGAGAAAAGTAACTGATATGGGGAGGTGGTGGAAACTTCAGGAAAAGGAGCTAGGTGGAGGAAGTGGGTCCCTGCAGGTGTCTCTGAAGAGCACATCTTGCCCTGACTCCTTCCTGTTTCTCTCTGCTTCCTGTCTGCCATGAGATGAATGGCCTCCTCTGCCACACACTCGCACCACCCACCACCAATGTTTCTGTCTAAGCAAATGTGGCCAAGCAACCATGGTCCGAACGCTCTGCCATCATGAACTAAATCAACCATCCCTCCTTTAAGGTATTCACTAAGGAAACTTTGTCACAGCTCCAAGAAAAGGAGCTAACTCCCTCCCTAAAAACCTGCCCCAACTGAGTCCCTATATCAGCGACTGGCACCACCATCCCTCAAGTCTCTTGGTCAGAAATCCTGGATTTGTCCTGGACTTTCTCAATTTCTTAAACCCTAGGAAGACTCCTGAGAGCGAAGAATAATGAATGACTCCAGAGTTTATTATTTTTACATCAGTAACAAACTCCATTTGCAAGCTTAGAATAATAATTTGAAAAAGACACAGTACAGAGCTGATCTGAAAGTGCACATTTCAGCAAAGCACAGGAATACCTGCTGAAACAGCCAGTTTATAAACTCTGTGCTCATCATAGTTGTTGGGTTTTCCCCCCCAGGCCAGCAGCCCTTCCTGGCAGGCTGTCCCAGCAGCTGCCTGGACCACACTGTGTTGCCTGGGAGGACTGCAGGGGGTGCTGCGGCTTGGACTGAGCCCCAGAAAGTTGAGTTCTCTTCTTTGTTCTGTCTAACAGGGTCCATCACTGCCCTGATCTGAATAAGGAGTACAGAATGGGCATCCATGGGCCTTGGGGTTCAGTAGATAAGACCCTGTAATGTGCTTTTAAACATTTTTGTGTGTATATGTGTGTACATGTTTGTGTAGATGTGTGTGTGTGTGTGTGTGTGCGTGTGTGTGTGTGCGTGTAAACAAGAAGTCAACCTTGGGTATTGCTCAGGTGCCATCTACCTTGGATCTGGGGACAGGGTCTCACAGTGGGACCTGGGAATTATCAGTTAGGCTAGGCTGGCTGGCCAGCGAGCACTTGAGATCTGCCTTGCTCTACCTTCTGAGCACTAGGATTATAAGCACATGCTGCCATGTCCATTGTTTGTTTGTTTGTTTGATTGTTTGTTTGTGGGTTCTGGGATCGAACTTGGGTCCTCATGCTTGCATGGCAAACATTTTACCAGCTGAGTCATCTCCCTAACTCTGTCATGGACATTTTTTAGCAAGTTCCCAAGTGATTCTGATGCATTTGGTTTGCTGGCGCCATCTCAAGGGATCATCTCAAGGGATCCTTCTAGGACTGACACTTGGAAAGCTATGACAGTCACCCCTTTCTGTCCAGTGTTTGGGATGAAGTTAGCTCTTAAGTGTGACTAGAACCCACTGTGAGTCACAGGTATATGATATCCCAACACATCCTCCTGGGAGTGGGGCCAGCCATGCTCAGAACCAGATCAGGACTGGGCCAACGGTGCAGGTGTCCAGCTGGAGAGCTGTAAAGAGAAGGAAGCTACCCCTGGAAATACAAGAAAATGCATTCTATCTTTAAGGATGGAACTGTGTATGGTTGCCAAGAATTCTCTGATAATCTGCTTGGTCCTGTAAACTAATGATCTTCCAAGTCAGGGCTTCTACTGAAAGCTATTGAAACCACCTTTGATCATAAGTGACCCTAGTAGAGGCACGGGGAGCACAAATGAGTGAGGACAATGGGGAGCCAAGATTAGAAAAGTGCTTACTTAGCAGGAGACCCTGGGTCTGATCCTCAGCTCTGTATAAACCAGGCATCGTGGTATATACCTGCCACCCCAGCACTCAGGGAGGAGGCAGGAGAATCAGAAGTTCAAGGTCATCTTCAGCAAGGGAGTTCAAAGTCAACTTGTACTACGTGAGACTCTGAGGGGGGAGTGGGGTGGAAGGGAATGACCATAGCTCCAAATTACCACTGAGCACAGGACTAGGAACCTCACTACTACCCCCAAATCTTTCTAACCACAGCTATGCTGACTCTGCATGCTGTCACCTGCCCCACTACAACCAGAGCCCTTGGAAGCTGTCTGCTGCTACACCAGGCTGAAGCCCCCCACCATCTTGTCATGTGATTGAGAGGGGGTGTGAGCACCTAAGGTCTGACTGCAAGGGAAGCTTAAGGATGAATTTCCAGCTTCACTGCTTCTGTGGTGAAAGTAAGGACCTGCCATGGGCCAGGGACCTCTCAAAGGAGAATTGTCCACTCTGGGATGACTCCCAACCTGCAGAGCTCTGGTCTTACAAAAAAGAAGGTCAAAGTGGCAGCCAGTAGTGAACATCTCAGAGTAACTGAAAGGAATTATCACTGTTATTAGCTGTCCCGTCTCTTTAGAGAAATGTCCAGGCTCTCCTTTGGAAGTTGAGTGAATGACTCACTGGCTGGAAGGACATCTCCATGCCTCCCTTAGAGCCTGGCCACTCCTTGATCTGTTGGCTCAGGCCAGAGAGGCAGCTCCAACCCTGACATCGAGAGAGTTCTAAGTTGATTCATGCCATGTGACCTGGGGGCCCTTCTCATGGTCATATGGCTCAAGAAGAAAGTGGCCTGTGTTCTGGACACTGCCAGTTGCACTGGGGCCGTCTGTAAGACAAGAATGCACTGGCACTGAGGACATGAGAATAGTTTCCTGACCTTCTTCACTGGTGCCACATGCCTACCTACCGAGGGGTTCTGAGGAGCTGGAGATGACTCAACTACTCCCTCAGTTGGTTTTCACTTATTCACAAGCACTTATTTTGTAGATAAAATTCCTAAGGCCTGAGAGTCAGGGAGAGTACCCTGTCTGGCTGACACCGGAGATTGTGAGGATTCAGACAGGAGTGGGCTATACCTCCTTGGCCAAGATATTTATTGGCAAGAAGCAGCTTGGGTTCACCAGGACCTGCTTAAGATCATGGTAAGACCTGTACTGTCTAAGGCACCTTGTGCTGGTCTCTTGGTAGAAGGAAGAGCTATACTAGAAAATGCACCCTTTTTTTGTTTTGTTTTCTTGATATGGAGTCTTCCTGTAGCCCCCGCTGCTCTGGAACCTGATATGTAGACCAAACTGGCCTCATCTCACAGAGATTTGCCTGTTGAGATTAAAGGCATGCCATTGCTTTCATTGGTCAAGGTGGATCACATGACTAAATCTGTTGCCAGTGGTGTGGAGGGCAGAAAATAACACCTCCATTAACCATCCAGAGGAAATCACTACAGAGGTCCCTTTCCCAGTCTCCTGCTCCTCTGACCCATTGCCCTCCAAGTTTGCCCCCCATACATTCAAGACCCTCTGACTCTTTCTGCACTCTCCATAGGGTTTGGCCTCATGGTGCTAGTCCCATTTTAGAGACTCAGAGACCTAACTGACTCCTTCCCAGTGCTCTTGGCTGGACAAGCGGTGCCGTGCCAACCCTGTCCCCCCTGCTGCCCCCTGATTCTCAGAAGTGGCTGTTTTCTCTGGAGTCCCTGGTGCACAGTGCTATTTATCTCTGTGCCTCTCACAGTGTCCCAACCACTCTCTGAGATCAGTAACGTAATACATGCCATTTCATAGATGAGGAGATGGGGTGAAGGACCTACCCTGCGTCACCCTTGTAGAAGGCAGCACACAGTTCCACCACTGCCCCTCACCCTGGCTCAGATTCTTTCCTCTCTGGCCTGTAACACTCACAGCCATCCATAGTGCCTTCCGTGATCTGAGTGCTGTATGGCTGCAGCCCCATGAAGCCAGCCCTTCAACTCCCACTGCCAGTCACAGAAATGATGATAAATGCACTGTCAGCAGCTTCGTGTCTTTGTTTTCAATGTACTTACAGCTGGGCAGTGGAGATGGCAGGAGAGAAAACAGATGGCTCAGTGTGACAGATGGGATGCCATCCAGTGACACAGGGCAAGGTGAAGAGAAAGTGTGATCAAGAGAAAATACAGGTTCCACATCAGCGTATGCTGTGGGAGCACCCAGCCCAGACCCTGGTGCTCAGCGAGCTTGCCAGCCTCCAGGGGCCCGGTGGACTCTCAGGGCTGGACCTCACACCTGCACCTGCCAATGGGGACACTGAGGCAGAGAGAGTGACTCTAGCTGCCCCAGGTCACCCAGGCAGTCTTTTGTGGACTAGGACTCTATAGAATCTAGGACTAGAAGGGAGAAGACAGTTCTCACTGCACAATCTCCAACCTCTGGAGGAGAGCCGGAAAGAGGTGCATGAATGGGAATCTTACCTTGAGCCTTGAGGTGACCATCCTGACTATGTCCTGGAGAGAAACATACTATGCGAAGTGGGAGGGGCTGGGGATGAATAATCCCTCCGTTTATTCCTTTTCACATTAAAGTAGGTACCCGAGGCCCTGGTAGAATTGGAGCCAGGGATGACAGCCAGCACCATGGTGAGAATTGGAGCTCCCAGGGGGATGGACAGTCCAGGAGGGAGGGTGAGAAGGGAAGAAATGGGGACTGGGTGGCAGATGTGGTAGTACACTCCTATATTCCCAACACTTAGAAGGCTGAGGCAGAAGCATTAGTTCTGGGCTACACAGCCAGTCCCAGGCCAGCCAGGACTGCACAGCAAGACCATGTCTCAAAAAAGAAAAAAAAAAAAATTTACATCTCATTAATAGTATAGGAAACAAGATGAGGGGCTTGGTGTGGAGACCTATTTATAATCCCAGGGATATCCCTAGGGACTCACTGGTAGTCAGTCTAGCCTATTCTACAAGTACCAGGTCTCAATGAGAGACCTGTCTTAAAACATAAGGTGGATGTGGCCCCTGAGGAGCAACACCCAACATTGATCTCTAGCTGCCAATGCATGCAACACCAGCATGTACATGCATGAACACATACACACACACACACACACACACACACACACACACCTGTAGTATACACCCATGAAGGAAGGAACAAAGGGAGGGAGGGAGGAGGGAGAGAGGGAGAGAAGAAAACGTAATCTTGGAATAAGATTATAAGATAACTCTAAGTCAAATGCAACCTCAGGAAAAGTACTCTGGAAATTTACTGAAATTTTCAGACCCATTGGTTTTTCCTCAGAATAGAAATAGAGGTTTGAGTCAATCTTATCATTAAAGGTTGCACTTGGAAGACAATGTCTAGCCCCGTGTCTCAGTCCTTCCTGTCCACAACCACATATAGTCCTTGCCACAACCTTGGAACACAGGGACTGTTATCACTACCATTCTACGTAAGAGCAAAGGGACAGAGAGATGAAGGGGCTCCACCCAGGTCACCCAGCTTGTGAAAGGATCCAGAGTTCAAACTCAGTTCTATTCAACCCTATGAGTCAACTTTCCTTCTCCATGAAACCTTGTTCTGCTTGGACATGCTAAGCTAAAAGTTTCCCTCAGCTTCCTCCTGGGAGACACCCACACACTTGCTGTTTTTAGAGATGGCAGGCCTGAGTTCCTGGCAGCTGACCCCTTATGCCACTGGATTGAGGGAGAGAATACTTCTCTCCCTCAATCTCTGATGTGTTCAGGCTCCTAATGACAGATAGAGCCTGTCTCGTGGGACTTTTCCTGGAGAGACATCAAGAAGCATCTATTTGCCCCAGATAGAGAGGGCACTGATAGACCAGAGAAAGGACATCATCCAAGTCCAGCATGGTAACCCCAGTGTGTTTATTGGAGTGACTGACAGGAGTATAGGCCACTCACAAATAGTGACACCATTGAGTCCCACCAGCAGCACCAGTCAGAGTCCCAACCCTCCCACCTTCCACCTCCTATGTAATCAGGGGGAGAGGAAGGGAGGAAACTCATGAACCTTCCACTTCCTTCAGGAAGATGTGTGAATCCACCTGAGCCTATGAGGGTGATCACAGTTGATCTAATTCAAGACAGGCATGGCCATGTCCAATCTGGAGGAAACAGATATGCAACATGAACTCCAGAGAGCTGAAGGCTGAATGAGAAACATTGGGCAACAGTCCCTCAACAATGAGGGCTCCGGAGAGAACAGGACTTTTGTGTCTACTTTTGTGTCTATTGAGCATCTAAAGGCAGGCTCCTCTCTCAGACCAGGTCATTCAGATAAGAAAAAGGCAAAAGCCCTCATCCAGACACTCATCAGACACCTAGGGGATGTCAAATAGAATTTGAATGAAGAGGCCTAGAGGCCTTCAGGAGGGATCCTGTCGGCGGTGTGCAGTTGGTTTTTTGTTGTTGTTGTTTTTT
Source organism: Nannospalax galili (assembly GCF_000622305.1). Classification (NCBI taxonomy): domain Eukaryota; kingdom Metazoa; phylum Chordata; class Mammalia; order Rodentia; family Spalacidae; genus Nannospalax; species Nannospalax galili. The sequence continues at coordinate 606,574 of NW_008350402.1, forward strand.
GTTTTTGTTTCTTTGGTCTTTTTGAGACAGGGTCTCCCTGTAGCCCCAGCTGTCCTGGAACTCACTATGTAGACCAGGCTGGCCTTGAACTCAGAGAGATCCGCCTGCCTCTGCCTCCTGAGTGCGGGGATTAAAGGCATGTGCCCCTGTGCCTGGCCTGTGTGGTTAGTTTTAAATGTCTACTTGGCACAACCTAGAATCATCTGAGAAAACGGCCACAACTGAAGATTTGCTTACATCAGGTTATCCTGTGGCAGATTGCCTTGATTGTTAATTGATGGAGGGAGACCAAGCCTACTATAGGCAGCACCATTCCCTAAGCAGGGGCCTGAACTATGTAAGAGAGGAGAAAGTGCCCAGCCAGCAAGCAGGTAGCACGGGTGCAGTTGCTTCTCTCTGCTCTTGACTGTGGGTGTGATGTGGCCAGCTGCTTGAGTTCCTGCCTTGACTTCCCCTCAGTGATGGACTGTAACCTGGAAACGTAAGCCGAATAAATCTTTTCTCCCCTAAAGCTGCTTTTTGTCAGGATTTTCTCACAGCAGTGGAAATGAAAGTGTGAGAAGAGTTGAGGAGGTTGAGACTCGGCTGCCAACAACAGTGAGGGTTAGTTACCCTTTGGCCTGGAGGGGCAAAGGGCCCACTGAAGGCTGATGCCACAGAGAAGCAGCCACCAGCACACCATGGCCACAGGGACCCAGACCTGGCCAAAGTGAGAAAGAAACAAGGAAGTGATTCCCTGACTTCTCTCTCCTGCCTCTCAGGACCTGACCTTAAGCTGATGACCATGGGAAAGGATGATACCGCCATGGAGGTAAGCACAGAGTGGGGCAGAGAAAGGTCAGTGAGCCCTGCAATGTGGGCATGCGAGTTTTCCAGCCCATTCCATCAGGGCGCGACACAGTCACTGTTATTTCGAAGAGACAGGGTTAGAAATGACTGTGCTAAAGCTAGACCTTCACTGTTTTCTCCTTCTTAAGGTTTTTGCCTTTGGGGCTGACTGTGAGCCTGTCAGACCCACCTGTCACAAACACAAATGGGAAGTTAAGATGGTGGTGCAGACTGAAGATGGCACAGTGTCACCCTTTTGGCCCAGAGAGGGAAATGGGGGGCAGAGTTTGTCCTGACATCACACCCTCCTGTAATGGTTGGTCATAATTGTTAACTGAATAGAATTTAGAATCACCCAGAAAACACTCCTCTGAGCTTATCTGTGAGACTGTTCCTAGACAGGTTTAACTGAGGAGGGAAATTTTACCTTCAGTGTAGCCTGCACCGTTCCATGGGCAGGGATTCTGGACCAAATAAAAAGAGAAACTGGACTGAATACCAGGATTCATCTCCCTGATCCGCCCAGATGTGAGCGAGCAGCCTCTGGCTGCCATGCTTTCACCACCATGATGGACTGAACCCTTAGCCTGTGAGTCAAAATAAACCCTTCCTCTCTTGAGTTGTTTCTTGTCAGGTACTGGTCACAGCATCAGGAAAGTAACTGCCACACCTCCCTTCCAGACTGAGACATGGTACTCTTCAGGGACTCAAAACACCATGCAGAGTTAACATGAAGAGCCACCTTCATGAATTGTCACTATACACTGAATATTGCATGTTTCCAATGAAACAGCTCTTCCACACACATACACACATGTACACATACCCTGAAGCGTTCTCTTCTCCCTTAGTCTTGCCTCTCTCTGGAACTAGCCACTAGAACTCAAAACCACTCTTGGAGAGAGAAACTAATTTGAAACCTCGAAGTCACAGGAAGAGGCACAGATGGTCTGCTAAGCAATGCTCCCGGAGTGACGGGGGCTGGGTGTGAAGGAGAGACCCGACTGTCACCCTGCATGAGAAGAGATGCACAGAGATTCACGGACTTCAACAGTTGAGCGCACACTCGCGCTTAGCACCAGCCAGGGCCACCTGTCCTCGGTGCCACTAACCTAGTGTGACTGCAGTTTTGCTGTCCGACATTTGTGTGTCCTGTCCTCCTGTTCAGCTCTTCATGACTACCCCTGAAGTTTCTGTATCCTCCAAGGCCTGTCTCAAAGGACATTGCCATCCTTTATTCATTTTTTCAGCAGATATTTTTGAAGTCTGCTTTATGCTTAGCATATGAACCGCAGTGGTAATCAGGACAGACTGTACCCCAGCCCTCAAGGGGTATCCATCATGCTGGCTCCCACATCTTCGAGCACCCCTTTTCTGTGACCTTCTTGTACTTGACCTTCGCTGACCTTCACATCTGACTGCGTCTAATCCTCCCTCCCAGAATACAACTCCCCAGAGACCAAGACTCTGCCTTCCTCTAAATGGACAGCGCAGCACCACGCACATTAGATGGCAATCCAGCAACCGGGAGGCCAATCAATCGCTTAACCTCAGCCTCTTCCTCTGTATAATGGGAAACATTATCTCTGGCTTTTTCTAAGTTGATGGATGGGAAAGCACTTTGTAGATTATAAGTCTCTCAGCCCCCAGAAGGGAATACAATTTTATTCACCACCAAGACCACAAGGCAGTTAACCCAAAAGGAACTCTGTCCATCCTGCCAGCCTTCAGATCAGAGGTTACAGAACCAGGAGACAAAGGCAAAGCTGAGGAGTCCCCACCCCACTTGCCACACCACACCCCTCCTCACAGCTAGCAGGCAGGTCAATTACCATCCGCTCATTTGTAATCATTACAGTTGTCTGAAGTCTCCGCTGATTGCTCCTATAAGAAGCCCCTAATCAGATGAAGGGGTGCAGAGCTCGAGCGCTTTTGTCTGCAAACACGGTCTAGTCCTGCCTTGCTTTGAAACCAGGGCAACTGAGTGTAGGGTGGGGTGCCAGGGCAGTCTGAGGTTAGTCTCCAGCAGCCACAAGGAGCTAGAGACATCCATGTGCTGGCCTGGGATGGAGGAGCTGGGGGCGGGGATCCCATTATAGGAAGGTAGCCCTGGACATTTTCATTAAGTTGATGCATGCTGTCTATATTTCATCATCACCCAGGCAGGCTTTCTCACTCTTTTGACGTGAAAACAGACAGGTGGGGTCGTTTGGATGCGTCGGCCCTGTATCTTCCCCAGGGAAGCTGCTTTCCCTTGGCTTGCATGATAATTGAATTTCACGGATGGAATCTTCCACATATTTCTCAATTAGGGATGTGTACAGGTGGCGAGATTTTTCAGGTGTTGATCTATGATTGTCACTCTCTTTTTACCTTTAAATTAATCTCCTTAATTTCTGCCAACACTAAATCCGGCTTTGCTAAATAGCATTATTCTGACTTAAATGGTCTAATCTGTTTGTCGTAAACTGGGTACAGCTGAAAATCTTGTATGCAGGAGCCTTCCTCATTAATCACAGCTGACAAGAAGTCAGAAATCAAGAAGCAAAATTGTCCCCGAAGGCAAAGTAGAGAAAGAGTAGGAGGAGCAGGCAAGCAGGTGTGATGGCCCAGCTAGAAGGGTGAGGGCCAGTTCCAGCTCTGGCAGGGTGGCCCTGGCTAAGTCATTGCCCTCCACAGGCTTCAGTTTCTACCTCTGCTTAAAAATAAAAGAGGAGGCCTGGAGATGTGGCTCAGTGGGTAGAATGCTGGCCCAGCACACAGAAAATCCTGGGTTCAATCCCAACTACTGCATAAACCAAGAGTAATGACATATGTCTGTACTCCCTACTGGGATTACAATTTGGGAGGTGAAGACAGACAGATCAGAAGTTCAAGACCATCCTCAGCTACATAGGGAGTCTGAGGCCTGCCTGGGTCTTGAGATTAGGCTGTGCCCTGCTCTGAGTTGCTCCGTATCATAGAAAACAGTGGTTTTTCAGACTGCGCCTTGCCTGGGAAACTCCATTTTACAATCAGCTTTTGATTCCATTTTGAGGATGGAGGATGACTGTGCATCTGGCTGGACATGTGAACCGCACCATCTGCCCAGCACTACCTATGCAGGTGATGGATGACATATTCCATGGAGTAGAAAAGGAGCCACCCAATAAATTTACCACAGTGAACTGAGACAGTAAGGGGGTACATGAGCATATTAAAATCACATCAGGGAGACCAGGCCCAGGCACTTATCAGATACACCAGACTATGGAGAGGGTCATTCCCTACTTGGACCCTATAAAAAGGTAGATACCTAAGGCTTACATAGCAGTGGACCCCACCAACCTGTCATCAGACCACCTGGTGCATGTATAAGTGACTGACAGGCATATAACTCCCGACTGTCCGTTGGTTGCTCAGCTAGGGCCCTGCTGTTGACACAGCCTACTCAACCGCCACCTGTCTGTCCTCTTGTTCACCTATCCTGACCTACTGTCCACCTCTGCCCCCTCATCTGGACCCTTGGGTTGTGCCCTTGGCCTCTGCAGATGGACTCAACTCAGCAGATTCTCTCTCAAGCCCAAGACACAAGCACTGTAGCTCACAAACACTGTAGCTCAGCTTGGTTATATCTTATCAACACAGACTCTGTGTACATTAGCAATCAGCCTCCCTGCTTCTCAGGACTTCTGAAACCTCTTGAACTCCTCTGTGGCCTCTTAACCCCTTACAACCATTCAGTAACATACGTAAATACATGTATATAGATCTATTTACTGTGTGGTGTGTACGGTATGAGCTAAGACTTAATATTAAGTGACTGTATTATTATTCAATAAATTCTGACATTGTGGAAAGACTCAAATGTGCTCATCTATGTTTGACCGCACATCTGACATTGTGTGTTCATGACACTAGGCCAGAGACCTTGTCTCAAAAACAAACAAACCAGCAAACAAACATAATGTTTAAAGGAAGGCAGGTGACTAGGGGAATGAGAGCAGCTGAGTCCTCAGACCACATTCTCTTGAGTCTACTAACCCCTCAGAAAAATGAAACCCAAGTGCCATTGTTGATATTGAAATGCAGGACTGCTCTTGGCTTTAAAGAATGCTAAGAAAACCTAGAGGTTCCATCATTTGCTGCATTTTCCAAGCAAGTCAGGCCAGATGATTTTGGTGGAAAAGGAATAGATCATTTAGTAGCACATGATGCTGTGCCCTCTTCAAGTCCCATCCTTCTAAGCAGCCCAGCATGAGGAGACCGAGCACATCAATGCCCGCCCTCTCCAGTCAGCCACACAGGTGCCCTAAGGGCACGAGGAAGGCAAGGGAACAACACTGTTAGGTCCCTAGCTTCCCTCCCAGCCCTTCATGCCTAGGGCACCCTTCCACCTCAGCACCACCCAGCCTGGACCCAGCATTGCTCACACCAGCACCACAGACTCCTGGAATCCCAGCACCTTTGTCACTCTACTTAGCATTTTGTCCACTACTGACTAATCTGATTTGAAGAGTTGCAGGACGCAGGCCTTTCAGGTTTGAAATGAGGTAGTCCCAGGTAAACCAAGACAGGATGGAGAGCCTACTGGCTAGCTGGCCTACTATTAAAGGTACCAACAAACTGACCCCTTCCAGATCTCATCTGTACTTGTCACAGCCTTTCATAGCCTTTCTTCTGGCCCCAAGAGCTATTTCACAGGTGAGGTAAGGTGATGTACCCCTGTAATCCCATCACTTGGGAAGCAGAAGCAGGAGGATCAGTTGTGGCCAGTGTGAGCTGTATAGCAAGATTCTCAGTAAAACAGAAAAAAAGAGAGAGAGAGAGAGAACTGTTTCATATCTCCACATCTTTCTTCCCTTCCTCTTCCCTCCCTCCCTTCCATCCCTCTCCCTCCCAGGTTTGCTCCTCTGAGAGCTGCAGGTCCTTCCCTGCCTGGTTCCCTCCTCTCCCGCTGTGCCAGATGCATGACCCCCACAACACACACAAACTGTCCTCCTAGCTCTCCTCACATCTGCAGTCATGCCCACCCACTAGGATCTACTCACCAACCTAACTAAAAACTGGTACCTAGAGCCTTGCCAACCCTCCCCATCGAGCCCCCTATGCTGCTCCCGTTCCCATCCCTACAAGTCCAAGGCACTGTCCTCACTTCCTTTCCTCCCCTCTGCTTGGTCAGTCTCCCATCCCTGCCTGCACTGTTGCTCTGCCTCCTCCAGCACTGATGCCCCGCTGACCTCCAAATCCAATGGGTCACACTGTCCTTCATTGTGAGTTTAGTTCATTGGGGCAGGACAATGCATTGTGGCCGTAACATAAGATGGTGCAACCACCTCGGATAGATATTATTATCCTCCATTTTGGAGCTTGGGAAACTAAAAGACAGAGAGTTAAATGCCTTACCAAGGTCACACAACCACATGTGATGGAACAGATGGTTCAGAATGGGACCTCACTCTCCCTTCTGGCAAGCCCTCGGCCACCTTCACCTCTGATTCCAGTCCTTTCTGTCTAGTCTTGTATCCCCAGCACCTGGGATGCAGTCTGATGCCTATCACTGTGGCATTCTCCTATCCTCAGGGAAGGCACATTTGGGGGAGGCAGAGAACACACAATCAAGTGGGCGGGATATTATGTGCAACCTTCCCAGAGGGTTCTGGGGGCACAAGGAGGAGACAACAGTGATTAAAAAGATCAGTCCCAACACAGTGGTGGCTACCTTTGTTGAATTCTAATGTGCACCAAGAATTATGCTAATCAATTTATATATTATTGAGTTTTTCAAGCAACGCTGTAAAGTGGGTATTATTTTTCATCAGATTTCAGAGATGAAGAAACTAGCGTTAGTGAGATCCCAGGAGGTGGTTATGGTTACCATAAATGGCTGGGCCTCACATCATGGCAAGGTTCTGGGAAGGCTTCCCTAAAAGGCTTCCCTAAGAAGGCACCATGCAAGCAGGGTTTTGTTTTTGTTTGTTTGATTTGGGGGGTTTTGTTGTTGTTTTTATTGCTTTGTTTTGTTTTTTTGAGACAAGGTCTAGCTATGTAGCTCTGTCTGGCCCAGAATTCAATATGTAGACTAGGCTGGCCACAAACTCACAAAGATTCGCTTGGCTCTACCTTCTGAGTGCTAGGATTAAAGGCATGCCCGGGCCTAGAATTGAGGAGGGTTTTGAAGCCTCAGTAGGAATAATCAGACAACTGAAGATGAGCCTCAGGGTGTTCCTGGGAAAGGGACTAAACCCTCCAAAGACTGGAAAAGATACAAAGCATGTCAGGGAAACACAGACAGCTGGACTGGCCACAGATCAGAGATCAAATAGAGGCAGAGGAGAGGTGAGGCTTCCAAAGTGAGGAGATAGAGAAGGATAGCCCCACAGGCCATCAAAAGGAATTTCACTTTCCTAGGGCAGTGCCCATCACCCTGGTATGTGACAGAACTGAAAAACTTCCAGGCCTTCTAGCAATCAGAATCAGCAGTTGGAAGAGGGTGTGTGTATGTGTGTGTGTGTGTGTGTGTGTGTCTGTGTGTGAAGACTGAAATAAACCTAAATAACTTTATGAACTATAACTGGTATACAATAACTGTACATACAGAATGTATGTGTGCATGTGTATATGTATGCATATATATGTGGAGGCTATTTTAAATATTTTTTATTTTTTAAAATATTTTATTTATTATTTTTATTTTATGTGTATGAGTGTATAGCCTACATGTAGGTAAGTGCACTTGTGTCGTGAAATGCCCATGGAGAATAGAAGAGGCTGTCGGATCCCCTGGTACTGGAGTTATAGACAGTTCTTAGCTGCAATGTGGGTGCTGGACTTTGAACCCAGGTCTTCTGCAAGAACAGCCAGTGTTCTTAACCACCGAGCCCTCTTTCCAGCCCCTAATAACTCCTAAATATCCACCTATTTTTTAAATTTTTAAAAAATTTTTATTAGTTTTTTAAGAATTTCATATATTTTTATCATATTCACTGCCCTCTCCCAACTCCTCCCAGATCTACTCCCACCTCCTTACACACACAATTTTGTGTCCTTTTTAAAAATTGTATTTATTTATTTTTATTTTATGTGATGAGTGTTTTGCCTGCATGTACGCAAGTGCACCTGTGCATCCAATACCCATGGAGGCCAGAAGAAGGTATCAGATCTCCTGGAACTAGAGCTATAGGTGGTTGATAGTCACCCTGTAGGAGCTGGGAACTGAACCCAGGTGCTCTGCAAGAGCAACCAGTGCTCTTAGCCACTGAACATTTTTCCAGCCCACCCCTACCTCCCTTTTTTAAAAAGTACTTCAAACGTAATTTGTGCTGCCCAAATATTCTTAGGTATAGGGCTATCCCCTGGGACATTGTCAACCTACCAGAGGTTACATCCTTAAAGAAAATGGCCTCTCCCTCTCCCAGCAGCGATCAGTTGCCAATAGTTACTCAGCAAGGCATGGGGCTACATGCCCACTCCCCCACCATGCTGGGATTTTGTCTGGCTTGGCTTTTCAAAGGTCTTGTGCATGCTGTCACAACTGTTGTGAGTCTGTATGTGCAACTGCCCTGCTGTGTCCGGAAAACACTATTATGTTGTATTCGTCCACTGTCTCTAGCTCTTACAGTCTTTCATAATGATTCCTGAGCCTTTGAGGGAGGGATATCCCATTTAGGGCTGAGCACTCCACAGGCACATTCACCTGTTGCAGGTCTCTGTGTTAATCACTATCTACTGCAAGAAGCAGTGTTTCTAATGAGGGCTACAAAATACATTAATCTATGGGTATAATGATAAGTCATTAGGAATCAGCTAATACTATGTCCATATAGCAGAATAATAGTAGCAGTTTCTTCCCTAGGATCTATAAGCTATCTAGCCACGGGCTCTGATAATGGTGCCAGGTATGGGTTCCATCTTGTGGATTAGGCCTTAAATACAATTAGAAAGTGGTTGGTTACTCAAATAACATTCATGCCACTGTTGCAATAAGGGGCTTTTTTTTGCGAGGTCAGTTGTTATTATAGCTTGAAGACTTCACAGCAGGGTAAGACTGATATCAATTACTTTTCTTTACTTTTTTGCTCTGGTAACATGTATAGCACCTTCTAGCACTATGAAAGCTAGCTAGTACTGATGAGGCTTCCAGGTCAGAACCAACTTGATTTCTCCATGTTCTATGACTCAAGTATGTGGTGTCTTCAGTAATAGGGTCATACCATCAAGTTCTGGAGGTTGACCAAGAGCAATGATAATAACCTGTAGTATTTGGAGGGTCTGTGGGATGTCACTGGGCAACAACTCCAAAAGAGGTAACGTATTCCTGGCATCGGGCTATTTACTTACTAGTCTTTTGTGTCTAGTCACCCCATTAAATGCAACTCTGTTTAAGCTCTTTTTATATATGCATATGTACATATTTTAGAAAGTGTCTACAGTAGTAGGTTTCCATATAACTTTTTCAAAAGGCCTTTAGACACCATGCCCATTCCCACCGTGGGCCGAGGCCCCCTCCTCCTCTTCCCACCTGAGACTCTACTCACTGCATCTTGATCCCCCTGCGCCCATACCAGCTACATTCTCCTGCTCCAGGGCCCACACCTCCTCTGCCTAGCTAGTTAGACCTTCTCCATGTTGTCCTCACCCCTGCCTTGGCCCTAGACCCCCCTCCTGATTGTCCTGCCTGAGACCTCCAGACTACCCTGACAAGTATATCTGTCAAAGAAGCTTCTTGTCAGCCAGGCATGGTAGCTCATGCCTTTGATCGCAGTGCTTGGGAAGTAGAGTCAGGCAGATCTTTATGAGAGCTAGACCAGTCTGGTCGACATAGGAAGTTCCAGGGTAGCTGGGGCTACAGGGAGATCCTGTCTCAAATAAACAAACAACAACAACAGCAACAAAAAACAGCAGCAACAACAACAAAAAAGAAACCAAACAAACAAAAGAGAAGCTTCTTTTTGCAACAGATGGAGACTATTACAGAGTTCTATAACTGGTCAACCACAGAGAGTACATGTCTATGAGATGCCTAGCCCTAAGCGACACATCTACAATGGAACCTCTACACCTAAGACTCATGGAACATAGTGGAAGAGGAGGGAGAGAGAATACTAACACATCTCTCCACTCTCACCAGTGAAGCTTCCTCATACAACAGAAGGTGATGCACACAGAAGGTCACAACTGGCCAACATGTAGAGAGTAAGAGATACAGAGTACATGTCCCTGAATAGGACTCCTATATTAAGTCTCTGACATCTGGGGCTCAGGGACCATTGCAGAAGAGGGGGCAGAAAGATTGGAAGAGCCAAGGCGTGGTAGATGACCGCAAGGAAACAGAGTTTTCCAGGCTGCTGGCAATTTTCTCATATGACCTTACAGCTATGGTAACAGCATGCACAAGACCCATGCAAATGCAAACCAGACAGAAACTCAGCATAGAACTGGGAAAATGGGCACCCAATCTTAGCTGAGAAACTATTGGTAGCTGATCACTACTAGGTGAGGCTCTTCTTTAAGGGAGTAACACAGGATAGGCTGACCAGGCTCCAATGGATTGACTCACATCTGGGAACATAAACTTGACTCAATAGGCCCTAATATATGGCAGAATGTGTGAAATCCCATGGGGGTGCAGATAGGGGAGCGGGTCTAAATATGATTAAGATGTATTATATGGCTGGGTGTTGTGATACACGCCTTTGATCCCAGCACTTGGGAGGCAGAGGCAGACAGATCTCTGTGAGTTCAAGGCCAGCCTGGTCTATATTGTGAGTTCCAGGCCAGCCAGGGCTATAAGAGACCTGTCTCAAAAAAAAAAAATGTATAAAATGCTCAAAAATTCAATAAGAATATATATTGAAATAATATTTCCCAGACATTTGCATGCATTTCATCTTTCAAGAACTCTCTATTTAGTTCCTTGTCCCCAGTTTTAATTGGGATGTTTCATTTTTTTAGTTCTTCGTATTTCTAGATACAAAACCTCTGTCAGCTATATAGCTAATAATTTTTTTTATCTCCACTTCCCCAGGTCTGGGATGACAGGTGCAGGTCAACACATCTTTTTTTTTTTTTTCAATAAGACTCATGTCCTCATGATTGTGCAGCAAGCACTTTACTAGCTGAGCCAACTCTCCAGCCCCTTACAGTATATTATTTATTATATTTGTATATATTATCAGTTAACCAAGTTGAACTTTCATGGTATCCTTACTTTGGTCTGTTGTTGGTGCCCTATCTGAAGTAAGTCACACAACAAAGAGATGTACCTATCCCAATCCAATACAGCCCCAGGTTACTAAACTTTGGTTAACTAAAGGGTTGATGTATGTGTTCATCCAGGAGGCCCATCATCATCAACATACCATGTTCATTTCTTTAAAAGTGTCCACATGTTCTTCCCTGTGTAAACATTAAACTCTGTTCTGAAGCTAAGCATTGAAAACAGATCTGGGGCCTGACACCCTGTTCAATTTCATGTGACTTCTGTTTTGAATAACAACCAGGTGAAGTGTGTTTCTTTCACTACCAAGAGTTCAGCGATCAGCGCTAGGGCCCCAGGCAGCTACTCTGTCTATGCTGTCCATTACATATGATGTCAGGAACTGCATGTGGGCAAACTAATCAGTGGCAAGAACACCCCAAGGAGATAATGACCTTTGTTCTTGAGATGTGGGGAACTAAAAAAAGATCTAGTGACAGGTGATGAGAATCAGATGTGTGTCACCTATATCACCAACTTGTGATCACTCATCTGCTATATAAACTGCTCTTGAACCAGTCTCCTGGCAAGATGGTCAGTCCTTCAGGATGATTATCCACCATCTTCTCATCAGCCATCCTACCGTGATGCCCTTTCTGCTGAACAAGCCTTTGTGTGGTAACAGTTCTCTTTCAAAATTGTCTTAACTATTCTGAGTCTTGAGCATTTTAGTATGAATATTAGAATCTAAATATTAATTTCTTTAAAAATGTCTCTGGAGGGGCTGGAGATATGCTCAGCAGCTAAGAGCACTGGCTGCTCTTGCAGAAGACCCAGGTTCAGTTCCCAGCATCCACA
>NW_008350402.1:618575-659455 GCF_000622305.1 Nannospalax galili
ATCCACACGGCAGCTAACCTTGTGTAACTCCAGTTCCAGGGGATCCAACTTCCTAGTCTGGCCTCTGTGGGCATTGCACATATGGTACACTTACATACATACAGGCAAAACATTCTTAACACATTTTTTAAAATGCCCCTGGGTATTTCATTGGAGTTGTGCTGCATTTATAGACAACTTTGGACAACTGGTTCTTTTGACTTTATGTGTTTTCTTTCATTTCTCTCAGTAACAGTCCATAGTTTCATGGCACAGCTTTTCATAACTTTTCTAAGATTTATCCCAAGTCTTCAGGCTCTTTTGAGACTACTATAAATGGCCTTTAAATTTTGATTTTTTCAATTACTCTTTGCTAACATGTAACAAACACTGTCTTTTTGTAGATCAATATATTATATCCAAAATATTTATTACTTCTATTAACTTTTTGGTGTGTTCCAGTAGATTTTCCACATAAACGAGGGTGCCATATGTGAACAGTTTAGTTTTACTTCGCAATCTGGGTGCCTCTGATTTTTTTCCCTTGCTTAGTTGCATTGGCAACTAAGACTTGAAGACTTGGGATAAATCTAAGAAAAGTTACGAAAAGCTGTGCCCTGCATCAATGCTGCATAGATGTGTCAAGAACAGATAGATGGCTTGTGAGCCAGCAAGATGTCTCAGTGGGTAAAGCGTGTGCTATACAAGCAACCTGAGCTTGGCCCCCCGAACCCACATAAAAGTGGAAGAAGGAGAGGGGGCTAGGGAGATGGTTCAGTGGTCTACACTGGTTGATCTTGCAGAGGACACAAGTTCGATTTCCAGCACCCATATGGTAACTTCCCAGCACCCATCTGTAACTTTAGATCCAAGGGATCTGCCGCCCTTTTCTGGCCTTCACAGGCATTGTATCATGCACAGGCACACTTACATACTTGCAGACAAAACACTCATACACATAAGAAATATAAATAAAATAAAAATTTTTAAGTGGAAGGAGAGAACCAACTCCATAAACTGGTCCTGTAAGTTCCACATGGGTGCCATGACACATACCCCCCCCAATAATAATAGTAATACAGAAATAATTTTTTTAAAAAAGAAAAATTACCTTGTATTGTTACTGATCTTAGTGGGAAAATAGCCATTTCATCATGATTAGCTATGATGTGAGTTATAGAGATTTTGTAGATGTCCTGATCAGACTGAGATCTTTTTCTTATGAGTTTTACTAAGAGTTTTCATCAGGAATCAAGGTGGATTTTGTTGATTTTTTTCCTGTATTTATTTATTGAGATAATCAAATTTTTTTTCCTTTTTAAAAAATTTTTATTTTATGTGTATGCGTGTATTGCCTGCATGTAGGTAAATGTACCCGTGTCATGCAATGCCCAAGGAGGTCAGAACAGGCTGTCGGATCCCCTGGGACTGGAGTTACAGGACAGTTGTTAGCTGCCATGTGGGTACTGGGATTCGAACCCGGCTCTTTGGCAATGTTCTTAACCGCTGAGCCATCTCTCCAGTCCCTCATTTTTTTTTTTAAATGCTGGAGATTGAACTTGGTCTCACAAATGTTAAGCAATTGCTGTAGCAGTAAACTACGCTGCAGACCAGTTGTTTGTTTCCTTTATTTACTTTGTTACTATAGTGAATCACTTTGATTTGTAAATGTTAAGCTATCCATGCATTTCTGGGGAAATGCTACTTAATCATGGTGTGTTACCTTTCTACTCTGTTTCTAGATGCCGTCTGCATTCATGTATTTGATCACTGAAACTATTAGGCTGCATTTCTACTTTTCTATGATGTCTTCATCTGTGTTTGGTATCAGGGGAATGCTGGTGTCCTGAGATGAACGGAGCTAGACGCCCTTCAGTGAATAAGCTCCTGTTCTAAAAGGTTGATGTCAGGCCATGAAGTACTTTATGGTATTCCCTTATCAACCTTCTTATCTGCAGTAATGTTCCCTCTGCTTCATTGATGCTGGAAATCTGCAGCTTCTCTTTTCTTCTTGACCAGTCCGACCACAGGTTTGTCATTCTTCCTGATCTTTTCAAATAACTAGCTTTGAGTTTCATTGACTCTCCCATTTTTCTGTATTTGAATTCACTGATTTCTACTTTACTCTGTATATCCCTTTCCTGACTTTACCTGGGTTGCATTGGCTCTCCCTTTTCTAGTTTCTTAAGGTAAGAGCTAGGTCATTGATTTGAAACCTTTGTTTTTTCTAATAGAGTTATTTAGTGCCATGCATTTCCCTATCACTACTGCCCTGGTGGTATACCACAATGTCTAGCATTGTATTTCCATTTTCTTCTGTTTAAAATACAGCCTATCTAAAGTTTTCATTCTTATTTTGACCCATGGGTTATTTAGCAATATGTTATTTAGTTCCCATAGGGTTTCACTAAGACCTATTGTTGATTTATAATTTAATTCCATTGTAATTTGAGAAGATAATTGTATGAAGTGAATTGTGGGTCATTAAAGAAGTCCTAAGCACAGTGTGGCACATGCCTTAATCTCAGCACTCCAGCGGCAGAGGCAGGCAGATCTCTGTGAGATTAGGGCCATCCTGGTCTCCATAGAGAGTTCCAGGCCAGTCAGGGCTGCATAGTGAGACCTTGTCTCAAGTCTCCGCCAAATAAAACCCGAAAGGTCATGTTAGTTGGGTCGAGTTGCTTGGTAACATTCAGGTCTTCTGAGTTCCCATTGGCTTCTGTACACTCACTGTGCTATCGCTTTTTGAAATTTCTATTGTGGAATTTTTAAGTTGTTCTTTTAGTTGCATCCGTTTTTAAAATATTTATTCTTTGACAATTTCATACATGTATACAAATGTACCTTGATTGTATATACCCCCAACTCTCTCCTCTCACACTCCCTGGACACCCCCAACATGTCTTTCTTCTACCTTCATGGCCTCTCCTTTTTCCTTTTTGTAACCCACTGTGTCTAATTAGTGCTGTCTGCCTGCTGGAATGCTGACTGTTCTTGTTGGCTTGATCTTGTGCAGGTGACCATAGGTGCAGCGAGCTCATGAGCGCAATGACCATGTCACATCCAGAAGATGCATTTCACAGCTCTCCTTCCCATCCTCCAGCTCTTACATTTTTTCTGAACCCTCTTCTATAATGTTCCCTGAGCCTTCATGGAGCTGTTACAAATGTCCTCTTCAGTGTTAAGCACTCATAAGTCATTTATTTTCAGCACTTTGACCAGTTGTGAAACTCTAGATTGTCTGCTGCCTGCTGTAGAGAGAAGCTTGTCTGGGCAAGGTTGAAAGTGATGCTGATTTATTGGTATAAATATAAATATTTAGAAGGCAATTGGACCCATCCATATAGTGAAACAACTGTAGTTGGTTCCCACCTGGGGCCCATGACCCTAAAAAACATGGGCGTTTGACCAGATTTGGAGTACCAAGCATGAATTCCTTCCTGTGGAGCAGGCCTCAAATCCAATCAGACAATAATTGGTTATCCCTACAACTTTAAAGCCACTGCTGCACCAGTAAGGAGATCTAGCTTGGCAGGTTGCTATTATAGCATGCAGGTTTCACTGCTAGGTAATACCAATGATGACTTTTCCCTCCAGTGGCCTGCATAGCAACCTCTAGAACTATGAAAAACAGCCAGAAAGGAGGAAGTTTTCAGGTCATTTCTGTTGGGCCTTTGGGACCCTCATACTTGTGGCATAGAGAAAAATAAGGCCTAATGACCTGACTCTGGCCAGCCGGTCACTTCCTCGTGGAGGTGACTCAGCGGGGCCTGATTTCAGACTGCCTCTGCCCAGTAACAGCTGGCATGGTAAATTCCCAGTGGCCCACAGTCATCACCCCAGATGATGCATTCCTGTACCCACCCCCCTTTCCACACCCGTTTTGCTTAAGCTATGTAAGTTGATGCCTGTTGCAATAAAGTGAGTTCCTGCCTAGACAAGACTCCGGACTCGGTGTGGTTTTTGAGTAGCCGACACTCACCATCCTGCTCAGCCCCCAAGAGAGGAACCCAGGCTGGTCCTGGCCTCTCCCCCTGTGCCGTACCTGTCAGAGTGCCCGACAATTTCCAGGTTGATTTCTCTTTGTCCTGCAATCAAAGTGTGTTGTGTCTTCATCAATGTGATCTTACTGAGTTATGACAAGCAACCAAGGTCAGACATTAGGATTATATCTTCTTGATTAAGTGACCCTTTTTTCATCAATAGTGACCTATTTTTTTTGCTTCAAAATATGCTCTGTTTTCTATTAATACAGCCACTTCAGTTTTGTTTAGGCTCATAGTTAGAATGGTATCTCCCACCCACTTTTACCACATTTGCTTCTTTATAATTAAGTGTATTTTTATTTGGTCTTTATTTTATGCTTGATTTTTAATAAAATCGTGATAATTGCCACATTATATTTTTTTGAATTATCATAGGTATAAGCTCAACAAATTATTGTGTCCTCTCCTGACTTCTAAACATCATCATCCAAAGAGAAGCCAAAAGCCTCAGGTCTTCAACCTAATAAACTTTGGCAAGGAGAAGTAACTCACATAAATTGCTTTGGTCATTTAAATTTTTCTCACATATGGATACTTTTTAAGGCTCTATTTTTTGCTACTGTTTGCTGTGGTTTGAATGAGAATGTCCTCCAGAGGAGGCCAGAAGCAAGGGATCAAATTCTTCGTGATAGAACCAGGATGAGAACGACTATGAAGGGCATTTTAAGTAGAAGTAAATACTCAAACAAGACTGAGTCTGAGGAATGAACCCAGGTGGCTTAAAACAGTGCTAGGATGGTTTGAGTCATATAGTGAGATTTGGTCAGTAAATTGGCAGGCAGAAAGGGCAGCTAAAAGTTCTGCTTACTGGGAGGTGTTTGTTCCAGGGATTAGAAAGAGTATTCCAACCCAATATAATAAATAGTTCCTTTGCCTGATTTATTGGCTCCATCTGAAAAAAAATGTTAATGCATTAGGAATGGAATGTGTACTTACAAAAGGAAAGACTTGCATAAGAAGTAATGGAGTTCCTTATGGAGAAAAGTAAAAGGAAGTTTGTCCCAAAAAATGAACAAAAGGTATTTGCCATCCTTCTGTGGTCTGAAAAAGAAATTTGACATTGAAATATGAAATATCTCCATCCTTACATCCTTCTAACATTTTCTCTTACTTTCTGACTATCTTAATGTCATGAAACATAATAGTATAAATAAACAAATTAACCATTTATTGTGAGAACATTTTCCCTGGTAGTAATAAGCAGTGTCTAGCCCCTTATAAGTTTCCAGGGACAAACTAATGCTTATTCCACAAAAGTCAACAAATATCAATTGCATCAATTAAGTTAAAGCTGAAATTTCTCAGAATAGATGAGAATAAACCATAATAAGACTTTAATCAATATAATCTGAATCAGTAACACACACAAACTCAACTTTTTTATAGTCCAACTTGGATTATCTAAGACAAAGCCAATTTTTGCTAAAGGAGGTTCCTACAAGATTCTGGAGATCTTGTAAAATTTTCCCAATTACATTCAAAGTGATAAGCAAATTCTCTAATATCCTGGGGATAAGAGGGGAGCTAGGCAGCCCTTATCATCTTAGGGCATGGCAAGGTTATGAGTAGTTCCACTTCCTCTGTAACCTAGGGAGCATCCCTAAATATCTGCCCCTGAAACATGCCTGCAGAAGGAATTTCCCCTCTGTGGTCTGAGGGCATGTAAGCATGTGTGCTGGCAATCAAGTAGGCTGTAAACACACCGATGTTGTAACCAATGATGGGGGGTGGCAGTATAAAAATTGTGAAAAAATGGTTGGGTGTGGTGGCACACGCCTTCAATCCCAGCACTTGGGAGGCAGAGGCAGGCGGATCTCTGTGAGTTCCAGGCCAGCCTGGTCTACATAGTAAGTTCCAGGACAACCGGGGCTACAGTGAGACTCTGTCTCAAAAAGAACAAAAAAAAAAGTGAAAAAAACTAAAGTCAGAGCCCAAGTTTTTAATGAGAAAACTCTGCTCGAGTCCACCAGTGTGAATCAACTTTCTTGACTTCACCACATGAGTCTCTTGGGTGCCTTCTCTGTGTATGGTACATCCCATGCCTCAGTTTTCGATAACACTGGGAAGTGAACCTGGGTCCTTTTAACTGCTAAGCCATCTCTCCAGTCCCTTATCATTCTTCTAAAAAAAAAAAAAAATTTATTTATGTGTATTTGGGGGTATGCACACGAGTGCAGGTACCTATGGAGGCCAGAAGTCCTTGGGTGGCTTCATCTACATTATCAGCATCTTTTTGTGGGTTGCAGTTTTCTAGGAGAAGACTCCTTAGGCTTTTTCCTTTCTGAAGTTTAGCTGGGTGGGTCTTGGCCTGATGGTACCATTTCCATTGTTTAAATGCAAATCTAGAGGCCTCTCCTTAAAGGCTTTACTCTCCTTATCAAAGAGAGCCTCTCCTTCAGCATATGCCTTGGCACCAACATTATTAAGCTTCCTAGTGCTCTTTTCCTCTCCAAACTGTACATTTTGTGGTTCTTTCTGCTCCACTTGCTCTTTTTCATTGTAGAGCTCCATAACATTCACCGTTAACTACCCTGCCACTGATTCTATATTAGATTGTCTTGAAATTTCCTCCACCAGAGATATTAGTCCCTTATTTTTCAACTTAGCCTCAGGCAAGCTCTTAGGCTGTGGGCAGAGGGCAGGCACATGCTTTACCAAAATATCCCAATTGCTGCTTAAGTCATTATTACCCCCTGGAACTACTTTGGTCTTGGCACTGTTTTCTTCCAGACTCCTACTAGGATGGCCCATTATGTTCTGCTTACATTATTGAACCAATTTTCTACTCCAAACTTCCAAAGTCTTCCACATTCTTCCAAAATCCCACATGGTCAGGTTCTTCACAGCAGCAGTCCATTTTCTCGTATCAACCTCTGTATTAGTTACTTTCCTGTTGCTGTGATAAAACACTATGACCAAGGCAACTTATAGAACGAAGAGTTTGAGCTATGATTCAAGAATTTAGTGAAAAAAATAGTGTCCCATAAGCTGCTTTTGCTATCAGCGTCATTATATCATGAGACAAGTAATAGTAACTTCTGTTGAAAATGTTTTATCCCTTAGTTGTTCTCAAGAGTATAATGCTTTTATTATAGGGCTACTTTATTTTTCTCCTCTTGGTCACTGAATCAGGGGACTAGCCCAGCTCAGGAGTTTTTGCAATAAATTTTGAGATGAACATGTTTGAATCTGAACTGGGAAGGCCAAATCCTATCTCCACAGCTAGCTTCTCACTGATTTTAAACAACATGGAACAATTTATTAATATACAAAAAAAAGGCATTTGTTTCTCTGTAAAATTAAATTTACTGGGTCTTACATTGGGAACAGGAAATGACAAATGTCAGAACACTTAATTTTGAATGGTAATCACTAAATTTTATAAAATCATGAGTATGTGGGAGTTAGCACTCATAATCAAGGGTAATCAAGCTAACAAAATTATCTGCCCTTACTATTGCCTGAGTATCTCCCTGGCTATATTTGGAGTGACCAGATGCTTGAAAGCTTATACCCATAATTAGTTAGTGTCTGTAAATGGAAGCAAACAATCTGATAAAATAAAGTATCCTTTTTCCTGTATTGATATTACCTATTAGAGGTCATTTTTATTTTCCAGTCTAAGTTTAGGCCAGGCTTGAATGAAGAAAACTATTAGATTTTTGTAAAGTTTATGATTTGTAGGCAAGCATGATAGCAGTCAGGGTGAATTCCTCTAAAGAAGGCTAGTAGTCTGGCTGTGAACATTCAAAAAACTACACTATAGCCAGGTGTGGTGGCACACACGTTTAATCCCAGCACTCAGGAGGCAGAGCAGATGCAGGTGGAGCTCTGTGAGTTCCAGGCCAGCTGGGGCTACAGGGAGACTGCGTCTCAAAAAGACTTAAAAAAAAAAAAAAAAAGAAAAAAACCTACACTACAATTCACCACCATATAACCATATAATCTCGGATTAAGTACTCATAAACTTGGAACACAGAAAACAGTAACAGCTAAAAGAACTTGGAAAAAGATGATTATCAATACATTCACTCTCTTTAACCTATATATGTCATTTTAACTGGAAAATGGATTTAAAAACAGTATGACAACACAGAAATGAAAGAAGCAGACAGCAAAGGAGGGAAAGGAGACTCTGTCTCAGAGAAAAACGGTGATGGAGATGCAGGGCAGAAAAAGCCAGCATTATCAGCTCTGCAGCGGCCAGAGACAGGTACCTTATTTATTTAAGCTAGCTTCTTCCACCACCTTTTGCCCTAGGGAAGGGAACTCCATGGAAAGCAGGAGAATTATGTGGAAGAGGTAGTATGAGTTTCCATTAGAGGGAATTTCTTTGGAAATACTCTTCTTTTTCTCTTGATAAGGCTATATATCTACTTTAATTTGGTTACAGAAAGTTAAATGTTTCAACTGAACCATTTCTAAGTAGTAGCTTAATTGGACAACAATTATTTCTCAAGATCCTGAATCAAATGTCCCATGGTTGGAATACCAGGGATAATATTTCTTAATAACATTTAAAGTTTCACAAATTTGCTTTGATACCACTTTAGTTCCAATTCCTTTACATAAATTTATTAATGGTTGTGCATTTGCATAAGATTCAGGAGGTAAAGCGACCCCTATAGTTAAAGCAAAAAGGTGAAAATTTAAAAAAAAAATGTCTAAGGAAAGTTCCTTGAAGTTTTAGCCTAGTAAAGAAAAAGCAAAAAGCAAAAAGTGAATAAAAGACTATTGGAGCACACTGGTGTAGGCTATCATGAAAGCCTTGTGATTGTTGTCATATCACTTACCCTTGTATAAGACTGGGAATGTCTAATAATTCCTATTTTCCTTGGGACTTCTCCAGGCACTAATCCATGAGTTAGAGTTCTGGTACAAGCTATCAAGAAAGACTTGCATTTGCTGTCATACAACTTACAACACAAGACTGGGACAGCCTATATTCCACTTTTCCCCAGTATTTCTCTGCCTACTCATCTCTAAGTACAGAGTAGAAAGTCTCTTCCTCATAGAGGGCACTGAAATGAGGCATTTCTAAGCCGCACCGCAGCTCTGCCTGAATTTAAAGGGAGCTTGACTCTAGCATTCATTTTAAGGCCAAGAACTGACCCAAACTCCTGAGAACCTATTCCTTCAGATTTCTCTCAGAACTGTGTTCTAGAGCAAGGGGTCAGTCAGTCTTTTATTTTTTAAAATATTTCATTTATTATTTTTATTTTATGTGTATAAGTGTATTTCTTGCATGTATATAAATGCAGTCATTTTGTGCAATGCCCATGAAGATCAGAAGGCATTTGATCCCCTGGAACTGGAGTTATAGATGGTTGTTAGCCATGGGTGCTGGAAGCTGAACTCATGTCCTCTTCAAGAACAGCCAGTGCTCTTAACCACTGAGCCATCACTCCAGCCCCAACTTATTATTTTATTGAAAGATCTATCTCCAGCATGAAATGGGGAGTAAAAATCAGGACTCACCCTTCTTTATCAGAGAATCTTGCCCTTTAATCTCTAGACCTAGGAATATCCCACAAACACACACACACACACACACACACACAAACTACAAATAGATGTTTCTCAATTTCTCTCATTGCTTGCAATGAGAAGTGTGCTGCTTGCAGCACTTTGATATGTAGAGCATGCATGCATGCATACACACATTCATACGCTATCTTAGGTGGAAGGCAAGGAGGGGTCCTGAGGGATTAAGGTTATATGCCCAGGTTACAAGAGGAGCAGATGACTCAGTGAGTTTGTTTACATTATGAACAGTAACTTTTTGGTTGCAAGGTTAGGTAAATATATTTAGTCCAGATTATGTCCATATTATAAAAGGCATTCCTACACCCCAGCTAGTGACCAAGTATTTAAACAACATGAAACTGTGGAGGACGTTTCACATTCAAACTATAACAACATTTAATGTGCTCGTTGATGTGGCTAGGTTAAAATCCATCAATCTATGATCTAGCTATTTGTTTCTTATTTCATTCATTCAATTTTTCTAACTCTTTTTTTTTTTTGAGGGGGAGGGAACTTTCTGAGACAGGGTTTCTCTGAAGCCCCAGCTGGCCTGGAACTCACTATGTAGACCAGACTGGCCTCAATCTCACAGTGATCCACCTGCCTCTGCCTCCTGAGTGCTGGGTTTAAAGGCATGTGCTACACTCTATCCAGCCCCAACTCCCTTTGGTGAATTAATTTATCTTATTTGTTGACTTAGCTAGAATTTTTTGTTTATATGGTCTACTAGTTGCTTTGAAATTTATAAAAGGCATCTTTCAGTTTGTTTTGATTTGGGATTTATGAGATTGGTTCTCACTAAGTAGACTCAAACCCTAAGTGCTGAGGTTACAGATATACATCACTGTGTCTGGTGTAGCTTAAAATACATTGTTAATTGATCATAGTCTACCATCAAAGATATTATACCACCTCAACCTTTAATATATTGGATAAGAACTTTACAATAGGGCTATCAAGATAGCTCACCAGTAGGGATGCTTTCCACCAAGTCTGACAGCCTGAGTTTGACCCTGGATCCCACATGACAGAAGGAGAGAAATGACTCCTTCAAGTTGTCCTCTGACCTCCACACATACTGTAATATGCATATGTATGTATGCATGCATGCACACACACACAATAAATAAATAATTTTGTTTTAAAAAACCTTACAACTATATTTTCCTACTCTGACCATTTTTGCTACTGTTGTACATTTACGTGTTATAAACACTAGATTAAATAGCAATTATTTTTATGTTAATAGTAAATTATCTTTAAAAGGATTTTAAGTAATATGAAAAAATCTTAAATAGTTATCATACAGTTTTCATTTCTGATATTTTTATTTTCTGTGGAATAATAATTCTATCTGATATTATCTTCTATCTGGTCAACATTCTTTAACATTTCTTTTAGGCTGGGTGTATTAATTTTGAATTCTCTCAGCTTTTATATAATTGAAAATGGCTTCATTTTGTCCCTAATTTTTTTCCTTTCTTTTGTTTATTTGTGTGTGTGTATGTGAGCACATGTGTGTATTCACTTGCCTGTACATGCATGTGCAGAGGACAGAGGCTGACTTCATGTGTCTCCCTCTATTGTTCTATTGTTCTCCACTTTATTTTTTTGAAACAAAGGTCTGTCACTGAATCTGGAGCTTGCTATTTTGCTGAGCCATCTCTCCAGTATTACCTTCTTTGTTTGTTTGTTTTTGGAAAAAAGATAGATTTTATTTTTTATTTATGTGTGTGTATGTGGGGGTATGTGCATATGGATGAGTTCAGGTACCTATGGAAGCCAGAAGAGGGCATCAGAGACCCTGCAGCTGGAGTTACAAGCAGTTGTGAGATACCTGTTGTGGGTGCCAGGAGTGAGTTTGGGTCCTCTGCAAAAGTAACAAGTGCTTTTGACTCCTGAGATGTCTTTCTGTCTCCATTTTATCTCACAGCACAAAAAAGTTACAGTTTCAGTTTTCTCATACTGCTTCCATTGAGAAATTTGCTGTTACCTTCATCTTTTTAAAATACTTTATTCATTATTTTATGTGTATGAGTATATTGCCTGCATGTGTATAAGTGCATCTGTGCCATACCACGCCCAAGGAGGACAGAAGAGGGTGTCAGATTCCCTGGAACTGGAGTTAGAGTTCTTAGCTGCCATGTGGGTGCTGGGAATTGAACCTGGGTCCTCTGCAAGAGCAGCTAGTGCTTATAACTGCTGAATATCTCTCCAGCCCCCTCTTACCTTCATCTTTGTTCCTATGTGCATAGTATGTCTTTTTTCTCTTGCTTGCTGTCTTCTTTTTTTAATGTTGGTGGTAGTAGTGCTAGGGATTAAACCCAAGGCCCTAAACATGCTAGCCAAGCACTCTACTATTGAGCTACCTCCCCAGGCTTTTTTTTTTTTTTTTTTTTTTAAGCTTCTGTATAATTCAGGCATGATCATCCTGTTTCAGCAGCTGCTTGCTGGTCTTGCACCCAGCACCCAAACGGCAGCTAACAACCTCTGTAACTCCTTCTACAAGAACAAGAACTGTCCTAGGGGGCTCCTATTCCAGGCAGGAAAAGTTCACCATCTCATCAACACACAAGGTATTCCTCCCATCTGTTTAGCATGACTTAAGGCGAACCTACCTTCCTAGGGGTGGTCCTGTGGCCAGGTGATCTGGCCAAACTGGAAAGCTGGGTCTTCATCTATGTCAGAGAGTCTTATACTCGTGACCAGTTTTAAAGGTTCTTTTGCTACTTTAACACAAAGGCACCAGGCACACATGTATACATATGTACACACATGCAGGCATACTATACTCACACATATAAAATAAGAATAGATAAATCTTTTTTAAAGCTTTTCTTTATCAATAGTATTAGAGTTAGGGACCACTGGGAAGGATCTTTCAGACTCAAAAAAAGTTCTGAATCAGCCAAATCTATTTATCAGGGACAGCACTCTCTGAGCCAAATTAGGGAGTGCCACCCTAACTGGAAGGAAACAGGAGCTTTTTAAAGGTAAAGTCCAAAAGATAAAATCATTGGTACAAGATTTAAGTTTTTACAATTTTATTAGAATTTTTTTTTTTTTTTTTTGGTCTTTTTGAGACAGGGTCTCCCTGTAGCTCCAGCTGGCCTGGAACTCACTATGCAGACCAGGCTGGCCTCAAACTCACAGAGATCCACCTGCCTTTGCCTCCTGAGTGCTGGAATTAAGAGCGTGCGCCACCACACCCAGCCAATTTTATTAGAATTTTAAAGAAAAATCCTCAGTGGGGTAGGCAAACCGGTAATCTTGGCAGCTGCCTTGAGGAGAATGGTGGGAAGCAGGAAAGAAAGCCATGAAGCCATGTGGGTCTTACAGCCTACATGGGAGTCAAGCATGTGGCTGAGTCAGTCAGCCACATGAGTGGGTGAAGGAAGGGCTTTAGAGAAAGTAAAGAAATACAAGATGCTATGGGCAGCCCAAAGCTTTAAAGAAAGCATGTTTAGAAAAGGGATATGGAAAAGAAAAGGAATGATTATCCTTTTCTGAATTCTTCAGAAAAGCAGGAAGATTTACAGACCACATGACTGAGGCTGGACCAGAAGTTCCTGGCTAGGAGGTGGGGTTCCAGGCAGGAAAAATTTTGCTATCTCATTAAGGTGATAGGTATGTCACACATCCATTTAGCACAACATAAGGTGAACCGCCTTCCTAGGGGTGGTCCTATGACCAGATGATTGACCAGTGAGACTGGAAAGGTAGGTCTTTCAATAGACTAGATTTTATAGTCTTGAGTACTTAAACTTATGGGGCTATCACAATAGTTTTAAGCAATGAGATGATAGTATGCTTTGATGTCATTTTGGTCATATTTCTTGTTCTTGGGGTTCGCTCAGTTTTTTCTGCAGCTTTGTAGTCATTATTTGTAGGCACTGCAGAGCAGTGAACTAAACAAACAGGTGTTCTTCATGGGGCAGGTAAATATTAAATAACCCCACAAATGCATAATTGCCTATGGTGAGCCATGCGAGGGATTTTCTCTGGCAGGAGTCAGTGACCAGTAATAAATGTCCTCTGAGACTACACAGCAGAGACTCCTAGAAAGCTGGATGAGTGGTGGCTTCCATTATTGCTCTGTTATTCTTTCATTTCACATTTCCCAGGCACCCACCTTGGGCTAGGCAGAGACAAAGCTCAATAGATGACTCTCTCTTCCTAGTAGAAGGGCCATCCGGTTCCCAGACAACCTTCCAGTACCACCTGGGAAGTGCTGTAATTAGAAACCTGGAGCCCTGGGAGCACAGTCTGCCTGGGAAGCCACAGGAAAGACACAGCGGGTGGGAGCCTTCCAGGAGACAGTCTGAGTGGATGGGATCTTGATAGACAGTGAGAGGAGACCTGGAGGAATAGACTTGAGGACCGAAAACAGACCAACTGTCGTACCAATTCCCCTCCCACTCTCCTTCAGATCTCCGGGGAAACTTGTAGAGTGTGTGGTATTCCTTCTGTCCCAAGTCCCTTCCCCATCTCCAGCCCCACCTCCTACCTTCTCTGTAGTGGCTTAGCTCAGCTGGGCCTCTTAGCCAATTAACACTCTTCGAATTTGAAAAGCTCAAATCTACTCCTCCTGAGGTGTGAGAGATCAGAGTAATTAAGGCTTCTTTCTAATGCAAATCTAAACCAGAAATGGAATGTTTGTGTCCTTGGGAAGTTTGGGTCTGGGATTGCTTAGGAGCTGGGAAGATAAAGGAGGTGATGATGGCTTCAAGTATATCAGCCAATTTGTTTGGATGCTTTCCAGAAATATCTGATTCAATTAAACCTAAATTGACTCCACGGGACAATGAAGTGAACTTCTTTAAAGGTAAATCAAATTCCTACTCTCCCAAGCACTCTCGGGATCCTTCTCCGTAGTCTCACGTCCTGATGCATCTCATCTGACCTCTGCCTTTCCCCCATCCTCATCTCAGGCACTTTTATTAAGTGCTTGTCACTCTTTGTAATTATTTTAGTTACTGGCTGGCCTTCCCACATCATTAAGTAAATACATCCACGTTGCTTTTCACCCTGCAACATCATATATAAAGTTGTCCATGTGAAAAATAGCTTGCCTGCAAATCAGCACTTGCCATTTGAAATGTGCCCTAGAGCCTTTCACAAGAGGGCTCATACTCAAAACCACTGTTGTTTCCCCTTCCACACCATCCTTCCCTTCTCTGTCCTACCAGTCTCACAGCCAGTGACAGATGAGCCATTACAGACCTCTGGCTCTACCCAGGGCCACTCTTCTACAGAATTTTTAGGTAGACAGACCGTTATTAACAGGCTTGGAGACCTTTGAGGATGGACTCCTCCCTCTGTTCTCCAGGTACAAAGGGAAGTGTCAGCTTTGCCCCTCCTCAAGATTTAAAAAGTGGAGGCTTTAGGACTTTGTTAAGGCCCTTTAAGGAAAAGCTACTTCTGTTGAGTTCTGGGCTGGCCCTGGGTGGAGACCTGACAGGATGCATAAGATTACAGAAAGGTACTTTTATCTCCTTTCTTAAGAGTTAATCCCACTGGGCCTGTCAATTACTTGGCCTGGAGACAACCCCCCAAGAAAGCTGAATAACCTGAAGATGTGCTAAAGAGATGGGAGGAATTATCCTCTTAGTGAGATAATGTTCTTGTGCCCTACAGAAGCCCCTCTCCAAATGCAGTTCCTTACAAATTTTTACCACTAAGTCTGATCACTTTTCTGAGTTCTATCTAATTCAAAAAGTATCATTTGAGGTTATTGTTGGATCTCCTGTCCCAGGTTCTCCAACCCGTCTTAGCTCCTGTCTATACTGAACCAGCACTCTATCTGGTTTCTCTCCTTACCTAACATATTGTTGCCAAAACCTAGTGTTGTACCTCATCCACTGGACCCCAAAAAGACCACCGAGGACCCAACACACCAAAATGCAAAAGCAAAGGTTTATGGTTTATTCAGGCTTAAGCTCAGGCTCTCAGACCTCACCAATTCAACGAATCCATGCTGAGAGCCCAGAGTAAGGGAGAGTGGAGCCTTTTATAGGTTTTAGACAAAGAGAGGAGGGGGATACCAAAGGTACATTTTGGTTGGTTCAAGGAGTCCGTGCGTGCCAACATAATTTTAAACTGATTAGATGTATAAGATGCAGCCCTGGAAGTTTCTTATTGGTAGGTGCTATTCTCAGGGCTGTGGAATGTGCTGTTATCTGTGGGGCCAGGAGTCTCTGTTGTTACCTTATAGGGCAGTTTTCATGCCCGGGCTTGCTTAACCTATAGTTTCCTAGAAGGGGGGGGGAATAGCAGGCAGGGGTCAGGGCATGCCAGGGCATGTCTAGGCATGTCTAAAGCAGCAGCCAAGCATTTTACAGAAGCTAAAAGAGCAATTAGTGGGGGTCTGGAGGGATTGGGGGGTAGCCGGTGAATGAAGAGGGTCTCAGGGTCCTACACCAGGAGCTTGGTAGTGCCTCCATGTGCTCTCAAAGCAGCAGCACGGGTGCATGCTTGTAGGAGGAAGGCGCGCCTGACAAACGGCGCATGCGCCAGGTAGTTCCTGGTCTCAACCATGGAAGTAGCCAACCTAAAATCTGCCTGGCGACCTAGAGACTGACAACGAGGTCACAGCACCAATGGGAGAGTGACAACTGGACACTGGGATGCTGGGAACCAATGGGGACCGGGGAGTGGGTATATAAGGCAGCCCTTTGTTCACAATAAACGAGCTTACTGGCAGACCGCCCAGTTTGTTTCCCGGTGTCTGTGTCGCTGACTTTGCGCCTACTCATCCCCTGCCCCCAGGGTGGGAGGGAGGTCCGTCTAAACAGCAACACATGCTGGGCACACTTCCCCATCCCTCCCAATTTATTCCTGGGTTCCTATCCCATCAGTAGCTTATAAAACCAATGACTTGGGAGCCAAGGGAAGGTTCAATGAGATCCAGGTAATACCTTTTGTTATTTCCAGTTACAACTGGATTTCCTTCATCTTCCTTATGGAACCTTTCCAGCACGTCAACTCGATCCTTTCAGACCACTGTACAGCAGACCACACACAGATTCACGTGAATAACATCCTCTTGATGTATGAATATAGATACCAGTCCCTGACTCAAGGATTACCAGCTGACCAACTGGCACAAGATGAAGGAAGGGGGCTTGACTTTGGATTCCATGATACCCCAATTTCAGCAGGAAGTAGCCAGAACTGAAGTTGCTACCCATAAATCCCTTGGGCCTCACCTTTCTCTAACTCCTGTTCTATAAAGTCCTTTCATATATACCTATATCCAAAAAGGCCAGAATGTTAGATCCCAGACACTGATGCCACAGTGGAGGGGATTAGCCACACCCCTCTGTAGTTTTGAGAAAATAAAAAGAAACTAGGCGCCATGAGTGCTCAGGGGCCCACAGCCCACTTGTTAAAACTTAACAAAAACCAGAACCAGCCTTATCAAAAGGCTGCAGGACAGGCAGGCGTCGGTCAAGCCTCACAGATGAAGCCATAAACAAGACAGAACTCCTGACCACCCTGGGGGCCCGATAACAGGAAATCTTCTGTGCTTCTGAGGCCACCTCCCATTTAGCAATCCTACTTCCCCTCAGCCCCGGCCCTTACCCCATATCTCTGCATACCTTTGAAATTACTGATGAAATTACTATATGTGTTTGAAATTAACCAATAACCGCACTTCTGCTTCTGTACCCTGCTTCTGCCTTATAAAAAAACCCCTGAACTCAACCTGGGGCGCGCAAGTCCTCCGAGGAGACTCTGTGCCCACAGGTACCTGTGTATCAAATAAACCTCTTGCTATTGCAACCCGAAAGGCTGACTTGTCCTCAGTGGTCTCACTCTTACAGTTTCTCTTTTACCCCAAGCCTAAACTGCTAAACTCCTAGCACCAAGAAGCCCCCAGGGAGGCAGGACAACAGGATCCGCTTCCTGCCACCCAAACTTTATAGCTTATCTAGTATATCTTCACTAATCTAGTAAACTCAAAGATCCTTCCACTCTAAAGTCTATAAAAGAGATTTTCTTTGTTCTGTGGCTTGCTGTTGGATCTCCCATCTCAGCTTCCTTCAGTAGCCAGTGTTTCTAAAGGACCTGATTACCTGAAATACGTCTCGGTGCCTGTCTATGTTCTCTGGCCCATTTCTTTCCCTTCCTAACACAGTAAACTGTACCTCCCTTAAAGCAACCATAGAAAGCACAAAGCTACCCTAAGAACTTCACCTCAGCCGCACCTAACTATAGACCCCTGGCCATTCTTTTTTCAGAGAATTTATTAAAAAGGCCTTCCAACCATGAATGCTTCTTCTCTTCCTCTGGCATGTGCATTGTGGGAAGGGCCTTCCCAAAGCAAAGGCAAAGAAATGTGGCATAATCAGCATCTATGTGTGCACATGTAACCCTGTGTCATAGAACGCCCAATCAGAATGTATGTTACTATACAAGGGAGACAAAGAGACCATAAAGGGGAGCTCATTGGAAGGATATAAGGCAATACCCCACATCACTTGGGGCTTAGTGTTTGGATGTGAATTCACTGAGCCAACACTGGCACAGGCAAATGCTGCTTCCTGCTGAAAGCCTCAGTGTCCCAACTCTCTATCCCACAATTGTATGTAGCTCAGGAGTAACGCTGCTTTAGAAAGCTCTTACCAGGAAAGACAGGGCCTCTGCACCCTGGTCTGTGCAGCTATAGACGTAGATGGTCTAATCAGCATTCACATGGACCAGCTCTTTGTAATCTTTCACACCTGAATACTGAGCCTCTGTTCTCCCATGATTCTGCTCCGTTTGTTTATCTAACAAAAAAAAATTTTTTTTTTGAAACAGGGTCTCAAGTATTCCAGGCAATCGCTAACTCACTCTAGAGGTGAGGAAGGCCTTGAGCTTCTGATCCTCCTGCCTCCACTCCCCAAGTAGCATGCACCACCACACCTGGCTCAGGCTTAAGCAGTGCTGGAGATTGAACTCAGAGCTTTGTGCATGTTAGATAAGCACTCTACAAATCCAGCTGCACCCCCAGCTCTCTGCTCCCTTTCAAATGCCCAGTCACTTCTGTGCAAATTAAAGGTGAGTTCAGTTGATGCTAGACCCTCTTCCCTAGCACATGAACATACTGCTAATTTAAATAGGCCCTTACTAGTGTCTAGCTTTGTTTATCTATGCCAGAACACCCCTTAGGATGACCCCTTTCCATTACTAATGAACACACCATGGTATAGCCCTTCCCCTTGAGTTTATCAACAGCTAAACATGCTGGCATTCTTGAACCCAAACTCAAAAGGTATAATTTTCTCTTTCCTCTTCTCCATCCCCCTCCTCCTTGCAGTTAACATACCTGCCCTACGGTTTACCTTTCAAACTCTAACAAAAGGTCCTCAAGCTTCCTTATGAGTCCACTAAAACAAATTATCAGCAAGGCTAAGAACCCAAAGAAGGGAACCCTGACTCCCTGGTAACAGCATGGCAAGCTGTTCAACTTCTGAGATTCCCCTAAGTGCCTCAGTACTGTTCATATTTAGCTACTCTTTAAAGTTGGATGTTCATAAACATACTTTCCTATTGTCAAGAAAATTCCTCCCACCATGAGAACAAATGGAAGTGAACAACTCCTTTCTTGTGTCTCTGCAGCTGGAATGCTTGCTTCAGGAAGGCAGGAGTATGTGTCAATCTTGGGCATCATCTCATCTGCAGCACCTGGAGCAGTTCCGTGTCCTGAGCACACAGTGTCAGAAACATAGCCGAACACAATGGTCTCTTTCCAGAGTGTCAGAATCTATCGAATAACAATAAATTAACAATTTATTGAATAACAATGAATTCTCACGGAACAGCTGTTTCAATGGCAGGAATTTGCCAGATACTCCTGCTTTCCCTGGTAACCCTGCCAAGGCAAACGTGGGTTCTTTTATTCCCACCTTAAGTATTAATTTTAACTCTCAGGATAATACACCACAGTAAATATAGCTTTATATTTTCATATTTAGTTGCAGAGTGACTACAAAGAGTTAGCAGGGCCCCAGCAAAGTTCAAAGGATTTTAGAAGTAGGGCGATAGAACTCTGAATGGAGTCTGGACTGATGAGGAACCAAACAGGGAAGAAGATGGGCAAGGCAACTTTAAAGTGTCACAGATTTGCGATCAAAGCTGTAGAATTGAGTCAGGCTGCAGAGGAGAAAAGTACTGGGTTCAGATGAAGGAATGAGCAGGTGGACAGATGGTGGTCTAGATGGCAAATCCCCAACAGGAGAAGGGCAGATAACAGTTGACTAGGCCACATCAATAGTGGGCGCTGATCCAAGTTAAAGCCCCAGGGACAGATGGGAATTTTCTTTTCCGCCTATAAGTTCTTGATACATATACCCAGTGATCAGATTGAGGCAGGATAGAAAGGCAGGGCAAATCTTGGGAACTTGAAAAGGGGAAAGGAGCCCATCCAGTTGAAGCCTCTCACCAGCAAAGCAGCAAGAATTCCAGCACAATTAATGCTTAAGGCCTTTTTTTTTCCCTTCCCAGCTATAAACCTGCATTTTCTGACTCTCATCAGAAACTCAATTTAGAGGGAAAGGACATGGATTAATATTCCTTGGGCAATCATAATAACTTCTGGTTTCACTTTATTAGTTTATAATTCCACCCAAGGTACCTCCAGAGCTACCTCCCTCACTTATTTCACTTACCAAAAGACAGCAAAAAGATGGGGGCAGATTCCTTAACAATCCTTTGGGATGTAATTTGAGTGTACCAAAATGGTCTTTATGGCAAATGCTGATGAGAACAGGAGCAAGAAACTAGTCAGACAGTTAGGGGCCTCAAAAACAAGCAACTCTGCTGTTAGGAAGATCAGGCAGTCCAGAGACTAAGCATTTACTTGGAGAGTTGGAGAACTCACTTTATTTACGCTAGCGGACCAGAGGAGCTAATGGTCTGAAGTTCTAGGCCCCAAGTTACAGAAATCCCCAGTTTTTGTAGGCTTTTCCCATGTCATCTCTTAAATTATACCATTGGTGGGTTTAAATAGCTGCCAGCACAGAAGCTTACATGTCCCAAATTAATTCTGCAGGTGTGTTTACAGAAACAGATATTTAAGGCAGGAGCTCAAACAGTCCTTACAACAAAATTTATTGCTGGTGTTTTGCAGACACAACAATTAGAGAATCTGTGAATAGCTGGTCTGCCAGATAACTGGCATTTGTTTCTCATGATAGCTTTGAGGGTTTGGGCGTTCTCTAGTTCAGTGAGCATCCATAAGACCACTATTAGGTGAGCACTATGTCCTAAAGTATAAAATCAGTCATTAATTGATAGAAACAATATCAGACACACACAAAAGTAACATTAAACACATGGACACACTTCTCTTCCTCTTCACTGTTCTTGTTCTTGACAACCAGTTCTGTCTTGGACAGAAGAAGGAAATGTCCTGGTTGTATCAGTACTTGTCTTGGTTGGGACCTGAAATATCAAAACATTTAGGAGCGCTTAGGTTCCAATTCTGGCTTCTTATTTTTAATCCCTCTTCTTTTACACAACAACCTAATGAGCACAGCCTGGACACTACCTGTGATCAGATATACATGTCCTTTGTTGGCCCTTAAATGCGTGCCCCAAACTCTAGTCCTGATACCAGGATGGAAAGGCGTGTGAATGCCTGGTGGGTGGGACAACTGGACTGCCTGGTTCAGTCCAATGCTTCAACCCAGTAAAGCCTTGTTAACCCCTAGAGCAGACTTTCAGTGGCAACCCTTCCTTCGGACCCATCCTGTTACACAGGAACTCTATTTCTCTTAAGCGTTCACTTGTAATAAAATTTCTAAAACACATCCTTCCTTTGTCCATGAGATTCATTCTTTGAGTTGTGAGACAAGGACCTAAACCACTGGCTCCAGGTGGCTTTGGAGACTGTCAATTGCCCAGCATCCTTGCTCCCAAGTTAAGCTTATCTGAAGTGAGAAAGTCTCTGTCATACTCATGGACCCTCACTTTCTCCATTGCAGTGGGTAGGTCTTATTTTTCCCAACTCCCCCTTGGGAAGCACCCTCTCCACACACAATGTCTCACTCTTTTGCACTCCTCTTTCTCACTTTAAAGAATTTTTAAATTAAATTTTGTCTATTTATCTGTATGTATGTGTGATGGTGTGGGGGAGTCAGAGGAAAAACTCAAAGAAACCAGTCTTTCTTTCAACCATGTGGGTCCAAGGCTTCAACCAAGTGGGTCTGAGGAATCAGGTTATAAAGGTTGGTGGCAGGTGCTTTTACCCACTGAGCCACCTCATCTGCTAGCCTCTCTTTCTCTAATAGAGGTTCATGTTTAAGTCTCTATTGAAATATTTTATTATTTTATTTTATTTTATGTGTATGAGTGTATTGCCTGCAGGTGTGTAAGGGCAACCATGTCCTGCAATGACTGAGGGGGTCAGAAGAAAGTGTCAGATCCCCTGGAACTGGAGTTACAGATGGTTGTGAGCCACCATGTGGGTGCTGGGAATTGAACCCAGGTCCTCTACAAGAGCAGCCAGTGCTCTTAACCGCTGAATCATCTCTCCAGCCCCTAAGCCTATATTAAAATATATTTGATAAAATCTCCAATTTCTCTCATAAACTGTCTAGTCCTGAAATTCCATCGTCAAAGCCATAAACTCCAGTTTGGTCTGAATCATGATCTGGCTGCTGAAGGTGGCAGTATGGAGCTGTGTCTCTGTCCCCTCACCACTGACAAGATGATAGGTCAGTGAGGGCCATCCCAATCACAGCACTGTGTGTCCCCCTCTTTATGGAGTTCAAGTGAAGGAGTTGTGTGGGGACCTAAAGGCCCTGCCTTGCCAAGATGGCACCGAGAGGAAGTTACTGGGGCATGGCCTGACTTGTTTTGAAGATCATCGGATTGGATGCCTCCATAAGCTTTCATGGGCTCCTGCCTGCATGCATGCATTGACCTTTAAGCTGATTGGAGAACTATGAGAGGTGGGGGAATTATAAGCACCCTGTCCTGCTGCACTAAACGAATTCCTGCTTGACTAGACTTAACATTGCATCTGATTGTTCCCGGTGCTAGGGGTGGCAGGGGCTGGCGAACGGCGTGCTTACTCATCCCCAGTCATCCTTGCACGGGGGTTGCAGGCTCGAACCCCCCGCAACTGGCACCCAGCATAGAGCTTGAAGGTACGTGAAAGAAAAAGGATTGGGGCCAATCGAGAGTCTGGGGTAAGCGATACCTGAAAAGGTGGGTAACGCAATTAATAAGCCTGAGGACCCAGCGCTTAAGGCGCTGAGAGATATGCTTAAAAATAGGGGGTTGAATCTGTCAGATCCGGCAGCTCAAAAGGTTTGGGCAGAGGTCATCCATTTGGCTCCCTGGCTACTTGGGGCTAATATTTTTACTGGGGATACACGAGAATGAGTGGAGCACCTAGCTCAACAAAGGGAGGTTCAATTGGGGATTGATCCACTGCTGGGGTTCTACCCTACTGTCTTGGCCTTAAAGGCATGCTTTCAGCCCGAGAGCCCTAAGCCCTCGGTGCCGCCTCCTGGCGAGCCTTCAGAAACCCCAGCATGGGAATCATGGGAAGAGTTTGAGGAAGAATGCAGAAATGCAAGAGAAGTGAAACCAAAAGTGGCCAAAGTAACAAGCGGCACCTCGGGTGTGCCCTGGCCAACTTCAGGGCTTCCCAGGACCCCCATGAAAACAGTCCCCATTCTCAGGACCCATGGGTTCCTTTTTCAGCTGGAGAGCAAAGATACAGGGAGATAAACAAAAATGATCCTGGGGATCAGCCGTACTCTTATCCTGGCCCCGCTCAGGAGGCTTCTGTGAGGCCACGGGTGGAAGCGTATCCTATTAATATAAACCCAGGAGGCTCTCGCCCTGACCCCTGGAATCCCTGGGAGGTGAAGGATTTAAAGGAATTAAAAAAGGCGGTGGCTGAGGATGGCCCGGGATCACCGTGGGTAGATACTCTCCTCCAAGGCTTGGCTCATCAGTGGGGTACTAAAGGATTGGCTGGACCTCGCCAAAGCAGTCCTTCCTAGCCCCATATATATTAAATGGTGTGCCCTCTTTAAGGAGGAATGCAGGATACAGGCTGAGAGGAATGCAAGTGCCAACCCACCCATCCCATTACTTTTGGGATGTTGACTGGTTCAAGTGACCATAATGCCACAGGGGTGCAACAGTCAGGCATTCCAGCCCCCTACACAGAACAGGTCAGGGTCATAGGTTTGAATGCTTGGAGAAAATTGGATGAGGGGCCTACCAAATCCCCCCTTACAGGGATTAATCAAAAGCCTGGTGAACCCCTCTACGAGTTTATAGACAGAGTAGAGAAGAGCTTAAAACAAAAATTATCCCCAGGCCCATTGAGGGAGCAATTCACTAAACTCCTGGTATGGGATGGAATGGATGTTGATCACAAGATAGTCTGTGCTGGCCTTAAGGACAGGTCCATGGGACAATGGATAATTGCCTCCAAGGAGGTGGGAAGTCAGAAGGGGCAAACCAAAGCCATGGCTGCTGTCTTACAGATACAAACAGAGGCTCTGACTCATGCCCTAACCCAGGCATTTAATTCACTTAATCTGGGACAGCAGGTAACAACGGGGCCTAGAGGAATTGAAGGCCCATGTTTTGGCTGTGGCCAGACTGGCCATATTAAAAGAAATTGTCCTCAGTGAGAGAACCGGCCTAAGCCTGAAGGTGGGGTATCAAAAAGAACCCCATCTATGCCCTGTCCCTGGTGCTGCAAAGGGTTCCATTGGCAGAAGGATTGTAAATCCAGATTTGATATTGAAGAAAAGCCTTTAAACTAAGTGAGGGGCAGCCTCCAGCCCCATTAACAAAAGGAGGACTTCCCCATGATCAGATACATTTACAATGCCCTAAAGGAGGGATCAGGAGAGGAGAAAAACCTATGGCGAATTGGACAGTCCCTATTATCCCTGGTGTAAGGCCCAAGATGGATCTTGAAATAGATGGCAAGAGATTTCACTTCCTAGTGGACACAGGGGCAGATAGGACCATTCTTAGAAAGGAGAAGGTCTAATCACGATGGTACCTAGTTTCTGGGCCCCGAATCCTAGGTGTGGGAGGATACACCCAATCAGAGGAGATTCGAGAATGGCTCACCTGGCAGGATGCAGATGGAGCTAAAGGGAAGGTGCAACCCCTGTTGGCAGCAGGGTTATCCGCCAACCTCGTAGGCCCAAGTCAGCAACTCAGGGGTTGTCTCACCATATCAATTACAGGGGGGACCCTAAAAAAGAGCATTGGGTTCACCCCCAATTCTAGAGGCCACTGCCCCTCAGGTTCCGGCTCTCCAGTGGTCCCCTGGGTCACCGGTATGGGTGGAGCAAACAGTGGCCATTGCCTGAGACAAAGCTACAGGCTTTAAAGGAAATTGTGCAGGAACAATTACGATTGGGCCACATCCAGCCTTCTGTAAGTCCATGGAACACACATGTCTTTGTTATTAAGAAAGCCTCTGGCAAATGGAGAATGTTGCAAGACTTGCGTAAAGTCAATGCTAGGATGACCCTAGTGGGTATACCCTTAAGGGGACTGCCTTGGATCCCTGCTATTCCCTCAGATTTATTTATTATAGTTATAGACATTAAAGATTGCTTTTTTTTCTATCCCTTTACAACCCCAAGATTGTGAAAAATTTGCTTTCTCTGTGCCTTCCACCAACTTTAAAACGCCTGATGAGAGGTATGAATGGACTGTTTTACCCCAAGGTATGGCCAGCATTCTGCCAAAGCTATGTGAAGACGCTTTTGGGGCCTGTTCACTTGCTGCCACATGCCACTGTGTACATTTATATGGATGATATAATCTTGGGAGCTCCAAGCCCCCAACAATTAGAAGACTTATATAAGGTTACTCAGAAATGTCTACAGACAGGCAGACTCCATGTATCTGTTGATAAAATAGAGACAATTACTGCACAACTGGCTGTGAAGCCCACTGTAACCCTGACAGAGCTACAAAAATTATTAGGAGAAATTAATTGGCAATCTTCTTCCAGGGCTATTAGGTTCTCATATCCGGTTGGATGAGAACCCCATTACTCCTTTGATGATTCAGACTCATATACTCCTTAAAGAGAGAGAAGCCCCCATCTTCTTACAGCATCTTGGGGGGCACCAAGGATTGCCTGGGCTTTTATCCCAAGGCAACGCAGAGGTAGACAAGATGGCTTCCACCCAGGTCCTGTCAGCAGGCCTGAATGAAGCTCAGGGGTTACATAACCTCACTCATGTAAATAGGCGGGGACTCCATAAGAGGTTTCCTCAAGTTCCCATCAAGGACCTAAAGAAGATTGTACATACCTGTAAGTCTTGTCAACCCTTTCTACAGGTACCACCTCTGCAACAGCCAGGGGTAAACCCCAGGGGACTCGAGCCCAATTCCTTGTGGCAAACGAATGTCACACACGATGCTCCTTTTGGAAAGCTTAAGTATATTTTTGTGTCCATTTGACACATTCTCACATGCCGTTTGGGCTACTACTCATACAGGAGAGAAGTCAAAACATGCTCGGTCTCATTTTCTCCAGTGCTTTGCCACATTGGGATTGCCCCAAAGAATTAAAACTGGTAATGGACCATATTTTGTGAGTAAAAATTTGCATGGGGAATTCAACACAATACAAGAATTCCCTACAATCCCCAAGGCCAAGCAATTGTAGAACACAACAATCAAAACCTAAAAACTCAACTACAAAAACAAAAAGGGGGACTAAGCCCCCACCAACCGTTGGGAATGGCCTTATTCACTATTAATATTCTTAATTTTCAAAAAAATTAGCTGAAATCCCAGTTTCAGAAGCACTGTGGACGACAGAAGCAGAGACCTGAAGTATGGGTAAGGTGGAAGGACCCCATTATGGGGCAATGGAGAGGCCCAGATCCATTGCTAACCATGGGTCTAGGCTTTGGCTGTGTCTACCCTACAGGAGATTCAAACCCCATATGGGTGCCCACGAAAAACCTTAAGTGGGTAGGCCAAGATCCAACTGACTAGCATGACGGTCCATGGACAATAGTTCATGAGACAAAATTCCTCTTTTTATTTATATCCATCTGAGGTGAAGGACCCAGTTCCTTGGCTTCATTGCCAGTCAGCCTCTTTGACAACTGGCTGATTGGCTAAAAGGTACATGGTCTCAGATGTATTCCATGACTCAAGAAATCATTAGTCTAAGTTACACTCAAGTTCCTGTGTTGAACCTTGATTTATCCTTTGTAACTTAGGTCTGGGAACACATGTGGAGGTTTTTTGACCCTAGTTGGCTTGTGGCAGGAATCATTATGGTTGCTTTATTTCTCTTGATAATGCTTATCTTTAAGTGTCTTTACCAGATAATTTGGCAACAGAGGACCCTTGGAACTACCTCGGCCCACCTCCTCATGATTACAGACTCCCCCAGGAATATACTCCCTCCAGTTGTCCACGCTTGGCTAACCGAGTTAGGCAGAGACTAAGACCGTCACGGGCTAGCATTACCCACATGGCTGCCCTTAATCATGACGCATTTTTAGCCAAGGATGAGTAAGATGTCCCATGACAAGCACTCCTAAGATAGGACATGCACATGGCCAGGTACATGGTCCAATGACGGGCAAGGCTTGGTCAGAGGCAACACAACCTAAGACAGGCAAAAATGCATAACATTAGAGGAAGGAGATAGCCATCTCTCCTCAAGGAGCTGTCTATGAGATGGGTAACCTGTGAAATAAAGTCAGTCTGGCCTTATAAAATAAAAATAAAAGGGGGAGACGTGGGGACCTAAAGGCCCTGCCTTGCCAAGATGGCACCAAGAGGAAGTTACTGGGGCACGGCCTGACTTGTTTTGAAGATCATCAGATTGGATGCCTCCATAAGCTTTCATGGGCTCCTGCCTACATGCATGCATTGACCTTTAAGCTGATTGGAGAACTATGAGGGGTGGGGGAATTATAAGCACCCTGCCCTACTGCAATAAATGAGTTCCTGTTTGACTAGACTCCCTGTTGCGTCTGATTGTTCCCAGTGCTGGGGGCAGCAGGGGCTGGCGCTTACTCATCCCCAGTCATCCTTGCATGGGGGTCACAGGCTCGAATCCCCCAGAGAGTTGCATCCTTTACTTGATCCTATGTGTCCCATAAGTTCTTAGGCCTGGTTTCCCTGCTGTGATTTTAATATGTCCTACAGTCTCAGTTCACCCTGATAAATTTATAGAACTGCATCCTTTCTATTCCCAGGAATAAGTCATGCAGCATTCTGTGCTGCATGCAGGGTGCTGAGCACATGGTACTGTTCACATGTCTGCCCAGGTGCATACTCAACCCTCAGTCCTCAAAATGGAGTCAAAAGCTGCTTGCAAATTGGAGCCTCAGGACAAAGCATAGGCTGACCAACCACTCTTTTATAGAAAATTGATTGACTCAGAGTAGGGCACAGACCGATCTCAACAGCCTGGCACCTGATGAATGTTCCAGAAATAGAAAATATTTAAAGAAAAGGATTTTCTCAAACTGCCAGTGACTAGACATGATGAAGCCATGTCATTTCAGAACTTCAGAGGAAGACAAACCCAAATTCAGGCTTTGAGAAGGAGCATGCAGCCTGGGGAGACAATGGGCTCAGGGACTCATTTGTTCACTCAGCACCAGAGTCTTCCCTGCAGTGGAGTCGAACCACAAGTTCAACAGCCTAGGCAAATACCATTATAAATATTTAGAGGAAAGAAAGGAAGCAAGAAATGACCATCTTCTTTTGATGAGTCTGCTTAGATAGATTACACCCCAGAACATACATAAAGTAGGAGGTATAAGTTAGGTAACTCTAGACAAAGGGAAAAGACTGGAAGACACATGGCATTGAAGTCACTTTCAAGGTCAGAAATAGTGAAAGAATGAAGGAGTGAGTAATTTCTAAAGTAATAAATTAGCCTCTGGATTCAGGCTTAGTGTGGTCATCACTTAAAAGCCAAAATTCAGGTGACAAGAGTTCATAGGAAGGAATCAGGTTTACTTAAGGATTGGCCCCAAAGACACGAGAAATTTTGTCCCCAAAGCTCCACCTTGGGGGGCTCACTACCCACTCTTTTCCTCTAGTCCACATTCCAGGATTTAGTCAGATCAGGCAAAGGGGAAGCTTATCTTTAGCCTTTATTTAGTTCAGTCTAAGAGCTGAGCCTGAGCACTTTGGAGTTTGCAGTGGTGAATAAGGAGCTTTGGAATAAGCAGATAAAGGCTAATATTCAATAACCTAGTGAAAAATAGTTTTCTTTAACTCCATTGGAAAACACATCTCTGAAACAAAAACAGATCTGACCTGCAATATTGGATAAGCCCCACTGATCACAAGAAAAACTTATGTATGTAATTGACCATTGGCAAACGAAACAGAATCAAATAAAGCAAGTAATTAACAATTATCATGCTTGGAGGTAACAGAACTTGCAATCCAGGCTGCCGTGGTGTTTGTCCCAGGCACTGATAAGAACAACGTGTTTGTTAGTGGGTGAATAACCCAGGTGTGAAATTCATTTTATTAGACTAGATCTAAGAATAGACTTGAACCAGCAAATGGAAAAGATTTCTCCCTGTTCCTCACTGTTGTACCCAGGGAATAAACTGGAGGTGTTATTTTGCATTTATAAAGGGGAACTTGATGTAGATTGTTTGCAAAAAATGACTGTAGGTTTGTCCCTCCCTGTATCTGTGCCACTTTCCTGAGGGCTCTCCTACTAAAGTGGAGTCTATTTCCACACCTCTAGCTTTGTGACAGTAGATTGTGCCAGAGGTGGCACAGTGCTAGATCTGAGCCCTAATCTTAACTGGCCTTGCACTCACCCCTCTCTCTTGGGATCCTTGTCTCCACCCTGAGCATAAACACAGGCTACAGCTAAAGGATATCAGGAGTCAGCCAAGCCGTAACAGTCCAAGCCCTGAACTTGGTCTTTTTGAGACAGGGTCTCCCTGTAGCCCCAGGTGGCCTGGAACTCCCTATGTAGACCAGGCTGGTCTCGAACTCACAGAGATTCGCCTGCCTCTGCCTCCCAAATGCTGGGATTAAAGGCGTGCACCACCACACTGGCACCGATATTATTTTAAGCCACTGAGTTTTAGTGATTTGTTATACAGTAACAGATAATTAACATAGGAGTTGTCTGGTCCAAAACATAATAGAAACATACCGAGACTTGGATAAAATAATCATAATTGCTAAACTGAGTGTGTTGTAGCACACTCTTGTAATTCCAGCACTCAGAGATGGAAGCAGGAGGATCAGAAGTTCAAGGTCATCCTCCAAAACAGTGAATTTGAGGCCAGCCTGGGATAAGACCCTGTCTCAAAACAAAACAAAATTATAATTGCTATTAATCACTAGGTACCTGCTGCACACAGGAATCTTGTGTCTCTGAAGTGCTACTAATTCTCCCGAATCACCTCGCTACATCTTAAACCCTGAAAGGGGGGGTCAGCGAGATGGCTCCAGTAGTAAAGGAGCTTGCCACCAAGGCTGATGACCTGAGTTGTATCCCTGGAACCCAGATGGTGGAAGACGAGAACCAACACCACAAGTTGTCCTCTGACCTCCACATATGCATTGTGGCACGCTGTCATGTGCATGTACGCCATATATATGAATGAAACCCTGCAAGGGAGAGGTATTTCTACCATTTGGCAGGAAAAATAGATGGGGAAGCTGAGGCCAGAAGCCCGGATTAAGCAACTTGCCCAAGGTCACATAGGGTTTCACAGGGACCCATGAAAGGCTTAGGGAAGCCCAAGCCAATTCCAACTTTTGAGGTGCCTGGTAGACAGACAAGTGAAACTGTGAAGAAAGACGGCCACAGTTGAGATAGGTTTTAAGTCTTTACATTGATCAAATGCTGACTATTCATCCCAATGAAAAAGGCAATGTGATATCATTGCTAAAAGCAAGATAATTATAGCATTTATTTTAAAAGCATATTAACACATGGCGTACTGCAAACGATGTGTTTCAGTAACAGAAGAATACAAATGCCATTTTCTTTTTTGAAAATCTTTACTTGGGGGGGCTGGAGAGATGGCTCAGTGGTTAAGAACACTGACTGTTTTGCAGAAGACCCAGTTCGAATCCCAGCATTCACATGGCAGCTAACAACTGTCCGTAACTCCAGTCCCAGGTGATCCAACAACCTCTTCTGTCTTCCTTGGGCACTGTACGACATGGGTGCACTTGCCTACATTGCAGGCAATACACGCGTACACATAAAATAAAAACAATAATTTTTTTTTAAAAAAAAGAAAATCTCTGCTTGGATGTGGTCATTGTGCCATATGAGCTCCCTTGAGCTAATATCCAAACATTAAATAAGAGACCTTTCCTAAATTCAAGCTCAGACAAAGGGTCCTTCTGGCCACTCCACCCCAAGCCATTAAAGACCTTCGGCCAGGACCAAGAAACTCATCTTCTGCCCTCAAGAAACCCTCCATGATGAAGGACCTGTAGAGCCTGGATTTCTAATTCTCCTTCAAGAACTTACTTGTTTTCCTTCCTAAAATGAATATGTTCTGGGATGCTTCAGTATGCTGTGCCCTGGCTTACCCAGAGACAAACAAAGTAGGGGTTTTCTCTCTTTTTTGAGGGGGAGGGGTCTTTTTGAGACAAGGGTTTCCTGAGGGCAGAAGATGAGTTTCTTGGTCCTGGCCAAAGGTCTTTAATGGCTTGGGGTGGGGTGGCCAGAAGGACCCTTTGTCTGAGCTTGAATTTAGGAAAGGCCTCTTATTTAATGTTTGGATATTAGCTCAAGGGAGCTCATATGGCACAAGCTGACCTGGATTCTCTATGGAGACCAGGCTGGCCTCGAACTCACAGAGATCCACCTGCCTCTACCTCCTGAGCCCTGGGATCAAAGGCATGCACCACCATGCCCAGCTGTTTTTCTCTTTTTTAAAAATATTTTATTATTATTTTTTTTAACATGTATGAGTGTACTGCTTGCATGTAAGTGTACCCATATCATGTAATGCCTGAGGAGGTCAGAAGAGGGCATCAGATCCCCCTGGAACTGGAATTATGAATGGTTGTTAGCCACTATGTGGGTGCTGGGAATGGAACCTGGTCCTCCACAAGAGCAGTCATTGCTCTTAACCACTGAGCCATCTCTCCAGCCCCCAAAGTAGGGATTTTCCAAGAAGGCAGTCAGCACTTCCAATCCAGACAGAGAAGCAAGTAGAGGATTCAGGATCAGGACTCCACATGACCCTAGGGACTAAAGAGGTGTCATCATTGTGAGTCTGGATCCCAAAGCATAAATAGGAATCTTCTGATGGCAAAGGGCATGGCAGGTAGCTGGAACTGCACTAGCAAAGGCAGAGGATTAAGAAAGCATGTGATCCAAGGAGCCATGGTGCACAGGCCAGTGTAACGTAGGTCACAGAGGGAGAGAGACAGTGGAAGCAGATGAGGTCAGAGGCATACCTAGAAAAACAGTAGAGGGTGTTTGACCCAGTTAGGTCTTTCTCCCTTTGGGAATATAGCTTCTTGCTGCCAGAGGCCGAAGCATAGCTGTGTGCCCAGAATAAACCCACAGCACTAATTCCACCCATTCCCTGCAGGAGCTCATCCACTGTTCTTATTTCAAAGGCATGCAATAAGCTGGGTCTAACGGTGCAGGCTTCTAATCCCAGCTACTCCG
The DNA here is from genome assembly GCF_000622305.1 of Nannospalax galili. NCBI lineage: Eukaryota > Metazoa > Chordata > Mammalia > Rodentia > Spalacidae > Nannospalax > Nannospalax galili. The sequence goes on from NW_008350402.1 coordinate 650,775, forward strand.
GAGGCTGAGGCAGAAGGATTGTAAATTCAAGGCCTTGCCTGGGCTACAGAGTGAGTTCAAAGGCCAACGTACCCTGTGTTAAACTATAAAGGATTTTTTAACAGGGGTAGGGGTAAGGGTTGCAGGGGAATATAGCTCAGTGGTAGTGTGCTTTCATATCAAGTTTGAGGTCCTAGGTTCACTTCCAGGCACACACACACAAACACACACACACGCACGCACGCACGCACAGAGGCATGTATACCTACCTGCAATATCTCATCTGTCTGCACTCTGCTGCAAGGTGCTGCAGGCCAGGAGCTCCCTAGAATCTCCATCCTTCAGCCCTCTACTAATCAGTGTCATTTTACAAGCCAGCTTGGACACTTTTGTGCTTCTGAGGTCATTTACATAGACCAATTTATTAAGAACAGAAAATGTAATGAGGTTGGGAAGTAACAAAGTCACAGCTTCCTCAGAATTTTACAGGCTCAGAAGCAAAGAAAGGTCTAGAAGACTGAAGACAAAGTATGTCTGAGGTGACCTGAGGTCATCAAGTCTGCTAACCCAGCGCCATTAGGTCCAATGATGGTATATATATGGCATATGTGCCCCCTCTCCTCCCTGCTGGTGCCCAGGGCAGTCACTGCTAATCGATTACCACATGTATCCTTCAGCTGAGTCTCTCTATTAGTCAGCCTGAGGGTGAAGCCAATTGGTCATCCCATTGCATGAATAAGAAAGAGGAGGCAGAGAGGCTAGGGGGCTTGCCCAAGCGGAGTTGTCTTGCCCCCTTTGGCAGTGCTGTCTCCTGTACCGTATAGCCTTGTTGCTACATGATTTGTAAAAGACACTTTCATGCCTCACCTGTCATCAGGATATGACTCCAGGGTGTGAGATGGGGTTTTACAAGCAATGACATTTTTTTTCCATCCCCAATTCAAGTTGTTATTTTGACCATGTTCTGAGAAGAAGAAAAAAAAAATGTTTTTATTATCATAATAAAAGAGCACATACTGGTTTATTAAATTGTACTCATACACTTAACAAAACCCCGAGGAATTCATTCATTTACCTGTGGGCCAGATAGTGTCATGCTCAGCACTGTTTATGAGACACAGTGATATCTCAGGATCCCAGGAGGCTTAAATGCCCCAATCTGGTATTTTGTTTAGTTAGGGGCTGCGAGAGCTGGTCTCACAAGTAGGCTCAGTCCCACTGCGCCTTTCCAGGACTGGAAGAGACCCAGAAGAGCCAGTCCCATCCTGCCCTCTGTACAGTCATCTTTAGAGCCACCAAAAGACCACAATTGCACACCTGCAGTGACAGGGAGTTCACCACTTCCCAGACTGCCACAGATTCTTCCTTTTGCTGAAAGAAAATGTGTCCCAGTGACTTCCATTCTCTGGTCCTGTGTTAGTACTGTGAGAAACCACTTTTCTGAAGAGAATGGGGTGTTCAGTGAAAGACAAAGAAAAGGAGGATGAGCAGGCACTAAAACCGTCCTCTCAATTTACGGTATGGTGAGAGCAGTGCCCATCTTGCTCATAATTCTTACTGTATCAGTGGGTTATACCTGCTCATTCTGCTCTGGTGGAAGCCAAGGTCCTTATAAATCCAGATCCTTCAGAAGGTCCCAAATGCATTTTCTATGGGATCCCGGGCAAAAGAGCTGGTTGCTATGGTAACCATTGATGTAAATTTCCCAGAGCCCCCAACTAAACTATTAATCAGAAAGATGAGGAGAGAGCCAGGGTGGCAAATAAATCAAGTAAGAAACTGGCCCCTACCAGGAAGGACAGGGAACAGGGCTGCCCCCACCTTGCCCAGAAGAGGCACTTTCATCCTTCCTGTGCATCCTCTGATGCTGAAGGGAGGCAGCTGAGCCCAAGGGGACCCCAGCTTCCTTACTCTCCTTTCCCACTCTTTCATCCCTTTTCCTGTGGAGTCAGAAACACTGGGAAGTAGAAGCTGAGCTCAACACCTCATCAGCACAGGGTTAGACAAAGTCCCTGGTCAGAAGAAACAGCGAAGGTAAAAATGTTGGACAAATGTTCTGGGTGGTCTAGTTAGGCACAGTGACAAAAACAGGATTAGACTCTGAATGGTGCACAACAGAAGGACTGCTCTCTCTCTCTCTCTCTCTCATCTTCCCCTTCCTCCCTTTCCCTCTTTTCTTTTTTTCTGGTTGAACTGGGGATGGAACCCAGGGCCTAACAAATGCTGGACAAACCCTGTACCACTGAGCTGCCTCTCCAGCCCTGGGGGCCAAATCTGAACAAGAACTTTGAAGGTTGGCCTATTTGGATTTCCTCCAAGGATTTCATCTCCCTGGCTCTCCTGTTTATGTTAGAACATCTTTTTTAAAAAAATAATTTAAATGCCGTCCATGGTGGCATGTGCCTTTGATCCTAGCACTTGGGAGGCAGAGGCAGGCAGAGCTCTGTGAGTTCAAGGCCAGCCTGGTCTATATAGCAAATTCCAGGCCAGCTGGGACTACAGGGAAGCCCTGTCTCAAAAAAAATTTTTTTAAACTCATGTGAATGAGTGTTTCACCTTAATGTATACATGCACCACATGCATGCAATGCCACGGAGGCCAGAAGAGGGCATCAGATCCTTGGAACGGAACTCATGGATGGCTGTTAGCCACCATATGGGTGCTGGGATTTGAACACAGGTCCCCTAGAAGAACACCCAGTGCTCTTAACTATCGAGCCATCGCTCTAGCCCCTAGGATAGCTTGAGATTACCTGATCTCAGGATCCAAAGAGCACCTCCAGGGGAGTTCCAAGTTCTTGTGTTCTGGAACAAAGAATTGTGCAGAGCAGAAACAGGGTAGTTTATTAAGGGACAGAACACTTCCAAGGAGTGGGCGAGCAGGCCAAAGCAGAGAACAAGACTTGACCCTCAGTGCCCCCATCCCTGTGCCCTGTGTAGAGTTGAGACTCACGGTAACCTTAGTTGCCTCATTTGCATAATCTGGCTTGCCAACTTCAGACACTCTGGAGTGCACAGGTGGTAGATATCAGTTGACCTGGGGATGGAGAAGGTCATACACTAATTTTGCAAGGTTTGTAAGGTTTCATGCAAGGCCTTCCAGACCTCATTCTCTGTCCTATTCTCCTGCCTCACTCTTAATAAGGAGTGGTATGGAAATCTTACTAAGCCTCTCCTAGAAAGCTACAGACACTAGGAAGGTCAAGGGGCAAGGGTGGGGGGCAGAGGTGAGGAGCAGGGAACACAGAGGAAAGATAGACTTCCCTTAGGACACCATCCTTGGCCAAGAAGAGTAGGGAGTGAAGGAGAGCCAAGCCCACCCAAAGTCACCTTGGAAGAGATCATACCAAGAAGAGAGAAATGTCCCAAGGAAGCCAGTACAGGAGCCCCTCCAACGTCCTCTTTGCTCACCTCTGGTTTGGAAATGGAAGGTTTTCCAGAGAGGAAAGAAGAGGGGAGTGATGAGATAGAAGTGTCTGGGGATGTATCTCCATCATGGAGGCAAGAGGCAGAGGCAGAGAAGTTGAACGGAAGCCACGAAGAAAGCCCAGCATGGTTGTGCATGCCTGTGATCCCAGCACACCTGTTATACCAGCATTTGGGATGCTGAGGCAGGAGTTTGAGGCCACCCTTCCCCAGAGATTGAGACTTTATCTCATCATCAACAACAAAAAGACCACAGAGAGAAAAGGAACTGACACCCACTTCCTCCCCCACTCCACGATGCTGACCTCCAGAACCGCAGGCTATTGGAGCCTCTATGCTTGCTGGGAGAATGTTCTCAGCTCCACAGAGCTGAGAGAGCTTGGAGGCTCCAGAGACATGGTCTCCACAGTGGGAGACGCAGGCTTGCCTACCCCCAAGTCTTCCACCTCCAGACCTCTGTGTTCTCACTGTCTGGTGAGTAGTCCCGTCCTCCTTGGTTCTTTCCTATGATTCTTGCATACTAATGGCAGATGGGGATCCTGCCAGGATTGGTAATTTCTCTCCATGGGTGGCACTGAGGCTTCCCTGTTCCCTGGAGGGGAGAAATGAAGAGTTGATTAAGTACTTAAAGCATCTCCGCCTGTGGATCGGTTAACAAGTGCCTTGTCCATCTCTCAGGCATTAAGCCAGACTCTGGGCTAGCTAATCCAAATCGGCAGGCTTCTCTGGCCAGCAAGCACTGCTGGGTGCCATGTTGTTTAATGTGCGCAGAATCCATACGAGCGCTGGAGCGGCTCTCACGGATGATTGGTTACCAATGAGACCTGGCCTTGCTTTAGCGTTTCACCACTGATAGAGCAACCCCTACAGTCTAAGATGCTCTCAGGACCTCAGGATGACCCAGCCATTCCCCTTGAAGCCTGAGAATAAATCTTCAAAACCAGGTGTGGACTGTGAACCTTCACTCTCTGGACTGTCTGGGCTGTGCTATCGGCTCGGCCTATAGGGCAGTGCACAGGTGGATGTGAAAACCAACAGCTATGATGTCCTTTTGCTATGCAATGTTCTTCAATAGAGTGCAAAATTCCTACTTGGTGTGTCTGTTTCTTTCAGCCAATGAGAGCTCTGAGTTTCTGGGGTTTCTCTTTGGCTTGGTCACCAGGAATCTCAGCTCTAAACATGAGGACTGTAGGTTCAGATGCCGACCTTTCCCAGCATGCTTATGAGTTTCTCACCTCCTTTTAAAGAAACATTTTAAATTATTATATCATGTGCTCCTTTGGAGGAAAAAAGGGGTTAACCATTAACTTGGAAACCCTGAAGAATATCTATCTTCATAAGACACAATCAGGATTTCCCTGCAGAAATTCTTAGTCTGAGTGGCCCTCCATTCTGAGGCCCAGCTGTGAGCTACATTCCATGGACCATGATGCCTGGATTACCATTCCATCTTAACACAAGCTGGTCCAATCAGAGTGAACATCAGAACTTCTGCTAAGAATGCTGGGCCAAGATTCTTGTCTGCTGGTTTAAATAGAAAAGGGTCTAGGCTCTGGGGCTGCAAGAAGCCATCTTGAACCCAAAAGCCTATCAACCTTGAGGTGGGTGAGCTGATGGATTTTCTGTTGCTGTGTTAAGACACCATGACTTTATTTGGCTCACAGTTCAGAGGGTTAGAGTCCACAGTGGTGGGGGAGGCATGTTTGGAGGAAGCAGTTGGAGCAGGAAGCCGAGCGACTTCATCTTCAAGCAGGCACAGGAAGCAGAAAGAGACTGGAAATCTGGCAAGGCTTAAGAACTCTCAAAGCCAGTCCCTCAGTGATGCACTTCCTCCAGCATGGCCACACCTCTTAAAGGTTCCATCACCCTCTCCAAATAGCGTGACTACATGCAAAAGGACCCCGATGACAGTCTTTGAACATCTGTATCCAGCCATTTCTGAAGCCAAATCCACCCCAGAATATGCAGGGACATCATCCTACACCAGGACTTTGGTCAGATTTCAGGGACTAAGGTTGACAGGGTCCTGGCAGATTCTTGGGGCCAGGGAGGTAGAGTCCACTGCACCGGTGCCCCCAAGTTTCCCAAGCTCCTCCTCAGGACACCATAGACACCTCTTTCTACTCCCCATCTCCCACCCTAGGAGAGGTAAGGATAGCCATGGTGGCCCTAGGGGCACTTCAGAGTTTATTTAAAAATATTTTATTTATTTATTATTTATTTTTATGTGTATGAGTGTATTGCCTGCATGTATGTAAGTGCACTGTCATGCAATGCCCGTGGAGATCAGAAGAGGGCGTCAAATTCCCCTGGAACTGGAGTTACAAACAGTTGTATGCTGCCATGTGGGTTCTCAAACCTGGGTTTTCTGTAAGAGCAGCCAGGGCTCTTAACCACTAAGCCATCTCTCCAGGCCACCTCTTTGGGGTTTTGATGAGTCATCAGCTTTTAGTTGATGGCCTCTAGGCTCTTATCTGCTGGTGGCTTCCGGATCTATCTGCTGCCCAACCACTCTGCTCTCTGCCTGGCTGCTTCTCAGGTGCTGAGCAGCTCCCCCTTGGTGAAGGAAGACACCTTGGCAGGTGACAGCTTGAGAACATGGGGCCTTTCTCTTCTTACACTCTGCTGCCACCTAATTGACCACTGAGCCCAGACAGACATCTATGAGAACAGCCTGGAATCCACTCTGCTTCCAGTTGCCATGGTTTCTGCTTCCATTCCAGGCCTGACTCAGGTCTACACACTAAAGCCCCTCCTGCAGCTTATGCCCCATGCCTCCATCTGACAATCTTCCCAAAAGGCTGCCTTGCAGCCTCCCTGCTCATAACTCTGGACGACTCCTCTCCATCAATCCCTTACCAAGAATTCCAGACCCTCTGGACCTGGCCCAGCACCCTAGAGACTCCACCTGAAGCACATCTTTCCCCACACCCATCTCATACTTCCTTAGCGCCTTAGCTCTGCTCACATAGTTGTAGCTCAGGCCGTGTCTGTTTATTTGACCCCCACTCATCTGTCTAAGCCCATCCCAATGCCCCTTCTCTTAGAAAACTTTCTAATTATCCCCTCACCTACCTGAAGGGAAAGAATCATGAACTCCCAGAGATCCAACCTTTTGCTAGAAAACTTACTTGATAAAATCACGCAAGCCCATTCCTGACATTTTTAGGACCCAGGACAAGTAAAAGAAGAGGCTCATAATCTATGGTGCCTGCTAGCTTCTCTTTCCATCTCCTGTCCTGTACTATGAGAGGCTTGTGCACACACATGGAGCCTCCCGCCCTTGAGTGCAAGTTCCACCCAACACTCCAAAAGCCTCTTGCCCACACTTCTCATCACACCTTAGCTAGCCTGCAGGGCTTGGGGCAATGGTCTTGAAGCTAGCACACGTCCTAGAAGCAGCCTGCTCCCTTTGGCTAGGAGACCCAGGGTAGACAGCATAGGCATTGTTTCCAGAAGGCTTGGGCTCAGCTCTATTGGGAGGCCACTCTGTACTGTCCCTGTACACAGAAGCTTTCCCCATCTCAGTGTACACACATTAGAATATTTACGGACCTCATCAGAGGGGGGCGAGGGACTAACGCATGAGGCCCAGACCCAAGGGTGGGTGGCAATTATGCATCAGCTGCACAGTTTTCTTTGATATTGATGGGTGGTTTGAATGAGAAATGTCTCCTATAGGCTCCTGTATTTGAACACTTAGTCCCCATTGGTAGTGGTTATGAAACCTCAGGAGGTGGAGCCTTGATGGAGGAACTATGTCACTAGGGGAAGACTTTGAGGATTTTTAGGCCTTGTCCCACTTTCAGTTCCCTTCCTCTGTTTCTTGTTTGCCATTGAAGATGTGATCTCTCAGCTCCCTGCTCCATGCTGCCACACCTTCCCCACCATGATGGAGTCTCCTTCTGAATCCTTAAGCCAAAATAAGCTCTTCCTTCCATAAGTCATTTTTGGTCATAGTATTTTTATCACCTCAATAGAAAAGTAACTAATACCAAAGTTTGGTATTAATGGGTGAGAGAGTTTAGAGCTGGGCTTCCCAGAGTGAAAGGGAAAACTCAGGGAGCAGTCAGTGGCCCATTGTCAAAGCTGTGCTATGCTGTTGTGGAAAATCTTGTGACTGATTTTGCCTTTTGCCTTACATACCTATCATGCTGAAATGCAGTGCTTCCTGTTTCTTATCCGAGAGAAAACTATGTAAGTCACATGGTTTCCAGGAATCCGAAACATAGAGAAACTGAAACTTATCATGCTAATAGGGCATTTGGCCTGCTAGATTGTAATAGGATACTAGTCTGCCATGCTAATAAGGGATCCCATATGCTGTGTTATGATTGGACTATTACCCCCCAGCACCCACATGGCAGCTAACAACTGTAACTCCAGTTCAAGGGAATCCGATGGCCTCTTCTGTCCTCGCGGGCATTGCATGACACAGGTGCACTTACCTATATGCAGGCATAACACTCATACACATAAATTGAGAGAGAAAGAATAAGCACATGGTACTCTGTGGAAGTCAGAAGACAATTTGTAAGAATTCGTTCTGTCTTTCCATGTGGGTCCTGGTGATTGAGCTCAGGTCCTCAGGTTTGACAGCAGGAGCCTTTAATGCTTTGTTTTTTTTTTTTTGTTTGTTTGTTTTGTTTTGTTTGAGATATGCAAAATCTCAAGTAGCCCAGGCTGGCCTCAAAGGTGGCGGAACTGAGACCCAGAGGCGGCCACTTGCCTGAAGTCCTAGAGCAAGTTAGTTAGAACACTGGTGAAGCCACAGGTCTGCTCGCTCCAATCCAATTCCCACCCTGCCCTATACTGCATCTTGACTTAACCCACCCTTCAACCATCTACAGACTTGCTCCATTTAATATCTAAATGAGCTTAAGCAGGCAGTTTCATCTAGGTGAGACTTGCTTTCCCTGCTGCTCAGGGCAGAGGCAGAGTCAGGCAGGCAGAAGGGCCAGCAGAGCTGGACTGTGGCCATCAGCAGGGCAGCACAGGTCTCTTCCTTCACTCACTATGAGCTTGGAGTGATGCAAACGAGTGAAAAAAACAATCCTGTGCTAGTGTCTGTAGCTGATATGGCAAAGTACCTCAGTGGCTAGAAGCAACATGTTTCTTACCTTACAGTTCTTTTTTGGTGAGAATGTAGTGCTGGGAATCAAACCCAGGACTTTGCACATGCTAGGCAATTGCTCTATCACTGAGCCCCATCCCCAGCCCTCTTAACATGCAGGTTTAGAGTCCAAAGTCTAACACTCCCGGGGGGGGGGGGGGGGC
>NW_008350402.1:660112-681570 GCF_000622305.1 Nannospalax galili
CACACTCCCCCGCCCCGGGGGGGGGGGGGGGGGGGGGGCTAAAGTGAAGGATGGTGGCAGCAGGGCTGCTTTCTTTCCGGAAGCTCCAGGGAACAATCATCTCTGTCTGTTTTCCAGTTGCTACAGGCTACACGTCACCCCAACCCCCGTGGCTGGGGGCCTCTTCTGTCTTCAAAGCCAGCAACCATCAGGCAAGTAAGTCATTTTCACATCTCATCAGTGTGACAGTCCTCCTCTTCTTACAGGGTTATAAAGACCCTTGTGGTTATCCAGGCCCACCTAAACAATCCAGGACCTTCTGTCCATCTCAAGCTATGTCACAACCTTCATTCCATCCTTGACCTGGCCTCATAACACCATATAGCCATCAACTGTGGGGATTAGGATACAGAAACCATTATACTGCCTCTGACAGTCCTTAACTGTTTGGGGACTTGGAAAATCTAGATGAAACCAGGACTTCACTTCCAGAAAAGTATGCACAAAATTTTGACATGCAGCTTCTGGGGACTCAAAAGCAGCCACACATGAATCCCAGCTATGTCCTGTTGGACTAAAGGGATCCTGTGTGTCCCTTAACCTTTCTAACATTTTCCATAGAGGTTTTAGCTGTGTGAACCTATACACACAGATTCACACAGGCACATGTATGTACTTGTGTTCTCTAACATATATGTGTGTGCACATGTATCCCGATAGCACTTCAGAAAACAGCAGGCTACATCTAGTTAGTGACAAGGCTCCTGCACACTTGGGTGGAGGAGGATCAGGGAAGCAGGCAGCACTGAGCATGCTCCACCACATCACTCATGTGAGCCAGCCCTTTAACAGGCCTTGCAAGGACAATAACACACTCCTAGAAGTAGAGCTTAGGGAGCGTCAAGGAGCCATCCAGGGCTTTCCACTGTTGGTTTCTATGTAGGGCATGCATCTCTGGTCAAGAGTGACAAAGAGATGGAGCCTCTCAGCTCAAAGTAAAGGCATGACAAGGGAGAGGCTATGGAGGAGGAAAAGGGTCTAGGAAGGTCAAGGTGAGGAGAGAAGAATGAGGAGGAGAAGGCTGTGTGGCCGAGACTATTCATAGCCTATCTGAGAGCTGCTGCCTCTTCTTCCTGGTGCTCCAGGAATTGACATGGACCCAGGCTCCATTACGGCTGATGGCCATCAGGAATACAGTCCCAGCCAATGGGATACAAGAGAAGACATTGAGGGGGGGTCTAGAAAGAAGACTCAGGAATGTCTGTTCTCACATTCTACTCTGGGCTGGCTGCTTAGAGCCTCTCTCTCTCTCTCTCTCTCTCTCTCTCTCTCTCTCTCTCTCTCTCTCTCTCTCTCTCTCTCTCTCTCTCTCTCTCTCCCCTCTCTCCCTCTCTCTCTCTCTCTACACACACACACACACACACACACACACACACACACACACTTCATAACAAGCACAAAGACATCCTCACCCTAAACATCTGCTCTTACTAACACCATCGAGACTCCAGAGAAACACGTCCACATTTCTTTCTCTGTGTCTTTGAGACACTCTGAGCATCCCTGAATCTGGTGACTTGTTCAGAGAGCAAGAGGTATTTGAATACCTCACAAGTTCCCTTGTTAACCCCTTCCTAGCAGACAGTGAAACACAGCAAGACAGTGTTTCCCAGGCATGTTGAGCATCATTCTCATACTTTAAGTTCTGATCCACTCTCCTGGCCTCCTCACTAATAATTGCTCCCACAGCAGTTGCATATGGTGGCTGATGGAGCCATATTCAGCCATTCTCATTTCTCTTAAATCCGAATATCTGTAGGTCCAGGCAGAATGTGCATGAAGGACAGTAAGAAGCCCTCATTTGGGCAATCACTTGGATGTTTGATGGTAAACTTATTTTTTCATAGAAATTCATAGTAAGACTTTACTGAACTACATTTTAAAGAATTAAATAAAATTTAGTTTTGTAGAATTAGTGCTGATATGCATGACTTAAAATTTATATTTTATTCTCTCTCTCTCTCTTTTTTTTTTTTTTTTTTGGATAGGGTCTCCTGTGTCCCAAGCTAGTCTCAAATTTGTTATGCAAGCTGATGATGACCTTGAACTCCTGATCCTCCTGTCTCTACTTCCCGAGTGCTGGGAGTACAGGTGTATACCACCATGACCAGTTTATATGGTGGAGGGATGCATGCTAGACAAGCATCCTACCAACTGTACTACACCCTCTGCTCTATCTTTAATTTGTAAAATAATTGTGACTTTATTAGAAGAAATCTGGGCTGAAGAAGCGACTCTGCAGTTAAGAATGAGTACTGTTCTTATAGAGGACCCCAGATCAGTTCCTAACGCTGATGTTCAGGGACTCATAACTACTTGGAACTCCAGCTCCAGGGAATCCAACACCTTCTTCTGGACTCCAACAGCACCTACACTCACATGTGCACATTCCCATTCACCCCCATATATACAATAGTTAAAACTTTCTTTTATAAAAGAAAGCTGATGTCTGTAGAAACTATACATGAAAACTAATTTCAATTATGTAATTTCTAGGTTCACCTTACTGTATATTTCTTGCTCAAAATACATTCAAATTCTATAGACTTTGACCACAATTACATTTTGTTTTTTAACTCTTTCAGTGGGGGAGGGACTTTTTCTTAAAGAGCCAGGGGTAATTATTTCATGTTTTTTTGGCCATGTGGTCTCTCTCACAACTATTCAGTCCTGGCCATCTATAAAAGAATGAGCACAGTTGTGTGCCAATAAAACTTTACTTACAAAAACAGGTGGCTGGGCTGCAGGCTGTTGTTTACTAATCACTGTTGTAGAGTAGTAATGTCAAATTTCTAAAACTTGTGATAATAGCATATTTACTGAATTTTGCTGAGATGATGGGAAGAAAAACCAATTGTCTGAAATAAATATATAATGACTCATGAATTATGTAGGCCTCGAGTTTATTATTTGTACAAACCTTGCCAGCTCATCAGCACAGTATCCAGCTACATTCAGTTACCATTAAACTCTACCGCCTGGGGTTCTTGGTGATCTTCACACATATAAAAATTATAGCTTGGCATGTATTTTTGCCTTTGTTGTTTGAAGGTATAACTGACAAGGCAGTGAAAATAAGTGTATGTTATTTACTAGTCCATTGGCTTGAATTATGCCTTTTAAATATGCAATCATACCTCTTATATTCTTATCCTGGGCCCTGCAAAGGTCAGGAACAGCCTAAGTCCCTTAGGAAGGGACACACTTGAGCAAGGTATGGTGGTTCATGCCTATAATCCTAACACTTGGGAGGCAGAGACAAGAGTTCGAGGTTAGCCTGGCCTACATAATGAGTTCCAGGCTAGCGCCTTTCCTCTCTTTAATTTTCCTCCCTGGAACAAAAACGTAGCAGTCTGATTTGACTACCATCTTGTGACTATAAAGAAGAGGTCAAGTCAATGGTAAAAGCTTAGGCCTGAACTCCCACACCCAGTTCAGAAACCACCCACCCCACATGCTCATCATAAGAAACATGAATTGCTATTCCACTGTTATAAGCAGCCAAACACAAATTCCTAAAGGTAAATTCCAGTGGGGGCTGGGGGTGGCTCTCCCCCACAGCTTTTCTGATATCTTTGTCTCAGCTCCCGCCACATTCATTTGCTCCTTCACTCATTCATTCAGCCAATAAATATTCACAAGAGCCTATTCTGCAGGGTCTACTAAGGAGCTGGAGAGGAATTTGGGGCAGGATTGTGGGAAGACCTCAGAGCCACAAGAACAAAAACAAGCATGGGAACTGTGGCAGTTAATCTTTTATATTTTAAGGTTTTTTTACATTTTACTTATTATTTATTGTGTGTGCTCACACACGAGTGCCATAGCACGCGTGTAGAGTTCAGAGGACAATTTGCAGGAGTCTGTTCTCTCTTTCTCCCATGTAGGTTCCAGGGTTCGACCTCATGCCTGGCAGCAAGCTCCTTTACCTGTTGAGCCATTTCCCTGGCCCCAGAGGATTCATTCCAATGGTTAACTTGATTGGATTGAAAGATGCCCAGGAGACTAGTAAAGCATGCTCAAGGGTGTTTCTAGAGACAATTAGGTCTTAAATGCTCTGATCTAATCAGCAGTTTAATTTAGTAATGGATTCAAAGTTTGGGTAGACTACTGGGAGGTGGCAGAAACTGTGGACAGTGGGATCTGGATAGAGAAAGTGGGTCGCTGGAAGAGGGTATGTCTTTGAAGGGTATATCTTGCCCTGCCTTCCTCCTGTCCACCTTAAGGTGGAACAACCTTTGTTTCATGCTCCCACCACCATGCCTTTCTGCCTTACCTTGAACCCCAAATCAAGACAGCCAAGGACTAGGAGCAGAAATAGCGATCCAAAATAAACCTCCAACATCCCAGGTGTCAGGTATTTGGTCACAGGGGTGCAAAGTCTGAGCAGCACAGAAACAATGACAGTAGATCTTGTCTCACCTACAGTATGAGTTGAGACACAGGCCCAGACACTGAGTCAGAAACCTAGACCAATAAACAGGAAGTTGATTTCCCTCCTGTTTAAAGTCGGGGCCAGAATGAGTAGCTCCAGAGGTGTGTGGAAAGCGTAGTCTTTCCTCTGGGCCGGGCAGCCTCTGAGGTTCACTCATTAGCTCTGTATCATGACTAGACACAGGGTATCTACATCAGGATTCTGGTCCACAGCCTTCAGGGTCCTCAGGAAGGCACCCCATGGATGCCACAGGTCCTTTGAGCCCAGTGATAAGCAATGGAGTAGAGTAGTTCGTTTTGAGGGGACTGTTTTCATTCAAAGAACATGCTAGTGTGATCATTTTTACCGGCAACATCTTGAGCCATATCAGAATGTAAAAACTGTTTCTGTACAAGCCACCTTTTTAATCCCACCCTATTCCTCAGCCTCAGCCCACCGCTCGCTCTACTCTTTCCTCATTATTGCCATTGAACCGCAAAATTTATGGCCACAGCAAATTGCCCATAATAAATGGGCCCTAGTAAAATCTCTGTAAATTCACCATCCTTCTCCCAAGGGAGATTTAATAAAAATGAACTGAGATAAAAACACTCATTAAGAATTGAAACAAAGATTGATAGACAGTGTCTAATTAATAATTAATACATGAGAAAATGATGGCCCCTTTCTCTGGGGCCTTTGGAACTATTTCACTCTTATAATGTCTGACCATCATCAAAATTGTCTTTCCCCTCCATTCTCATATTTTAATCATCCCTCTGGTGGCTCTCTTCTTTGTACACAGAGATCAGATTTCCAGGTTTCTTTGGGGTTGGTCTCTGCCTGGCAAGATTCCAAATAGCTTTGACTGGGTTGACATTTCTAGTCATTACCTTCATTTTCCTTGCACTCACTGACCTAATATGGGTAGAAATAATGAGATTTTGTGGGGTTTATTTTTGACAACTCTGGTGGCTTTACATAAATTTCTTTGACCCAGTTTTAAAATGGCTGCAGATTTTAAGGTACATTATCTACTAACACATCAATGGGACCTCTGGGTCATTAGTTGCCACAAACAGAATCACTTAAACAGCAAGGGGAAAATTCAAGCCACTTCTGTTTGGTGCTTAACTCTTTCTTGGCTAATGTCTTACACAATTGTTGCTATCTATTTTTTTTACTAAATGGAAGAAATAACTAGATGGCACCTAAGGTGTCCCCTTCTAAATCCATCATTACAGATGACTTGGTTCCATCATCTAGAAAAGAGAGTGACACGGATACCCAGCTCCCATGGTTTGAGGATCCAACTAAGATGCCCAAGTGTTTAGTATAGCCCAGAGCTCTTCTGAAATGAGAGTTGTTGTTATGTTGTTATTCATTAGGGTGAATCAGAAATGTTCTACTTTCTCCAAAAGGCACCAGTCAAGATTGACATAGTCTCCAGGTATGTCCCCACAAATTGCCCTAGGGACAACGGAAGAGAAATGCAGAGAAAGTTGGCATGTAGCTTCTCCAGGTGATTAAAATCAAATCAACAGTGGTGGGATGGGTTGGTGTGTGCATCCTAATGCTGTGTGCCAGGAGGGACCTGTAACACATTGTGTAATTCCTACTGACAAAGTGGAAGCCTGAAGCTGGATATGAAGAGACATCGTGCAGACCCAGCTTAATAAATCTGCCCCAGAATGAAGGGCCTGTCTCTTTAAAACTCTCTAGGACATTAGGGAGCAGGACAGACTGGCAACTCATCCAGACTGAAAAGGAGGAAGAAACAGGACTGCTAGATGCAAAGTGACAGATCCTCCTGGACAGATCCCTGACCAGAGAGGAAACAGACTGCTGGGACAACCGGCAACCTTGAGGTCTCTATGCTACTGATCCTGCAGTCTTTCACTAGCTTTGAAATTATTTCAAGATGAATGATTATCAAGAGTCACCTGTATATTCCTTAATGTCTTCAGGAGGCAAGGGGTTGAATGCTGGCTTTACAGCGGCTCCATGTTAGCTGAAGCTGTGCACCTGCCTTAAGGGGGTGGACGGTGGCCTGAATGTGCCTCAAGGATTTTCTTCTGCTAACTCCAGGTAGCAGGTCACTGCCAGACAGCAGAACTGGAGAGATGGCACCAAGGATGAACTCTCCAGACATGATCTTTGCACCATGAGTGCCTGAGAGCCCAGCAAAGTGTGCACACTGTCCTGCCGAACCAGGGCACAGAGGAAGCAGGACTTGAAGTCCGGATTGAAGCACAGGCAAGGTTGCTGAGAGCCAGATGATAAGCCAAGGAAATGGGAAAGCTAGAATTTGCCAGAGAGAGAGCCAGGCTTGGTGGCACACATACTCTGGCAGCTGAGACAGTAGGATTCCAAGTTCAAGGCCAGCCTGGGTTGCTTAGTGAGGCCCTGTCAGAAGAAGAAAGGACCTGGAAGGATGTCAAAGATGAAGTGGTGGTACGGGGTGGAGAGATGGAGAGAGCCCCAGACACTGGCAGCAGGCGCATTTCAGATGCTACTCGTGCTGGCTCAGAGTGGAGGGTGTGAGAAGCGTACTGGCTATTTGTGAACACCAGGAAAATTTTTACATCACAAGCACAGAGGCAGCAACAGAATTGGAAACATTTTTAAAAATATTTTATTTATTATTTTTATCTTATGTGTATGAGTGTTATGCCTACATGGAGGTAAATGCACCTGTGTTGTGCAATGCCCACAGACAGAGGAGGCTGTCAGATCCCCTGGAACTGGAGTTACAGACAATTGTTAGCTGCCATGTGGGTGCTGGGATTTGAACCCCGGCCTTCTGCAAGAACAGTCAATGTTCTTAACTGCTGAGCCACCTCTCCAGCCCTGGAAACATTTCTTAAATCCACTAAATTGATCTGGGTGTAGTGCTGCATGCCTTTAATCCCAGTACTCAAGAGGCAGAGGCAGGTGGATCTCCGTGGGTTCAAAGCCAGCCTGGTCTACACAGAGAGTTACAGGCCAACCAGGCTACAGAGTGAGACCCTGTCTCAAAAAACAAAAAAAAAACAAAATAATCTTCCACCCTAAAAACAAACAAACCCACTAAATTGTATACTTTAAACTAGCATATTTTATTACATGTAAATTATATTTTAATACAACTAAGTTTTTCAAGTTTGTCAAGACCCTTCTTGACAATCAATCAGCAGAGTCACTTGGTCTTTAGATATTTGGCAATCATCTCCAGTGTTTGCACCACGCCCTGTGAATCTCTGGCCTCACCTTCGCTACACTTGGGGGATTGATACTTTACCGCCTTGTATGCAGTCTCTTCCTTTTCCTGGTCTTGGGAGCACTACAGTAGGGCCCCTAACTTGGGCTTGAGAGTTTCTAAAACACAAGTCTTTACCTCCTCTGACTTTGGACTTTTCTACAGTCAGCTTCACCCATGACTGAACTTCCCCTGTTTTGGTCACTTGAAGCACACTTGTCACAACTGATTTCTTTAAAGTTAAGTTTGTGAAAGCAGTTTGTGTTCCAAAGAACACTGCCTTTAGTGGCAGCACTCAGGAGGCAGAGGCAAGAGGATCTCTGTGAGATGGAGGCCAACCTGGTCTATAAATCGAGTACCAGTCTGGCTGGGGCTATATACAGGGAGACAAAAAAAAAAAAAAAAAAAGAGCAACTATGAAAGCAATTAGTAATAAACTGGAGCTCTTTGGTTTAACAAAACAACTCATCACATCTCCCAGTTTATGACCCTTCACCCTGGGAGCTGTGAGGTGTAGGGAAATTTTTCTGTTCCTGAGAAAATTCCTGTTCTTGTCCCACTTCCTTTTCAAGACTCTAGCCTCTATTGCCAGGGTCACATTATACAGCTGGACCCCTAGGTCTCATTTTGGTTCAATCCAACTCTGTCTGCAGCTTGCGTTTCCACGGATTGGTCTCCCTGGCTAGGGTGAGGTACTGGTTCATTTATCATGGTGCTCAACTTCTGCTTCTGGCCTCCTGTCCTCCTCTGCTCAGGGAGAGGCAGCCCTATCTCCCTGTCTGTACAGCAGCAGTCCGTGCACCCCAAGCTTATGTGGGGCGTCCACCTGTGTGCTGTCACCACTTGGGTATCCCCAGGCTTCTGCATTTTCTGATCTGCATTCATCCCTTCTGCACATCAGAAGGTTCTGGTGGACCCAGAAGGCACAGTGATGGTTAGTCTTGGTTGTCAACTTGACAGGATGTAGAATCACCGCGGAGCCATATCTCTGGGCTGCGAGGGTGCTTCTAGAGAGGGTTAATTGAAGAAGACCCATCTTGAATGTGGGTGGCAGCGTCTCATGGCTGGGGCCCTAACTAAATAAAAGGAGAAGGTGAGCTGAGCACCAGCAGAATGGAAGCAGTCTCTGCTTCCTGACTAGGACAGTGTGAGCTGCCGCCTCACACTCCTGCCACATGCCTTGCTCACCATGATGGACTGTTACTCTTCTTAAATCACAAGTCAAAATAAACTCTTCACTCTTTAAGTTGCTTTTTGTCAGGCATCTTGTTTCAGTAATGAGAAAAATAATGGACACAGTGGCTGTCTGAAAGCCACTGAGAAGCCTCAGAAGAAATCTACCCTGCCATGCTGTATTAGTCAGGGTTCTCCAAAGAAAGAGAACGAGTAGAATGAATATATATGTGCATGCACACGGAAATCTACCCTGCCATGCTGTATTAGTCAGGTTCTCCAAAGAAAGAGAACGAGTAGAATGAATATATATGTGCATGCACACTGCAAGTCATGTGCACCTGTGGAGGTCAGAAGACAATTTTTCAGATTTGCATCTCTCCACCCTGTTTTAAGGCAAGGTTTCGCATTGTTTATGCTACTGCTATTTGAACTCCAGGCTGACTGGCCAACATAAAAGGTGACCAAACATCAAAGCTTACACAAGTTGGGCACCAACATAAGTAGCAATAATAATAAAACACAACTCATTGAATAAAATGGGAACCCATGAGTCTCTTTGCTATAAATCAAGATGGGAATAAATTAGAAGTGTAATGGAATGTTCACTCACTCTCAAAGTATCTCACCACAAAATCCTTGTTAATTACAGAAAGGGAAAGACAAAAACCTATAAGGCTGGAAAAGATCCCCTTCGCCAAATGAACATAATGAACAAGGGACAGATCAACCACCTGCACGGAGCACAATGAGAAGGTGACAGGCAAATTGCTCCTGTGATGTCCCTATCTAAGAAGCATAGAACTGTGAACCAACAGTCAGGCTCAAATACAAACGTATTCTCCAAAATAACTAACCAGCGATTTGTTAACACTTCAAGGTCATGAGAATCGAAAAAAAAAAAACAACAACTGCAGAAACCCCCCCCCCCCCCCGAGAGTGAAGGAGAAAGAAGAGATAAGCTAATTGCTGGAGAAAACTCCTGACTCCGAACTGATGCCTTTTGCTACAAAGGACACTACTGGGACAATTGGTGGGATGTGAATTGGATCTGAGAACCAGATGCTACTATGGTATTGATGAAAATTACCTGATTTATGTGAGTGTGAAGGGATGGGAGGAGGGTGGGCTCCTCACACACCCCTCTCCTCTGCCTGTGCCTCCGCTCCTGGACTGGGGCAGGCATGGGAGAGGGACAAGGATAGAGGGTCTTAATTCAGTGATCCTGTTATTTATCCTCTAGTTGTGATAACGCTATCCCTTACCAAAATAAACTCTTTATAACAGTTAACTTTTCACTTTGTAGTATTTTCAGGTCATTCGTGGTATGCGTGTGTCAGAGAGCTTCCCTTTTGTAGTATGTGTGACTACATCTTGTCATTCACCTGTTGGTGGCTTGTCTGGGTTGTGTTCACCTTTTGGGTCTTGTAAATAATGCAGCAATATTGACCTGCAGATATCTGATTGAGTGCCTGATTTCAATTCTGGGAGGGCATATTTTAGGTGGAATTGTTACAGCCCATTTGCTGTTTATATCTGAGTTCCTATTTTGAAAGTTTCTCTTAATGAAAGTATGCATTCTAAGAATTTTTGTCATAAAATATGAGAACTTGGCCAACTTACATTCATTATTACAATATTTGTTTAGTGCTGTATCTGCAACCTAGAGACTATTTTAATATTTTATTTATTATTTTTTATTTTTATTTTATGTGTATGCATGTATTGCCTGCGTGCATCCATGAAGTGCAATGCCAGTGGAAGACAGAAGAGGGTACAGTTGTTAGCTGCCATGTGGGTGCTGGGATTTGAACCCAGGTCTTCTGCAAGAACAGCCAGTATTCTTAACTGCTGAGCCATCTCTCCAGCCCCCCTAGAGACTATTTAAATGTTTTCTTTGTTGTTGTTGGTAGTGGTGGAGGTGGTGGTGTGTGTGTTTGAGACAGGGTCTCATCCTCTCTCTTCATAACATAGCTTCCCCATTCTGGTTGTTCTTACAGAAGATCTGGGTTCAAATCCCAGCACCCACACAGTGACTAACAACCATCCGTAACTCCAGTTCCAGAGATCTGACACCTTCTTCCGTTCTCCATGGGTACTGTAGGACATGGGTACACTTACACATATTCAGGCATAACACTCATACACATAAAATAAAATTAAAAATAAATAAATAAATAAAAGTTATAGAATAGTAAGTTTTTTGTTTCTCAGCCTTTTGGCTAAGATCAGTTGTAAGATGGTGTGCTGGACAGCTTCAGTTGTCAACTTGACACACCTGGGTAGAGCGAATCTCAACTGAGGAATTTCCTCCATTGGGTTGGCCCATGGCCATGTCTGTGGGACACTGTCTTGATTATTGAGTGATGTGGGAGGGCCCAGCTCATTGTGAGTGGTGCCATCCCTGGGCAGATGGTCCTTGGTTATAGAAGGAAGCAAGTTGAGCACAGGCCAGGAGAGCAAGCCAGTAAGTAGTGTTCCTCCACGGTCTGTGCTCCAGGTACCTGCCCTGAGCTCCTGCCTTCACTTCCTTCCACGATGAACTGTAAGCTCAAGATGAAATAAACCCTTTCCTCCCCAAGCAATTCTCCTGTGTCCACTCCCAAATGCTGGGATAACAGGCATGAGCCACCACATAAGGCTAGAGATGTTAAGTAGTGTGGGAAGCTGGGAAGTTCAAGGTCAAGGGGTCTACATGTGGCAATGACCACCCAGTATCATGTATGCAGCGAAGAGGGCAAGGGAGAGGAGAAGGAGGAGGGGGAGATAGATCAAGTGAGAATAAACTTGCAGCTTCAACATTATGATCAGCACCAGTCTGTTGGTGAGGACAGGGTCCTCTGGCCTAATGACCTCTCAAAGGTCTCATCTCCCACACTGGGAATTAAGTTTCTAGTCATGGTTTTAGGGAACACATTCAAACCAGAGCAATAGATTTTCTCTTTATTCTGTATGATATACTCGTGAGATTTTTAAAATTTGGACTCCAGACATTTTGTGGGGTGTCTAAGTGTCTGTCCATTCAGCAATTTTTGTCCTTGCATCTTGATCTCCCCCAGCTGCTCCTCAGGCCCAAGCTGCTCTCCCACCTATCAGTTAGATGGCAGCTTCTCTCTAAAACAGCCAATGTCTCCTCCATAATTCTTTGTTCCCTGCCCTCTGTGTCTATAAACTTCACTCCTGCCTTTTTAATTTCTTTATCTTTTCCTCTGCATTTTTGATGAGATTTCTCAACCTTGACCGCTCCTGCACTGATTGAATATTTTACGGCACTGATTCCATTCCTTAATCTTACCAAGGGATTAATGGTGGGTCTTAATTCTGTGATTACATTTTTCAGTCTCCCTTACTGAGTTTCCTTTTCTCATCAATTCCTTTTTTCATTTAATCTTTTTTTTTTCTGTAATCTCATTCTGTGGCTTTCTAAGGAGCACCTATCCTCTTAAGACTGTCTGCTCTATTCTCCAGGGTCCGAGGCTTCTGACCTAAGGGACAGGAAGATCAGTGGGGCTTTCCCAACAGGCCCAGAGTTGATGGGAAAGATGAGGATTGACCCAAAGATGAGGGCTCAGTGCCCAAGTCCTAGTTCAAGGGATGTAGTCCATGGGGACCCCCATGACTTGGACTTGTGATAGCAATTCCTTCGGGGCTCTGTCAACCCTGTAGTGGTTAATCTTGATTGTCTACTTAATGGGATTTGGATCCCTGGGTGAGGTTTGACTGAGGTGGGAAGACCCTTCCTCAGTGTGAAGTCCCAGACTGAATAAAAAAGAGAAAACAGACCAGTGAGATGGCTCACTGGTAAAGGCACTTGCCTCTAAGCCTGATAACCTGAGTTCAGTTCCCAGAACCTACATGGTAGGAGAGAACTGAGTCCTAAAAGTTGTCCTCTGACTTCTACATTCACAATGTGGAAATGCTGCCAGATGTTCAGACTGAGAGATGGGACATGGAAGTTTTCGGCAGGAAGCACCAGCTGAACAGATTCACATCCAAAGGCTGAGTATCAAGTACAGCAGAGCATTGCCTTCTACACTTGTTGTTAGTTCCCCATTACATCTCGGTCTCTGTCTCCCTTATTTAGTAACATACACTCTGATTGGGTGCTGTATGGCACACGGTTGGTTATGACAGGGTTACACATGCGCACATAGACACTGACTATGCCATGCTGTCTTTTCTTTGTTCTAGGAAGGCTGTTACAACACTGCCCCTCTTTGATGTTTGGCCCTTTCAGGGTCACAGGACATCATCTTGGTTTAGGGGTTTATACTTCCATGACATCATTATATGTGTGGTCGTCTTTCTTTTGACCACAGCCTCAATAAAGTGGGAGGCAGATTTTATAACCAGAGGAACCAGGCAGAGTAGAATCAGTCAAGTCCCCAAATCAAAAGTATAACATTCGTGAGGGTGTTGAATCCCCCCAAAATTGAAAATCATTCCCCAAACAATTCCCCATGGTTCCCAGCTATTCCTGGCCTGGACTGGGACATGAGTGATTCCTTTCATTCAGTCAGTAATTCCTCTGCTGCAGGAAAGATTGGGCAGGACACTGGGAATGTACAGGAAGCAGATATTTTATTTAGGCTACAGCCTGGTTCAGTGGGCTCAAGCCTCAAAATCTGGGCTCTGAAGGGAAGCAGCACATATCTTTAAAAAATATTTTATGTATTATTTTAATTTTATGTGTATGAGTGTATTGTCTGCATGTATGTAAGTACACCTGTGTCATACAATGCCCACAGAGGTCAGAATAGGGTGTCAGGTGTCCCTGGAACTGGAGTTATGGACAGTTGTTAGCTGCCATGTAGGAATCAAATCCGGGTCTTCTGCAAGAGCAGCCAGTGCTCTTAACCATCAAGCCATCTCTCCGCCCCAGCAAGTGTCTTTTATACCTTAGGCACTGGGTTACAAAAGAAGGAAACTTACATATTGATAGGCTATCAGTAAAGTGTTAAAACCAGAAAAGATATTACAAAATAAGTAAAGAAAAACATGCTAACAAATTCCCTGTCTGAAAGCCACTGCAAAAGTCTCTGTCTGAGACAAACAGAATTTAAGAAGTTTTGTCAGGACACAGTGCCGGTGGTGCTATTCAGGTGTGTCAGGGTTCTAACCACAAACTTGTCAGCTGAACTTCTCTGCCAGAGACAGAGGGAGAAAACAAGGATTAAAATCCTTATCTTCCTTCAATATTTCATCAGGCTCTACACCGCTTCTGTGACCTTTCCCTCATCATCTACCTGTAAGCAGCAGTTTCTCAGGTTAAATTTTCTACAAACTCCTCCCTCAGAAGCCAGCAAGTAATCTAAGGCCAAGTGCCAAGTGGTTTTGATAGATAGCATTGAGCGTTTTAGTTTGCTGCTTGGCTAGTATATTGAGGGCTATGCTCTCACCAACAACTTGTAACTTGATGATACAGCTTAACATATAGGTGGGAATACAGTGCCCCCAAGACCATCCTCTGCCTGGGTGGCTGGGCCATGATGGATTATGCACTCAGGTAGCCATTCCTCATCTCTCTAGTTGCTGGCTTGTAAGGCATACCATTTTCTTTGGGTTTCCCCGTCTTCCTACATTTGAATCCCCAGATATTCCCTCTGACAAGTAGGAGAAGAAAGATAGACCCCAACACACAAGAACTTGAGCAGTTTTGGGGGGAGGCTCAGCTTATGCTGTCCTCCCACATATCCGGTAAAGTCTACCTGTAGTCTACCACTTGATGTCTGCATCAACATTGTTCTAGGCCCACCAGAACTGAGAGAAGTTGGACAAGGGGTGGGGATCTGATTCAGAGTGCTTTGGGGATCCCCAACATTGGATTTTCTGGGTGGTTACATTGTAGAATCTTTGGCCCAAGCATGTCAGACTTAGAACAGAGGTGTTGAGTTCTTTCCCATTGGGCAAGACAGTCTTGTTGAGATTTTAAGAAGTCAAACCCTGGTAGCAGGATGGGGGTACCTGGTCTCATTATAGAGCTTGTGGTGATTCAGTTCTCTAGACTCCTAAGGCTGAGCCTCCATATTAGTTCTCCAAAATACATAGCAAGAAGAGACCTTCAGAGACTGGGCTATGGTCTCTGCCAAGGTCAGAAGCAGGTTTCTTGTAGGATAGGTAGGAAGAGGGCCACTGTTTGCTTATAAAAGGAATGAAAGACATCATGAGATGGGGCTTGGAGAGAGACCATGACTCTTTTGAAATAAAATAAGGATACCAATCTTGTAGCCATCCTTCTGGGTCAAGGATAGTAAAATTAACAGGGTTACAGTCTCCTAATCTACAGCTGGATGTGGTAACAACCTTTTGGAGGACAGCTGTTTAATCTTTATCCTTCCACGTAGCCCATGAAACACAGCTCCAGAAGACAGAAAGACCAGGTATTAGCAGCACATCTGGCCTGAGCTAAGGACTGTTCACACATGTATTTATCATTGAGTCTGTACGCTGGTTTCCAACCTGATCTTGGCATGGCAATACATAGACTATTCAGCTATGATCTTTAGGTCCACATACATCAAAAAGTATTGACACTGGCCATTCCAGATTAGGGAGCTGAGTTTTATAAATTAATCAACCCCCTTAGACATAGTCTCCCTGTGGGGAGTAGCTTCGAGCCTCTAGTCATTCCTCACTCAAGGGTTACTGTGGGTCAAAACAAGTTTATTGATCCCCGTTAGCAGAGATAATAGGTGGTCTTATGTCTGCAGGTCCCCAAGACTTTTCCCCTGAAGGACAAATGGATGCGGTAAAGTAAGGCTGTGGTAACACACTGGTCATGTTGAGTGGTGTGAATACATGGGTCACAGGAAGAGGGTTCTGGAACCACAAAAGGAGGCCAAATTTGAAGTGACAAATAGTAAAGCATCCTGCTCAAAGGAGGCAGAGGAGTGTTAACAGAAACCTTTCACCACAGGTCCAGTGGGTTGGAGCAACTTCTGCCAGCCACAGCAACAGATACAGAGCAGGGTGGGGCTAGGAGAGGAATACAGTAAGATGGCCAACATGGAGAAAAGCTTGCTTATCCTGCAGGCAGTTGATTCCTCAAGCTTCTTCCATGTGTAGATTAGTCAGCCTCTGGAGTGACTAACACACCAGGCTGCAGTCCCCTGGGGACTCTGGGGTCACAGTTTACTTCCTCTGGATAGTCAGTGTGCACAGTGTTGATCAGAAATGTAGTCCCAGCCACGAGCTGACTTCGCTCTACTGTGGCGAATCCAGGGGACCACTTTGGCCATCTTCACTGCAGTAGGGGTAAATAAAACAACAGTGAGCGACCCCTCCAAAGAGGCTTTAGGGGTTTGGCATTCCACTCTTAACCCATACAGCATCTCCTGGTTTAAGGGGTAAGCATCTGCATCAAGCTCACAGGTAGCTGTTCCCTAACTCAGTGGTGTATAGTGGTCAGGATGGACCCAAGAGCCTGCATCTGTGGTCTCAGAGTAATTTTGCCCAATTCTTTTGGATCTCCTTATATTCCTTTGATTATGGGACAAGTGCATCCATAAAAAAATCTCATAAGGGGAAAACTCTGTCTGGTAGGACTAGACCGATTGCTTGGCTTTGTTTCATTTTGCTTTGGGACAGTCTCACATTGCAGTCCTGGCTGACCTCGAACTCATAGATCTACCTGCCTCTGCCTCCCAAGTGCTGGGATTAAAGGCGTGTGCCACCATGCCTGGCCCATAGACTTAATTCTTAACAAAACAATTAGCAATAGTATCATTGTAGGTGGGATTCCTGGCACAGTTTGCTTATTTGTAATTTTAGAGTTCAGTTCCTTTGTTACACTTTCCTAGAGCTTAGGATGGTACGCCATACGCAACTTACCAGTGATCATCAACCCTTTTGCCACCAGCTGCACCCCATCAACCACAAATGCCTTTCCCTTATATGATCCCACAGTGACTGAGATTCCAAACTGGGGAATTATTTCTTTTAGGAGAAGTTGGGCCACTTCACAGACCTTCTCTGTGGGAGAAAACACAAGCAGATTTTCAGCCTTGGACCAGGGAGAGTTCAGTTAAGTTCACAACCTTATTTTCAAATGGGTCCCCACCAACATCTGTACTCCAGAAGAGTCGTTAGGTCCTTGGTGTGGGTTATTTTGGGCATACATTTCACATTGTTTGCACATGGCCTGGGCTCTGCTGGAGAGTCGAAGGATATAGAAATTCAGTCCAATGTGGTCTTAAAAGCTGCCCAGCCTGTGTGGGTCTTGGAACTTGCTATTCAGTTGTCTTCACATTTCTACCATCCGCCTGGGAGGTAGCACCCTCTTTCAGTTTTAAAGCGAGTGTGCTCATATTGTGAGTAATTAGGATCCTGTTCTGCCAATGGACTAAGGAACAGGGCAGCAGAGTTGCTGGTTCTGTCAAGCCCTTGGAGACCTTAAGCTTTGCCTCTTGGTCTGCTTTACAGATTCCCCATGTGACCCTCTTTGAGGTCCCCGACAATGAAGGGCTGCTACCTTCTTGGGGGCCCAGACGGCATCTAAGAGTCTAGGATTTCTTTGCCGTATTTTATGTCTTCCTCCTGAGTTGATTAGGCCCTTTTCCTTTTATCAGCCCCATAGATGTTGAGAGTTGTGAAGGCATTATTTAGAGTCTGTGTCTCTACTAGTACGTATCCCTGCTGCCAGCTGGAGGGCTCAGGTCAGAGCAGTGAGTTCTGCCTTTTGCTCTGAGGTTCCTTTCAACAGAGGTTTTGCCTCAATGGTGGAATTTAGATTCACCATGGAGTAGCCAGCAAGGTGCTCTCCTTCTTTCACAAAACTGCTACCATTCATACTCAGCATCAGGATCTTTGAGAGGCTGGTCTGTTAAGTCTGGTTGACTGGAAAAATACCTTGTTCGTGACTTCAATATAGCCACGATCTGACTGATCTGACCCAACGGCAATAGGACCATGGGGTTTAAGGTCTGCACTGCTTCTGGGTGAAGGTGCAGGCTCTCGTATAGCATTCCCTGATATTGGACCATTTGGGTGTTAGTCAGCCATATTGTCTCTTGTGCTTGATTAATGTCAGCAATGATTGTGGCACTGACTCTTAATTCTTGTCCCATAGTCAGTGTGTCGGCCTCTGACACTAAGAAGGTGGTGGCCGCAAGTGCCTATAAGGATTGCTGCCGGCCTTGAGCAGTGGAGTTGCTTGGAGAGGTATGCCACTGGACAATGCCATGAACCCAATATTTGGATCAGGACCTCCCACCACAATACCAGCACACACATGTATGTAAAAGAAAAAAAGGTTTGGACATGTCTGGGCATCCCAAACCAGGCGTTGGTGAGGGCTCTCTTGATCTCTTCGAAGGCTGGGTTGATGCAGCCCTTGGGATAAGTGAAAGCTGAAGTATTTGACTTTTTCTTGGCAGATTTGGGTCTTCTTTGAAATGTTGTAACCAGCCTTCTGTAAGAAGGTAAGGGTCAGTTGTGTTCCTTTCATACAATCCTCCTGCATTCTCCCAGTCAGCAGCAAGTCCTCCACATATTGGAACAGCATGCAGCCATGTTGTTTCATTGAGAAGGCTTTTAAACCAAAGACTAATGCAGTGCCAAAAAATGGTTGAAGAATTTTTGAATCCTTGAGGCAGTCTGGTCCAGGTCAATGGGCCTTCATCCCATTCTTGGGATTTTCCTGCTGGAAGGTGAAGATTGGTTGACTCTGAAGGGCCAGCAGATACAGAATGGTTCTGACATGTAAAGAAGGCAGCTTCAGCAGAGATGAGACCCAGGAGAGTGTAAGGGTTAGTTAGGAACCACTAAGTGCAGGGTAGTGGTGGTCTGGTTTACTGCTCATAGGTCCAGAACTGGCTGACAGTCATTTGTTCCTGGAATCTGACTGGCAGGAGAGGTGTGTTCCAAAAAGACTGACAGGGCCAGAGGATTCCATACTTCGGAAGTCTCTCCAGCTGGATGAGGTGGCCCATGTCTTTGATTCCAGACTTGGAAGGCAGAGGCAGACAGATTTCTGTGAGATTGAGGCCAGCCTGGTCTGTATGGTGAATTCCAGGCCCCCTGGGACTACAGGGAAACCCTATCTTTAAAAAATAGAAAGAAAAAACATAAAAAAGTCTCTCCAGGTACTTCTGGATCCAAATTTGTTCCTTGTAAGAGATGAACTATTGCTTCTGGCAGGTGGGACAGGGCTCTGGTTTTAGTTCTAGTACAACTGGGAGCATATTTCAGGCCAGTCTGGGAGGATTATCTTTGACTCACACCCCAGGCACCTTGAAGGGGCCTCATGTCTCTGTGGTCTTTCTATGTGACTGTGGAGGTACCACTCTTCTCCTTGGGGAACTGTGAGAGACATGATTTTTGCTTCTGCTTTTCCTAAGGTCAGGACTAAGGTTGCTTAGTCATGGGAGCTGAAATTTATCTGGGCCTACAGCTTTCCCAATAGGTCCAAACCCATTAAAGCCACAGGATGGTCAGGGTATAGGAATTCGTGAATGATTTCATGGGCACCTAAACTGCACCATCGAAGCAGAAAGAAGGGGGGATGAGCTCAGCTACTGTGGATCCCATGATAATGGCTTGTCTCTGAGAGGGGGCCTACAGGTTGAGTCACTACAGAATGTTCTCCCCTGTGTCCACCATGAAGTCAATGGTCTGGCCTTCTAAGGTCATTGAAAACATAGGCTTCTGAGGGCCTAACAAAATGGAGCCCAGTCTGTCCTAGTCTTCCTCATAGTTTCCCATGGCAGACAAACCAAGAAAATCATCCTGAGGGACCTCATATGGTCACTGCATTGGTTAGCATCATCCTTGAACCAGTTAGCCTTTTCCCCTATGTCAAGAAACTGGTTGATAATTCTTTGACTGTTGGGAGCACTCCTTCCTGTGACCTTCTTGTTAGCAACAAGCACACTGGTTCCATCCTAACAACACCTCTGGGCAAGGTGGTCTTTCTGGCTGTCTTTTTCTCTGGCCTCGGCCCTGCCTTAATGAGACACCTCTTCAGTAGTATCCTGAAAGCTTCACTAGGGTAGTGGCAAGCAGATCTGCCTCTTTTTTCACTTTTTGGTCTGCTTCTCATTGGATCTTTTGGTCTCAGTTGAAAAATACTTTTGTTGCAACCTCCAGTAGTTGACTAACATTCATTCCAGCAAACTCTTCTTCAGTTTGCACCAGACCCTGCCTGGGCCTGACCAACAAAGACTGTGCTAACTATTCCCTGATTTTCAGCTGCTTCTGGCTCAAAGAGGGTATAAAGACAGAACACTTCACGTAGCCTCTCAGAGAACTGACTTGGGCTCTCTTTGGGTCCCTGGAACACTTCTAAGGTTTTGCTCATGTTCGTGGCCTTTTTCTCTCCTTCCTTCCCTAAAAGAGCCTCTTAGTAAAAATCGATCATCTGAAATTCTCAGTTATCATTAGGGCCCCACTGGGGATCTTCCTCAGGGAACTGGGCATAAGCCTAGACATTCAATATCCCTGCTGAGTCATGTTCCTCTAACCACTTCAATGCAGTCTGAGTAATTAAATAGTGTTCTTCAGTGTTAAGCAGAGTCAGAAGAAGGTGGTGGCAATCAGTCCAAGTGAGATTGTGGATCTGAATGATGGATTATATAGATCCATCATTGCCTGAAGTTTCTTGGTGAAAGAGTAGATATGGTTTTTCCAGTTCAGGAGATCAGTGGTGTTTAAATGATTGATATATTAAGGTGCATTGTCCCCCTGCACCTGACTGTCTTGATTGTAGTAGATGGGCTGCTGGGTTTCTCTCAGTGGCATCTGTGGGTACCTAAAGGCCCCACCTTGCATAGGTCCGAAAAGAAGTTACTGGGGGTGTGGTCTGGCTTGCTTTGAAAGTCTGAAGAATACTGCCACACTACTGAGGAGTGCATGACCAGCACGTGACCATCCTAAAGATACACCCTCAGGGCAGGAGGGGGGATTTCCAGGTGCCTTTATAAGCTCTGTAATACCTGCAATAAATGAGTCCCTGTTTGACTAGATTCTCCATTGCATCTGAGTGTCCCCGGTACTGGGAGCGGTGTGGGCTGGTGAATGGCGTGCTTACGCATCCCCAATCATCACTGCACCGGGGGTCGCTGGTTCGAACCCCCGGCAACTGGTGCCCAACATGGGGCTCGAAGGAAGGTGAAAAGAAGAAAAGAAAGAAGAAAGAAAGAAGGAAAATGGATTGGGGCCAATCGAGAGGTTCAGGGTAAGCAAGACCCTAAATATGGGTAATGCAACTTTTAAGTTTGAGGACCCAACGCTTAAAGCGCTGAGAGATATGCTTAAAAGCAGGGGATTGGATTTGTCAGATCCTGTAGCTCAAAAGGTTTGGGCAGAGGCGATTCATTTGGCTCCCTGGCTACTTGGGGCTAATGTTTTTACTGGGGCTACATGGGAACACGGGGAACGTCTAGCTCAACAAAGGGAGGTTCAATTGGGGGCTGATCCGCCGCTGGAGTTCTACCCTATTATTTCAGCCTTAAAGGCATGCTTTCGGCCTGAGAGCCCTAAGCCCTCAGCACCACCTCCTGACAAGCCTTCAGAAACCCCAGCCTGGGAATCATGGGAAGGGTTTGAGGAAGAACGCAGAAATGCAACAGAAGTGAAACCAAAAGCGGCCAAAGTAACAAG
>NW_008350402.1:681785-682059 GCF_000622305.1 Nannospalax galili
CGTGGGTAGATACTCTCTTCCAAGGCTTGGCTCATCAGCAGTGTACTACAAAGGATTGGCTGGACCCTGCCAAAGCAGTCCTTCCTAGCCCCATATATATTAAATGGTGTGCCCTCTTTAAGGAGGAATGCAGGATACAGGCTGAGAGGTATGCAAGTGCCAATCCACCGGTCCCCATTACTTTTGGGATGTTGACTGGTTCAAGTAACTGTTATGCCACAGGGGAGCAACAGTTGGGCATTCCAGCCCCATATACAGAACAGGTCAGGGTCAT
>NW_008350402.1:682268-684347 GCF_000622305.1 Nannospalax galili
AAGGGCAGGTCCATGGAACAATGGATAATTGCCTCCAAGGAGGTGGGAACCCAGAGGGGGCAAACCAAAGCCATGGCTGCTGTCTTACAGATGCAAACAGAAGCTCTGACCCATGCCTTAACCCAGACATTTAATTCACTTAATCTGGGACAGCAGGTAACAATGGGGCCTAGAGGGATAGAAGGCCCATGTTTTGGTTGTGGACAGACTGGCCATATTAAAAGAAATTGCCCTCAGCGAGAGAACCAGCCTAAGCCTGGAGATGGGGTATCAAAAAGACCCCCATCTATGCCCTGTCCCTGGTGTCTCAAAGGGCTCCATTGGCAGAAGGATTGTAAATCCAGATTTGATACTAAAGGAAAGCCTTTAAACTAAGTGGGGGGCAGCCCCCAGCCCCGTTGATAAAAGGAGGACTTCCCCCATGATCAGCTACATTTACAATGCCCTGAAGGAGGAATCGGGAGAGGAGAAAAACCTATGGCAAATTGGACAGTCCCTATTATCCCTGGTGTAAGGCCCAAGATGGATCTTGAAATAGATGGCAGGAGGTTTCACTGCCTAGTGGACACGGGGGCTGACAGGACCATTCTTAGAAAGGAGGAGGTCCCATCACGATGGCATCTAGTTTCTGGGCCCCGAATCCTAGGTGTGGGAGAATATATCCCATCAGAGGAGACTCGAGAATGGCACACTTGGCAGGATGCAGATGGAGCTAAAGGGGAGGTGCAACCCCTGGTAGCAGCAGGGTTATCCTCCAACCTCATAGGACAAGACATTTTGGAGGATGCACAGGCCTGCATAACCACTGATAGCAAGGCCTTTTATGATGACCTTTTGGATCTTGAAGAGCCTGATAGGCTTCCTGAGTCAGCAACTCAGGGGTTGTCTCACCATATCAATTACAGGGGGGACCCAAAGAAAGAGCATCAGGTTCACCCCCAATTCTAAGGGCCACTGCCCCTCAGGTTCCAGCTATCCGGTGGTCCCCTGGGGCGCTGCTATGGGTGGAGCAGTGGCCATTGCCTGAGACAAAGCTACAGGCTTTAAAGGAAATTGTGCAGGAACAATTACGATTGGGCCACATCCGGCCTTCTATAAATCCATGGAACACACCTGTCTTTGTTATTAAGAAAGCCTCTGGCAAATGGAGAATGTTGCAAGACATGCATAAAGTCAATGCTAGAATGACCCTAGTGGGTACACCCTTAAGGGGGCTGCCTTGGATCCCTGCTATTCCCTCAGATTTATTTATTATAGTTATTGACATTAAAGATTGTTTTTTTTCTATCCCTTTACAACCCCAGGATTGTGAAAAATTAGCTTTTTCTGTACCTTCCATCAACTTTAAAACACCTGATGAGAGGTATGAATGGACTGTTTTACCCCAAGGTATGGCCAATAGCCCAGCATTCTGCCAAAGCTATGTGAAGACCCTTTTGGGGCCTGCTCACTTGTTGCCACATGCCACTGTGTACATTTATATGGATGATATAATTGTTGGGGAGCTCCAAGCCCCCCAAAATTGGAAGAGTTATATGAGGTTACTCAGAAATGTCTACAGATAGGTGGACTCCATGTATCCACTGATAAAATACAGACTATTGCTCCCTTTAAAATTCTGGGAACTACACTCTCTTTGGAAGGAGTAAGCCCTTTAAAACCACAACTGGCTGTCAAGCCCACTGTAACCCTGACAGAGCTACAAAAATTATTAGGAGAAATTAATTGGCTACGAGCCTGGATGCCTATTCCCACTGAGACTTTAAGACCACTGTTTCAGTTGCTAATAGGGAAACAGTCTTCAGAACTAATTCACCTGGCTCCTCAACACCTGGACATCTTACGGGTGAGACCCTGCTGACATCCATCCTTACAGAGGATGGGAAACCACTTCAATGGGTGCATGCCTCTCTGGGAGGCATACCATGGGTTTATACACACATGGATCAATTGGCTGACCTGATTGAGAAAGGACGTGATGTAGCTCTGAGACATTATGGCATAGACCCTCTTAAAATTGTTATACCTTATCATCTTAGGGATTTTGAATGGCTCTGCTCCTTAGAGAGAGCGAAGCCC
>NW_008350402.1:685133-686035 GCF_000622305.1 Nannospalax galili
GGGCACCAAGGATTGCCTGGGCTTTTATCCCAAGGCAATGCAGAGGCAGACAAGATGGCTTACACGTACTGCCTCTGCAACAGCCAGGGGTAAACCCCAGGGGACTCAAGCCCAATTCCTTATGGCAAACAGATGTCACACACTATGCTCCTTTTGGAAAGCTTAAGTATGTTTTCGTGTCCATCGACACATTCTCACACACCTGTTGGGCTACCATTCATAAAGGAGAGAAGTCTAAACATGCTCAGTCTCATTTTCTCCAGTGCTTTGTAGCCATCAAAACCTGAAAATTCAATTACGAAAATAAAAAGGGGGAATGAGCCCCCACCAACAGTTGGGTATGGCCTTATTCACTATTAATATTCTTAATTTTCAAAAAAAAATCAGTTGAAATCCCAGTTTCAGAAGCATGGGGATGAGAGGAGCAGAGACCTGAGGTATGGGTAAGATGGAAGGACCCCATTACCGGGCAATGGAAAGGACCAGATCCATTGCTAACCATGGGTCAAGGCTTTGGGTGTGTCTACCCTACAGGAGATTCAAACCCCATATGGGTGCCTGCGAAAAACCTTAAGTGGATAGGCCAGGATCCGACTTAATAGCATGATGGTCCATGGACTATAGTTCATGGGACAAAATTCCTCTCTTTATTTGTATCCATCTGAGGTAAAGGACTCAGTTCCTTGGCTTCATTGCCAGTCAGCCCCTTTGACAACTGACTGATTGGCTAAAAGGTGCATGGTCTCAGAAGTATTTCAACTTGTCCTACGCCATGACTTGCTTTGTTTCTCTTGATAATGCTTATCTTTAAGTGTCTTTACCAGATAATTTGGCAACAGAGGACCCTTGGAACTGCCATGGCCCACCTCCTCCTGATTACGGACTCCCCCAGGACCCCCTCC